>NW_011888849.1:2947645-2965764 GCF_000151845.1 Pteropus vampyrus | reverse complement strand
CAGCAAGAAAAAATCACCTGGGATCTAGATGAACAAGCCATAAAACTACGGAGAAATCCAAGAAAGCACCTGCAATGGCAGAGAGTAGGACGCGGCAAGGACATGAGGCTGCCCGATCCCGAGCAGCTGAATGAGACGGAGGCTACAGAAGTGGCAGACGCCTCTTAAAGAGGCCGTGTCCGGGAGTGGATTTTTGCAGTGACAGACCTGCTCTCTCTGAGCACCAGTGCTGAGTCGGCTGTGCACAATGGACATCAGGGACTTACAGGGAGACGTTGTCGGAGTGAGGGCCGAAGTGAGATTCGCTTGATACAGAAGTGTCGGAGGTATCTATTGTTCCCTGTTGAGCCCTCCCCGCTCCCAGTGCGAGGACACAGCACCGCCATTGCTGAGACATCATCAAACTGGATAACAAAGGTTGCTCCACCCAGAGGATTCCCTGAAACTCCACCTCCCCCAACTAGGGCCCCACCCAAGCCACACCCAGGTGTATCCTCTCAGGTGCTCCTTGCTGAGACCCACACTGGTAGAAGCAGCTGACCTTGGTTTCTGGTGTGGCCTTTTGAGACAACTATAAGCACAGCATCTGTGGATTGCTTGCTAAATCTTAACAGGTGGCTCCAGAGGGGTAAAGGCGTGGGCTAAATTTGGTCTACAGCTGAACCCCTCTCTTGACTGTGCCACTAGACACCTACTTCACAAATCCACACTAATAATACCCGAAGACTTAGGACCTTTGCTTAGTACATAGAAATAGACATGGAAAGGCAGCCAAAATGGGAAGACAAAGAAGCAGAAACCATATGACAGAACAGATCAAAGATCCAGATATAACGGAGTCAAGTCATCTAACAGATGCAGAGTTCAAAACACTGGTTATAAAAATGCTCAATGAACTTTTGGGAAATGTGGAGAACTCCAACAAAGAGATAAAAATAGAGATGGAGATTGTAAGAGGGAACCAGTCTGAAATGGAGAACACATTATCTGAGATGAGAAGTATATTAAATGGAATAAACAAAGGAATAAATGAAGTGAATAGAGGATCGTATGCCCTATCTAGAGGACAGGAAAGCCCATCAGGACACTCAATCAGAATGGCAAGAAAAAAAGATGCCAAGATTAGAAAAATAATTTAAGGATATGTGGGACACTATTAAGACTCCAAATATTTGTCTGCTAGGTGTAGCAGAAGAAAATCAACACATTGAAGAGCTGTTTGAAGAAATAATGATGGAAAACTTCCCTAACCTGGTAAAGGAAATGGACATAAAACCCCAGGAAGCTCAGAGAATCCCAAAAACCAGGGGTCCAAAGAGGCCCACAACAAGACACGTCATAATTAAAATGCCAAATGTTAAATACAAAGAAAAAGTTTTAAAAGCAGCAAGAGAAAAACAAATAATTACATATAAGGGAACACTCATACAACTGGCAGCTGATTTCTCAAAAGAAACTATGCAGGACAGAAGGGTTTGGCACAACACATTCGACAGGACGAAGACCCAGGATATACAACCAAGAATAATTTATCCAGCAAATAATAATTTATCATTTAGATTTGAAGGACAGATAAAGAGCGTCCCAGACAAAAATAAACTAAAGGAATTTATCACCACTAAGCCAGAATTACAGGAAATTTTGGAGGGACTTCTTTAAGCCTCTCCAAAATAAAAACAGGAATAAAGAATGGTAACAACTACATTCCTATCAATAGGTACCTTAAAGAGAAAAGAATTAAGTGCTCCAACCAAGGGATGGAGTGGCTAAAAAGATAAGAAAACAAGACCCTTACATATGAAAAGGAAGAGAATGGAAAAAGATATTGCTGTGATGGA
Organism: Pteropus vampyrus; assembly: GCF_000151845.1. Lineage (NCBI taxonomy): Eukaryota > Metazoa > Chordata > Mammalia > Chiroptera > Pteropodidae > Pteropus > Pteropus vampyrus. Next base: position 2,963,926 of record NW_011888849.1, on the reverse strand, counting down.
CCTAGAAGGTATTTAAGTCAGACAGAGAAAGATAAACACTATGTGATTTCACTTATATGCAGAACTTAAGGAATGAAAAGAACAAACTAATCAAAAACAGACTCACATATACAGTGGACGATTTGGTGATGGACAGAGGGGAAGGGTGTTTGGAGGGCTGGGAGAATGGAATGAAGGGTTAAAGAAGTACAAATTAGTAGCTGATGGATGGTCACAGGAATGGGAAGCACAGCATAAGGACTGCAATTAGCATTAATACATCGGCTAGGTGGAGGGTCAGGGGAAGGAGGAAGCAATTGGGGAGATCATTTTACTAACTATATACTGTACTGTATACTTGAAACTAATTAAACTTTAAAAGTAAAATAAAATAAAACTTAGGAGATTTGTCCATGAACACACACACACACACACACACACACACACACACACACACACATACACACAATTAAAAATAAAAATAACAAAAGAAAAATAGAAAAAGAAAAGGGTGAAATACATGAGGTAGAAAAATAACATATAAAACTCTTTGAACATATAAAAAAAACTTAACTGTCACACAGTCCTACTGATATCACAAATTGTTGATCTTCCGAAAATAAATTCTTTACATATCATTCTGATAAGTTTATAATTTTTCTTGTTCTAAAGTAAATTCAAGAAATGTAAAAACGATTGCTTCATGCACACAGCATAGACCTTTTAGAAGTAAATGAGAAATTTATGTCACAAGTAAGCTTTAGAGTTTTTTAAAGATAAAAGAAGAGCTCTAAAATATTGCAAGTTTCTTCTCTATAAATATAGGAGGAATAAATTGGAATTTGAAAGCATTGTAAGGTCCAATGCTGTATCACCACAGAAGTATATGACAAGAATTGAAGCAACAGAGCTAAAGTCAACACACACATAATACAGGCTACACCAGCACGTTGGGGTTCTTTTTATTTTTACAGAAAAAAGAAACACATCTGTTTTTAGGGGTTTACATTCTCTGTGATTGCTTTGATTTCAGTATATAAAACCAGGGGAAAAAACGAAAGAGTTTTATTATTGCCAAAAATTTAACAATAGAGAAAATGTGGAAGTGATTTATTTAATCACACCACAGATTCAACATCCTATTGTTCTAAAAGTTCCTTTCATTTATTCATCAATGTTATTCAACATTATTGCATGCCTGCTATGTCCCTGGCTCTCTCCTGTGGCTTGGCAATGTAATAATTCTCAGCATTATGGCAGTGACCCTCAGAAGGAACTGCTTGTGTTTATAAAATAACTGTGAGGCAGAGAGATAACAATTTTTCTTTGCATAAATGCATAAACATTGTCTGAATGGCTACCGCCACCTGCCAGATAGGTGCGACAGCCAAGCTGAGGCGACGTTTGTGTATGCTTGGCAACATTCCTCTTTGAAGCATGCCTACCCAACACATCCACCATACATGCTCCCAAATAAATCATTTTTCTTTCTCTCCTGGCCCCTTAGTTTTTCCTCAACATAGCACAAATGATCACTTATTTATTTTCATCTCTTTCTTATGAAGTTCTATATCTTTTGCTCTTTGCATAGTACCTAGAATAGGGCAAGAGAGTAATAGTGATTTGTTGAGTGAATGGATAAATGAATAAATGAATGGCAATTCACAATTACATGAACTCCCAAACCTGCCCTGGGGCAGGGAGATGAAGAAAACATATCCTATTCCCTGACCAAACAGGTATTCCCAACAGTGGACTATCTACATGACCACCTCATCTTTGAAACATGTACTGCCAAGAACAATGAGGACCCTTTCTTCACTAGAGAGAATTAAGCTCTACTGCCTTAAGGCATCTATTATATGCCTTAAGTTAACTTCTCTCTTATGCGTCTAGGATGTTCTGCATTATCCTTAGGAAATCTGAGAAGACAGTCACCCAAATTATTTTCTGTATTCAGTGGAGAAAGGCTGAGTGGAGGTATCCCCCATGGCTCTGGGGCAATCCTTCCATGCTGTAAATGCAAGTACACTGAGTAACTATAGACACAAATGTTCTTCGACTTATAATAGAGTTGTCTTGATAAACCCATTGTAAGCTAAAAATATCGTAAGTCGAAAATGCATTTAATATACCTAAACTACCAAACATAGCCGAGCCTAGCCTACCTTAAATGTACTCAGAACACTTACATTAGTCTACAGTTGGTAACTGTCTTGAGTTTCATCACGAGAGTAATTGCCTTCCTCTTTTTCCTTTCACCAGAAGCAGAGGAGCTCACCCTCGTGATTGCATGGCTGACTAGCAATTGCAGTTTGCTGCCGCTGCCCAGCATCATGAGAGTGAAGTATTGCATATGACTAGCCCTGGAAAAGATCAAAATTCAAAATTCGAAGTACGATTTCTACTGAATGCTTATCACCTTTAAACCATTATAAAGTCCAAAAATCATAGGTCAAACTATCGTTAAGTCGGGGACCGTCTGTAGTTGCTCTTCAGTCTCAGTTCCATTTCCCTATATCCTGTCTAACCCGACTGGTTTAATTCTGTATTGTTGGAAGGAACCCACATTTAACTCGATTATTTAATTCATCACTCTTAGGTAACACTTCTTCCCTCCTTAAGTCAAAAGCCTCCTTGTCAGCTTTTCTACTGCATGATAATGGGGCCCTAGGCAGAGTGAGTTCCATGCTTCTTGTCCCTTCTTAGAGAAGCTATGTTTTTCATGCAGTTTCTGATATTTCTGATATTTCTGCATTAGCCATAGAGAACAGTTAATGCCAAGAATTTCGGGAGATCAGGGAGGTGGGGGTGAACACAGAACCTGTCTATCAAGTCTGTTGCAGTGTATGCAGCAATAGGAGCTAATTTGGGGGCAGTCAGAATACCAGGTGGAGGAGGCGATAGCAGTACTGACTGTTCCCCATGCAGGGGATGCTTGCTGCCTGGCTGACTCACCATCTTATTTCCCTTTCATCATTCTTCTGAGGAAAATAGGATTCCTTTTCCTTCTGTTATGCTGCTCTTGGTAGGACCCTAAACCTCAGTGCAGCTGAGAAAAGAAGATGAAAACAAGAAGGCTCAGTCACGTTTTATGAAGCTTCGATGTAAAGAGAAAAGAACCCACTTCCTTCTGTTTCCATTAAACAAAATACAGCTCAGCAGTTTGCTTATGTTTTTCACATAGCCCTTTTGTGCTTTTGAATTTCTAAAGTTAAGATCCTCATATAAAACCCCAAATAGTATATAGAACAGCCTAGAGTGGTTTTCTAATGCCAGTTAGTTTTTCTTTGTGTTAGAGATATTTGCCATCATTGGGTTTAACATTGGGTTTAAATATGAAAGATCAGCCGTACACGAACTGCCCCCTTCCTTGAAGGCCTAAGTCTATTATGGGTGTGTTGACCACACCAAGTAGGTCCCTATTTGGTGTGAATAACTGAGAAAAATGAGATCAAGTATACTTCCACGCTTCCTGATGATTTTCCTCTTCAAAAAAACCATTAGAATAATAATGTACTTGGTTATCTAAACAGAGTTTATTAAATATAAATATATATTATAATAGCAATAAAAGCGAATACGTCTAGACTGCTTACCATGAGCAAGCAGGTACTATTTTAAGCATTTTACATATGTCAGTTCATTTAATCCTGACAAAAATCCCATGTAATAGAGGCTACTATTAATCTCATTTTGCATATAAGGAAACTAAGGCACTGAGAGATAAGTACCTTATCTACAGGCCCACAGTAAGTACGTTGAAACGGTATTTTAAAAAAGACAGGTGAAGAATAGTACTTGTTGTCACTAAATTTAGTTTTTATCACCACTTAATTAAACTTCAGCTCAGGAAAAATTTTATTTTCTTAAAAAAAAAAAAAAGTCCTTGCCATAGGCCAGACCTCCCCTCTCAGCTATTTGCAGTTTGCTTATTATAACTGGTGCGTCCTCCCGCTGACAAGTTAAATTGAAGCCTGTTCTCACTAAATATTCATGCCAAAGGTAAGGGGAAGTACTATCTGTTCATGTGGATTGTTATCTGGGGTGATTCCATACTCTTTCTGCATCAGAAATAGAAAAACTGAGACTTCTGAACTAACTCACCAAGAGCTCCCTCAAAATGGGCATTCTCGCCATTATCATCTCCCAACCCAAAAACTTTCTAAGGAACCAAGTTGCTTGTTTATTCAAATAGCTATCCTCCCTTTCCCAAGGAGTTCCTTGCTATAGAACTATACTGTTTCTGGCTAACTTCTGCTTAGCAAAGATAATTCCTTACCGGGACTTGACCCTGGAACAATTAAAAGAACCATTTAGAAAGAATGGTAGCTTGTAAATACAGTTACATACTGCTCCCCTCACTAAATGCAAGTGTTTGGGGAATTTTAAGTGAGCCTTTTACCTAAACCAATTATACAGACCACAGTCTCCAAAATAAAATTTGCTGCGTTTTCAATCCTAGGCAAATTCAAGATCACAAATGGCCTCAGATTGCACTATGGACGAAGAGGAAAATTTATAGATCCTTAGCTTGGATTATAGTTCCTACTTTCCTCCCCAAATGATGAGGCTAATTTAATTAGAGATTCTAGACTCCCAAGCCTTTAAAGCAATGGCCCATTTAGTGCTGAAAACAGGAAACAATACACCATTTCTCTTCCTTCCTTTATCCCCATCTGCCCCTCCACCCTAGGTATGGGAACATCTCACAGACAGTATTCTGGGGGTTGAAGGAATAGAGCAGGTCAGAGAAGTCTCAGACTAATCTTATATACATGGCTTGTTGTAGGGACCCACAGGTTTTTGTCTAGGAGGATACATTAAAGAGAAAAGTCAGGATGATCAGAAGCTTCGCAACATAATGAACCCCATAATCAATGACAGCTAACTGTTAGAAGCAGAGCCAAACATTTGTACCCAGGCATTCCAGCTTCAGAATCCTTGAGCTTAACCACTATATTCCAGCTGCTTCTCAGAGTAGAAGTTTTATGCTGACTGTCTTCCTCTTCCTGGCCTCAGAGATAAACAGTTAGCGAATTACTTGGGGGTTTGTAGAGAGGGTAGATTTCAGAAAACCCTGTTTTTTTTAAGGGGGGGGTGTCGTTTTGTTTTTGGAGGGGCCATTGTTTATGATACTGACAAAAGACTCCTTATAATAATTATAATGTTTGTCTACCCTTTGGACACATCGATCCGACTTTCCAGGGTAGAAGTAAACAATAGTTAAGGCCCCCATTTGTACTTACAGCTAAGACACTTTAAGAATGACGTACTGTGGGGATCATTTCATAAATTATATAAATGTCTAACTGCTATGCTGTACACCTGAAACTAATACTGAATGTCAATTGTAATTGAAAAAAAAAATGTTAGGAATCCAATGAATACCAAAAGCACCAACATAGGTCACAAATGATACAAGTAGAGCAGCATACCTGGAGGGTAATTTCTGATCCCGTTTTATCCCACTACATCCAATCAGTAAGAATTTGTTAATAGAAACATTTCAGTTTAAAGTTTTTCAATATTCCTGACATTTACTTAGACTAGCAGAACAAAGAGTAAATTTCATTGTAATCTAGGGGGTGGGGAGGTAGACGGGGTAAAGGGGGTCAAATATGTGGTGACAGAAAGAAATCTAACTATAGGAGGTGAACACACAGGGTAAACATATATATGCCTTACTGTTAAAGTATACAGCTGAAACTTATTGGATTTCGTTAACCAATGTCACCATAAAAAAAATTAATTAAAAAAATTTCATCGTAGTCTATAAAAGCAAACATGTCATTGTACCATCCCCACTGTAGAGTTTCAAACTATCAAACTCCATTCCTCCAGAAATCTAGGATAATTCTGGAGCTTTCGGAGCCTTGAATATAAACCAGAATGTAAAGAAAGCCCAAACTTTATTTACCTTACACACTAATGTGTTGCAGGTATCTGGAAGGGTGCCCGGCAGAGAGTGGCATTGAATACACTGAATGAATATTGGCAAATGAATGAGTTGGATCAACAGAGTTCTCTGGTTCCATTCCTGCTTTGAAGGAACCAGATAAGATCCTTGCTTTGATTTATTGTAGAACTCCTTCTGCTGATTGCAACCTGAAACATGGCACACAAAGGATATCTTTGTTCAAATTTACGTCTCTAACACTATTTTAGTAGCCCCAGAATGCATTGACTATGATTCCAGTATCTGACCACTGGTTGAAAGTAAAAGCCTCCACCCACCTAAAGCAAGTTCCTCAAACTCACTTGCATAGTAATCTAAGATAATGGTTAAGAATTTGGTCTTTGGGATCAGACCTAAATTCAAGCCTGGATGCCACCAATTATGAGCTATATTTTGCACCTCTCTTAATCTCTGTTTCTTCATCTTTAAAATCAAGGTAGTAATGCACCACAGAGGTATTATATGAATTGTATTAGATAAAAATCAAAAGGGTTAGCAGAGTGCCTGGCATAAAGGAAATGCTTAATAAATGGTTGGAAAGAGTGGAATGGGAACATGCTGAATACTTACTCTTTCATTCTGATGTTCAATCTCCATGTAATATTTTAAAGTCCTCATTTTGATCATTAAGAGCACACAGATTAGACAATTATCATTTTTTTTTTCAGTCTGTGTCCCTCAAAGCTCAGTGAACCTCTCAGAGAATTCTGATATCTACTAGCAATGTGCCATGGGAAACTTGGCAAGAATAGGGCTCAACACCACAGTATTGTCAGTAGTGTCATGCTCATAATATGTTTCACTAAATGAAAGAATTTATGTGGTTTCCAGAAATACTTAGCTTGTTTCTAGGTCAGGGATGCTCATCTATGCTGCTCTCAAGCTGCCTTTCCAAATAACTTGAATAAAACTGTTCTTGACTATTCCATACCCTGAAGAATCCAAACTAACGTGTCATCCTAATATCAACATGTAGAGGAACCTCTTAAGACTTTCTGGTCCCAATCAGGAATTTTGTTTCTTGTGCTGAGGGTATCTGACTTAGTCACAGAAAATATTTGTGTGCTCATTTGGTGATATGAGCCATAAAATATAAGACATGTGTTGCCTTTAATCGCATTTAATTTGCTGAAGATTATTGCTATCACCAGTAATGTGATCCTCAGAGAAGTAGATTGCTGGATTCAAGGAGGAAGGGAAATGAAGCTAAATTTTTTAAATTCATACAATGTACCAGAAGCTAGGATATTTAACTACCAGCATTTACTGAACTTAACATGTGCCAAGCTCTGTGCTAAGTGCTTTCATGCCTGTGATCTCTCATTTAATCATCACACCTATTCTTTGATGTTGGTAAAAACAGATTCCTATTTTCCAGCTGGGAAAACTGCATCACAAAAAGGATAACTTACCTAACATTCCTTATCTAAGAAGTGGCGAGTGCAGAACTTAAACCCTAAAATCTGGATCCCATGTCTAAGATTTTTCTCACTACCATTGCATATTCTCTAAGATTGACTTAAGCAGATGTTAAAATCTTGACCCTCATAATTGGACCAAGTAGGGGCATAGGATCTAATTTTCTGACTGATATACAGCAACAAGTATTATCACATAGGAGGATAACTTTATGGCCTCTCTACACCAACGAGATGAAGATGCATCCCAAATTCTCTGTCAAATGACGAATAAACTAGATCTTGATTTCTCTAGAGATCAACTGGTTTCTAAGCAAATTCTAAAATTCTGTAGTCTTTGTTTATAATTTTGTTGTTTGGTCCAATTTCAGATCAACTGGTTACATGAAGTAAGCTTTCTTTACTCATTCACCAACTTCTCCTAGCTCATGGCTTTTCCTCTAAAACCTTTCCCGGGTATTTTCATAAATAGGTTTCATAATCAGAAATATAAAGACAATCATAGCAATGCCAGTTCCACCCCCAGGACTGGCTCCTGAAGCCATGCCTCAGACCCTTCACTTGCTTTTAAGACAAGACACTAGTTCTATTTTTATGAAATTATTCTGAAGAACAGTCATTATGTTGGGAAAATTCTGCCTTATCCATCTCCATAGGTCTGCTAAATGAGGATAGCAGTTTGTGAAAAAGAAGTAGTAAGCTTTTAAAACCACCACATTTCATATAGTAGTTGGTTCTTTACATATTTCAATGGGGATGGCCTCGAAGCCAAAATTTAAAAAATATATATCCATCGGTAACTCTAATTTAATGACAAGTCTTCTCTGTAATGCTCCAAACTGTATGACATGTTCGGGGTTGGGGTGGGGGGAATCCTTATAAACATATAAATTCACATCATAAAAGCAATGTTATGAGTATTTAACTATGGGATCGTCTATCAATTGGTGGGATATTTATTTTTATGATGGGTCCCTAATCTGTGTTCCTGAGTAGGTGGTGGACTTGTGCAGCATATGGTTTCCCAACAGAGCTCTTCCGTATCCTGAGATTTGCAGTGACTTCAGCAGCTTTCACATATGCAAGTGGTGTAGGGCAACTGGAAGAGTTTCCAGGCCAGAGATGTTGGCTCTAATCCTGGTCCTGCTGGTAGAATTCACTTCATTTAAATAAATTTCCTCATCTCAAAAATGTGTGGATTTAATTTCAAAGTCCTCCAGAAGTCTCACGCTTTAGAGTCTCCTTCTTCTACTTCCCTCACCCCAGACACACAACACAGGCTTCTTCACCTCTTCTTCTTCCCATTGCAAACACCACTGGAAGCAGGGGTGCCTACTCAGGCTGGTCTGATTGTCAGACTCCAGGCCATTCATGAGGGCACTTTCAATTCTGAGTGGGGTCATCGTGCAGTGGAATGCATACTTGGGAGTGGAATGTACTTGGAAGTGGCTCTTCTTTCTTGCTCCCATCCACATAGCTGAAGTGGAAAGTTGTCCCAGGCTTGTTTTCTGCACGGGTCCGCTCTCTCTTCTCTGTCAACAGCCAAGCCTGAGACCACAGCTCCAGTTGCAGCCTAGGTTATCCTAGGCTTTGTATGGGAAACAACTGCATTCTTTCTTACAGTCTTTCTGTCCTTCTCCCTCTTGCTGTAGTTCCATTCCCCTGCAGCTGGCTGATACGATGAATTGGGTATAACTAGCTGGCGGGAAAAAAAAAATTATGTTCATATAGTCCAGTTAGCTTTACCAGAGTTCTATGGGCTGGGACCTCAAGCCCAATTGTCAAACATGTATCTTTGTCAATTTACTTTGTGTGCTTCATATAGGTACACCTTACCAGAGAGAGCAGGAGGGGGCCTAGGTGGAAGGCAGATGTTCTGAATCCCTTGTCTCTAACACTTTGTTACCAATAATACCATACCAATGAGGTGATTTGGAGAATATTCCTTGATTTCTAAAACAAATATAAACAATTTGATCAGAAGTTAGCTTATACCCTGATTAATGTAGCGTTTGCATAAAATATAAGCTCTTACCTGATGAATGTATGGCAAAAATCTGTCTGAATTAGCTCACATGAAGCTCAACTCTCTCTCTTTCTCAGAGTATCTCTACCTCTATCATTTTTTCCACTGTCTGTTTCTGTTTCCCATGCACGCACACAACAGTGTGACCATGTAGGTACACCACTGAGAGAGACTAAGTCAGCTCCTTCCCAGACAAGCCATCTGAACCAGGGAGTCTCCTTTTGTGGCCCAAAGAAGAAATAATATAATTGGTCCCAGTTTTTCCTGTCCATAGCCCACATTCACACACACCCCCAACACAGCATCTGGCTTACACAACCTAGCATTTTCCCACCCACTTGAAGCTGTGCACCTCAAATAAATTACTGCAACTATGGAGAGTGAATTCTCAAGAGCAAAGACCTGGACTGAGAAAATGTACAGGCAGGAGGCAGCTACCTTCTATGCCCGGTGGAGCTCAGAATCAAACTAAACTCCCTTCTTGCTTTTCCTTAAGGACGTGACTTATCAAAAATGAAACTTTCCCCCCCCCCAAAAAATGGAACTTTCCAGATCCTTGGCCTCTATGCTTTCATGAGTATCCTATCATTTCCACACCATTGCCTGGAGCCTAAATGCTGCTTTGGGTGTAAAAGAAAAAAATTAAGCTGAAAGAATATTTAGCAGACATCTCTTCAGGCAGTTATGAAAACTCAGCTAAAAGGATTATGTCTAGCTTCCCAGAGAAGAAAGAAGAAAGACAAAAGTATTCAAGAACTGTCAAATTCCAGAGCCCCTTTAGTAAGTACTTTCTTTCCATAGAGATAACAGATGCAGGCTATGTCAAAGATTTTTCGTTTCTCTAACTCTCTCTGAACAATTCTCCAACTCTTGCCATTAAGTGACTCTAATGTTTTCTAATGCACAAGCACATTTATAGAAATCAGATATGGGATGTTTCCGACCGTTCCAGAACCTTAATGTTGGAGCCTTGTAGAGAAAGTTTTAGCAGTCTTCTTAGTTATAATGGCTACTCTCTTATCTTTTTTTTTTTTTCCAAGAGGAAAGTGAGACCTGGGGTACAAGGACAGCCGAGTTCCAAACCCAGGCTGGAGCTGGCTCCCCATAGGGCCAGGGAAGCTGTGCCAGGGACCACCTTCTGTACTGCACCACAGCCTTGGACAGCTCTGGTGAGGGATAGTGGGAGAGAAGTCAGGAAAGAGGAAAGATGGGAACTGTGTTCCTTAGAGACTTTCCCATTTCACCTCAGGGCTGACCAAATGTACTTGGTAACACTGTATTCCTTAGAGGTACATGAGGTAAGTCTTTCTTTCTGGAGTGATCACATGTGTTCCTTAACCCATCTGGCTTCCTCAACTTCCAGGCAAACGCAAATACCTAGACCTCCTACGAGACTGGTTCCAAAGATTAAGTTTGTTATATATTGTAAAAGTATTATATATTTAGAGTAAAATCTTCAATTATGCAGAATGGTATATGATAAAAGGTCACTATCACCTGACACCCCAATTTACTGCCACCACAAGTAACCACACTTTCCAGTTTACTTTATATCCTTCAAGAAATGATTTATACATATGTAACTGAATCTATATATAATACTTTTTAAAATATTCAAATGGAAATCACACAAAGCATACTGTTCCATTGCTAGCTTTTTTTAACTTAATATATTTGGACATTTTTTTCATATCGGTACACTCAGATCTAACTCATTCTTTTTAAGAACTGAATATTGTTTGGGCAGACCATGATTCATAAGTCCTCTAATAAGTGACCACTACCTAACTTTCAGTTGTCTATTACAAGCCATGCTGCAGTTAAATTATTTGTACACATATCTTTGCATATCTGTGCAAGCATATCTTAGAAGTGAAATCCATAGCTTAAAAAGTATACACACTATAAATTTTGATAGATGAAGTCAGATTGCACTCAACAATAATAATTGAAAGTAAAGTCTTTGCTTTTCCACATCCTTTCCAATACCCAGTATTCACCAACAGGTGAAAATGGTTTTTTTATTGTTTTAATTTACAGTTCTTCGATTATAAATAAAATTGTTAATATACCCACTCATAAATCCTAAGTGCTCCCTATTTGTACACACACAGATACACACACAAAAATATATTTTCTCTGTGAACTACTTATTCATATGCTGTACTCGTCTTTTGTATTGTTCATTTACTCTTCTTGATTTGAAAGAATACATACATACACGTGAAATTACTATGTTTATCATATATAAATTTTTTCTACTTTATCCTTTGGATTTTTTTACTTTGTTTGCAGTACTATTATAATACTGAAGTTATTACATTTTTAAAAACATAACCCATTTTATTAACCTTGTGTTCTATAACTTCTAGGTTTAACCCAAGAGCTTTCCCACTACAGAATTGTTTTTTTTAAATTATTGGTATTTTCTTCTAGCATTTTATTACTTAATCCTTTAAGTACAAATGTTTTAATCATTTGGAATTTATTTTGGTGTAAGACATAAGGTAAGGATCTAGCTATATATTGTTCCCAAATTTCCAGTTGTCCAAACATAATTCATTACCTTATCTAATTTGCCTTACTGATTTCAAATACCATCCTGAATGTCAAATTCCAAAACATATGCAAGTCTATTTCTAGACTCTGTAACCTGTTTCATTGATTTTTCTATTTCTACCTTGATTATAAACTGATTTAATTACTCTAACTTTATTACGCATTTTAATATCTGGTAGGGCTAGTTTTTCTTCATAACTTCTTTAGTATGTTTTATTTTCAAGCTGGAAAATTTGCAAGCAGACGCTAGCTTCAAGGGTGATGGCTTGGGTTTGCCTGAAGGATGACTATTCTTTAGTTCTGTGAAAAGCCCCTTGAGTGGGTCCTATGGTTATACAATGCCCACGCACATCCTGGGGAAGACCTAAATGCAAACACAGATGCAATCTGTTCCATGGAAGCCAAGGGTTCTGTTTAGAAATGGAAATTGGGCAAGATCTTTTAACAGATCTATGTTTCTACAGTTTATATAGTCAATAGAGAAATGTTTCTTCCCTAAGTGTGAATTTATAATGTCTTACTCATAAATATGAGTACATGTAGCAGAGTGATGTGTGTCTCTGTCACCGTTTGTGTCCGAGAGCTGCAGAGATGGGAGATGTAGCATCAGAGGGAGGTCTGTGTGGAGTCCTAATGCTCTCTTCACCCTACAGAGCAAGAGTATGTAAAAAGAAACAGGCTGGGACTGATGCGGCCCATCCCAGCCTTGGGATCTTTATTCCACAATTGGTGCCATGGACAACTGAACACCCTGAATTAGGAAAATGTATATTGTTAAATTTCAGAGTTCTGATTTATTCTAGAGCCTTCAGAGAAAAACCTAATTCCTGTGGGTGGCCTTTTTCCTTCAGGAAATGAATATTCCCAGTCATTCTGGAAGAGGTGTAGAGAAAAGTAGGTGTTTGGAGTCATTTAGGGTTTGGGGGCCTAGACCCCAGATAAGGGAGATGTGCTAGAAGGCTCTGCACTGTAGGTGGTTACACAGCAGGCCGAGGGCCACACTGAGAGGGAATTGGGGAAAGAGGTACACCTTATAGATGACCTCATGGAGGGGGCTTTGAAAGCTGCCATATTTGGAATCTTTTTGCACTCTCTCTACTATTGTTCCCTTCTGAAACCCCCAAAGCTTCATAACGCCTTGGACCATCTAGCAGGCATTAAAAGAAGTGACTGTGCCCATCTGGCCAAAAACAGTCAAGGGACATCCAGCTGCAAGATGAAGAGAGCTGTGAAAGCAGCAGGCTGAGGGTGAGTCAGCAGGAAATGAAGTGACAGAGGACAGAACCGTAGGTGGCTGAGGTGGCGACAACCACCAAAACCGATTTCTGTAATGTAAGAATTTCCCAGGGAGTCCCAGAAAGACTTAGGCAGGGAAACCTGTAATAAACTGGAATTTCTACAGGAAGTCAAATTTGGTTACTAAGGGGAAATGTGGCCTCCACCTATCGAAGAAGAGTCTTTTCTATAATAAATGTTTAAATTTTGTAAACTCTTAAGTTTTGTTCCTTAAGGTGAAGTATGCTTTTACTCGTTAAACTAAGTTTTTCAAATAGGCCAACTTCAATGTAGGCTCACCCAACAGTTTTCAAATAGTCCAGTGAATCCTATCAAGACAGGAAGATTCTTTACCTTAAACAAACAAATGAACAAACAAAAGTTAAAATCCAGCTTATCCAGATAGTTACCTCAACTCTACCCTTTCTTATCTTACTGAGGACTCCGAGATCCATCTTGGTTGCAACTTTTGCTGGTGAGCAGGGAGAGGCCTCTGATGATGGACAGCTCTGGCATTTCCTTGTGAACATGGCCTGTGGAGAAGGACTTTGCTCTTCCAGGTATTACTAAATAAAAATAAGTAATATTGAGATTCCCATGAGCCTGCACTGTCCTTTCTCTCCTACCCCTCCTCTACCTAGGTGAACAGATCTAACCTCTCACCCTTCCACACTGCCCTCCGACTACCTTCTGAGTCTTTGTTTCAATACAAGCCTCCTTTGATATTCCTCTGAACTCAGTTAAAACCAGACATAAATGTGGATTGGGGGATATTCCTCTATTCCCTATAGACTACTTTGTAATGTGACTCTCAAAGTTACTTCATCCTTACACAGTCATGAAAAAGTGTCATTTGACTCAAGTGCCATCAGTCTCTGTGAGTTCACTCATCCGTTTAATAAACACTTGTTAACACGTGTTTATTGTATTCCCAAGTCTATACCATGAAAAATAGAGATGTGGATGGTAATATTAGCTTTTATTTTGACAATGTTTTTACTTTAAAAATAACGTCAAATGCATTACCTCATCTAATCCTATGTAGAAGAAATGTCTGTGCATTAAAAGAAATTTAGATTTCTTAGGAAACAATGTTTGTTCCATGCCAATGGAAAAATATAACAAACTTCATAGTTTCTGTTATATTTTACAAAATAAGAAAATTAACATGAGGTCAGCTTATCCTTAGAAGGTTTCTTGGAGGGAGTTGACTCAGAGCAAATTTTTTTTTTAGGGATAAATATAAGTGATTTTTTTAAAAGTTATTTTTATATAACCACAGCATGGAAATTTTGAAAAGAAAAAAGAAAAATTCACTATTCTAATTGATATTATAAGCACATACAAGGAAAAAATAATGAAATTATACTGGACTATTACTATATACTGGACGATGTCTTTCCATTAATCGTCCCTCATATGTTATATATAGATATACCTGGGTATATATCTCTCTCTGTATATGCGTGTGTACGTATACATATATAAATTTAATATTCTGATTTTTAACTTTAGGGCATAAATATTCATATGCTACTGCAGTGTTTATAACCATCACTTTGATATTTGTATACATTATAGCGAGTGATTGTATAATAAAGTATCATATAACCATTGCCCCATTACTAGGAGTTTTCCAACGTTCCAACTATTTTGAGCAACGGTCTTTCCATATTGTTGTTTCCTTAAGGAAATTACCTACAGGAAATCTATTTTAAATAATCTATCTTCTTTTGAGTTTGGGCTTTCTTGCTGAAACTATGATAAGTCCTCACAAAATTAAGATGATTGAAATCTTCACAAAAATTTTTGCTGCAATTTTCACTTGTTCAAATCTACATCCATTCTTGAGTAACTTGTACTTCTTTATAGACTATTTTTTCTGACTGCTCGATTCCTCTGCAAAGTAAACAACATATTTTTCTGTCAACTTTCTGTTTTATAGATGTAGAACCATTAACATCAATAATATACACTGATTAAAATAAAAGTTTTGGAGTCTTTAAGAAATAAACATTAAAAAATGAAAAATGAATCAATAGCAATACCAAGTGCTTTCTCTGGATTAAATTAAACAAGAAAATATTTTCATCCTGTGGAATCAATCCTGTGCATTGATGACAGACAGATTTAGGAACACATTTTTGTAGGTACTATAGTGGATTTGCTTCTGCTTCTATTTTTTCTTTATTCCTTAAGTCTGCATGAAAACAAGAAATGTTCCTCATTTCCCACCTGCATACTACTGTTCTGCTATTCCTTTAATTAATATGTCCCCCTGAAATCACCATTTATATTCCTCCCACATTGTTCTAATTCTATCCAAAGATCCCATTGGTGAGCTGTGCACAGTGCTTGCTAGCATGCTATTGGTGGTAGATTTTATAAGAGAAAGCAAATCAACACTTCTGTTACCTTTAAAGTTTCACATCCAGAGATGGTTCCTGCAATAACTCCTAGACACTTTTTTCGTGCAGGGACTTGCAGTGCAGGTTACTTAAAAAGTGAAGAAATGTGCAATTATTGCAGAAACAAAACCTGCAGGACCAAATTCCTCCAGCCAAAAAAATAAGAGACCCACAGGATACATGCATTTTTAAATGTCTCTATATACATCTCAGGATGTGAAATATAACTTCATAAGGTTGGTTAGCTGTTTAAGCTCTATATACAAAGAAAATTGGAGAAATTACAAACAAAAAAATGTTAAGGTCTTTTTTATGTTTAATGTTATTGTTAAAGAAATTCATGTTCACTGTAAAAATTTTAAATTCACACAAAAAGCACAATGAAGAAAATAAAATCACCAGTAATACTTTAATCCTTTACGTTAAAAGAACCCCACTGTTAAAATGATGGATTTTTTATAAAATCATAATCATGTTCTACATCAGGATCTACAATCATGCTTTTTTCAATTAACAGTATACTGTGAATAATTTCCTGTGTTGTGTCCCGAAACATGACTTTTGTCATATATTATATATGAATATACCACAGATTAATTCCTAGTTTTTAACAGTTGTGGGTTTTTCTATTATAAATAACTGTAATTTTGACTTTAT
>NW_011888849.1:2920155-2947595 GCF_000151845.1 Pteropus vampyrus | reverse complement strand
TCTTTATTCCTTAAGTCTGCATGAAAACAAGAAATGTTCCTCATTTCCCACCTGCATACTACTGTTCTGCTATTCCTTTAATTAATATGTCCCCCTGAAATCACCATTTATATTCCTCCCACATTGTTCTAATTCTATCCAAAGATCCCATTGGTGAGCTGTGCACAGTGCTTGCTAGCATGCTATTGGTGGTAGATTTTATAAGAGAAAGCAAATCAACACTTCTGTTACCTTTAAAGTTTCACATCCAGAGATGGTTCCTGCAATAACTCCTAGACACTTTTTTCGTGCAGGGACTTGCAGTGCAGGTTACTTAAAAAGTGAAGAAATGTGCAATTATTGCAGAAACAAAACCTGCAGGACCAAATTCCTCCAGCCAAAAAAATAAGAGACCCACAGGATACATGCATTTTTAAATGTCTCTATATACATCTCAGGATGTGAAATATAACTTCATAAGGTTGGTTAGCTGTTTAAGCTCTATATACAAAGAAAATTGGAGAAATTACAAACAAAAAATGTTAAGGTCTTTTTTATGTTTAATGTTATTGTTAAAGAAATTCATGTTCACTGTAAAAATTTTAAATTCACACAAAAAGCACAATGAAGAAAATAAAATCACCAGTAATACTTTAATCCTTTACGTTAAAAGAACCCCACTGTTAAAATGATGGATTTTTTATAAAATCATAATCATGTTCTACATCAGCATCTACAATCATGCTTTTTTCAATTAACAGTATACTGTGAATAATTTCCTGTGTTGTGTCCCGAAACATGACTTTTGTCATATATTATATATGAATATACCACAGATTAATTCCTAGTTTTTAACAGTTGTGGGTTTTTCTATTATAAATAACTGTAATTTTGACTTTATATAAATTTTTGCACATTTCTTATTATTTCCTTAGTAGAGATTTCTGAAAAAATTCCGTATTTTGCTGGTCAAAAAATATGAACAATTTTAAAGATTTTTAGTGTTGTTGAGCTGCCTGTGAAGGACATTTCATTCTTTTAATCTATGAAAATGTACTGCATATAACTCCTTCCTATATTTAAATTTTTAAAAATCAGTTGTGATATTGTTAACCAACTTGTAAAACGATCTAAGCGTGCCTATGTATCTTTTCTTCAGTTCTTTTATATATTTAATCTTTTTGTTTCTATAAAAACTACGTAACTAGAAAAATGCCATTTCTAGTCCCATCATGCTCATATCTGGAAGAGACTCACAATTTACTTCAACCTTAATATTTATTCCCTTCAACCAAACTATGCTCTCAGGAAGGGAATTTTTAAGATTAAAATGAAAAATCACTCCTTCTGATAGGAAAAAAAAAGTTTTAGACTCTAAGATGGGCACCTAATATTTTAGCTGCGCAGCATCCCTTCTTCCCTTGGATTATTTATTTTTGGTGGAAGGCGTGGGTTAACAACACCTGCTCTATTCCACCTGATTACAGAGCACTTGCCAGTCAGTGTCCTGCTCCTGGTCACAGTGATTCATTTATCCCTTCAATAATTATTTATTGAGCACCTGCTTTATCCCACACATTCTTCCATGATCTTGAAATTTGGCAGGGAGCAAAAGTGAAAAATGCCTTGCTTTCTTGGCATTTAGGTCCTAGTTGGGGGAGTTGGCCAAGTTAGACCAGTTGGAATTATTATCTAGAATTTTATATGCAGACAGGGAGAAAAATACTCTTTCTTTCCCCTTGATTGTTATGTTAATATTCTAGAACTCCCAGCTGCCGTGTCCTCTGCCACGTGAGGGCGCCACAAGAACGAGGCCAAGACTATTGTAGAAACAGAAAAAAGGCTGAAGAGTGATGGAGAGCCACAGTCCTGAAGCTGTTCTTCATCCCCAGACCCATCCCTGTGTTTCCGTTATGGATACAAGGTCAGTGGCCTAAAAAGAGTGCTGAGTTTTGCTGCTCATGCTTAAAAATGCAGAGAGTAATGCTGAACTTAAGGGTTTAGATGTAGACTCTCTGGTCATTGAGCACATCCAGGTGAGCAAAGCTCCCCAGATGCAGCACAGAACTTACAGAGCTCATGGGCAGATGAACCCCTACAAGAGCTCTCCGTGTCACAGTGAGATGATCCTCACTGAAAAGGAGCAGATTGTTCCTAAACCAGAAGAGGAGGTTGCACAGAAGAAAAAGATATCCCAGAAGAAACAAAAACTTGTGGCCTGGGAGTAAATTTAGCATCAAATAAATGCTAATAGAAGTTAAAAAAAATTAGTTTTAAATAAGGAAGGCAAGGAAAAAAATGAAAAAGCATTAAAGGATGCTGTATAGATTTAGTAAACATTGAAGCTTTTTTTTTTTTTGCTATCACCTTTAAAGGTAAGGTTTATGAAATGTTATTGAAATTCCTGTTCTGATAAAGAGAGAAAATTTTATAATTAAGCTGGGATATCAAAATTATCCTTTTGGCATACTTAATTAAGAGCTCCTCATCTAAGTCACCATTGGTGTCCAGTCCACCTTCCCTCACCCCTTTCCTTGCCTGCAAAGTCACTGAGGGGTGAAAAAGTTTAGTTTACACTGGATTGAAATCTAGAGTGGAAAGTTCTCAGCTGAAATGACAAGAAATACTAATGGCAAAAATACCAGGCAAAATCCACAAGTTCAGGGACAGATACTGTTAGGATATATATATATTCTAACACATATGTACATAAATGCAACATACATATAATATACATATATATTATTAAAAACAAAATTCAACTAAGCAAATTTTAAAGATCTTATTGGGTTTATTCAATGATTCATGAACCAGGCAGCATCCAATCTAGCAGACAGAAAGGAGCTCTGAGAAGCTGTAAAAAATGAAAGACTTATAGACAGAAGGGAGCAGGAACAGAAAGTTATATTAGGAAAAAAGTGGGTTGGTTATTGCAAGGTTACTTTCCTTTAGGGGATGACAGGGGTCTATCAGGTAAATTACCTAACTAGTGCTGATCGAGTGATCCCTGATTGACTGGTTTAAGATTCTGTTTCATGGGAGAGCTGAAACTAAAATTAAGTCTCGGGTTGGAGACACGGGGCTTAGCATAGGCAATTCCACTTCAGACCTGTTTCATACACACACACATACATACATACATACATATATATATATACATATATATATATGTATGTATGTATGTATTTGAATTGAATACCCAGGATAAATTGAAACAAGCTTCCTTTCTCTGTCAAGAAACGATTCCACTATTAATTGAAACCCCAACCTCCACCCTTCAAAAAAAGAAGTGAGTTATAAATGTGCCAGAGTTGCTGCCCTTCTAAATCAAGGGCCCTCCCCTTCCCTAAATCACATTTTTATGAAACGAAAAAGAGATCAAATTAAATTGCTCAGAGAGCCATCAAGAGATCACTTGGATTTAAAACCCTGGAGAATCTCAGAACCAACCTGTCAAGTAATGTGTGTTATCTTATGGGCCGGCAGTACCGACAAAGGCAAGCCTGTGAGGTTGGTTAATCAGAGAATCACAAATGCCTTTTGAAACATAACCCCCTCTCCTTTCTTCCTATTTGGAGTCCCCTCTATTTGTATGCACCCAATACCCTCTTATTCTACTATCTCATGCTTGGCCTTCATTTTTTCACTTGTAAAATGTTGGATCAGATTTCATAAGATCCTCTTTAGCTTGGAATGATAAATTCATTCACTTTTTGGTGTCATGAACCTAATGATCACTAGACCCTGTAAGAAAAACTACACTCCACAAATATTTAGAGACTGAACATGCTCAGTGTTGTCACTCAAAGAAGCTCCAAAGAGCTCTCTAGTCTAAAAACAATACTTTTTAAAGACTTTTCCACTTAGCTTGAACATTTTATATATTTAGAAGGAAGATGTCCAGTCTCCTTTTAAAAAAAAATCCTCTAGTTAGAGGAAAGAGGAACCATTTTTGACAATATTGAGAAATTGTGAAGGTTAGAAATCATGTGGTAAGTGATAACATACCACTCCCTTTGTGATGCACTTATAGATAAAATACTAGAAAACCCAGAGGTAAGCTAAAAACAGCCCAAACCACAGAGGCTTGGAAAATGATGACTTCTGTTCCCTGGGGCGTGACTAATAGTGAGTGGCCTTGCAGGAAGTCTCAGAGCCACACTTGAGAGCAGTACTCTGTGGTGTATGGAGAACTGAGTGAGCCTTAAGTACACTATTTGTTATTCTATTTTAACATCTACGTATAGCAGTTACTGTTTCTAAGTAGATGGTAAAGTTCAAGAGACTAATTTTGTTCTTTAAAAAAATATATATATAACATTACATAAAAAGCACAAGGCAACATGTTATCTCCTTATCCCTCTTCAAATAGTTCCATCTCATATAAGCCTAATACAGACCTAGGTTACCCAACAGATACACAACTCTCTGAGAAGGGAACTAGTGCTGGGAGGGAACACTTTAGTGAGCTTAGCTGTTCATCTCTAAACTGCATCAAAATTCCCCAGGGGATGGCATAAAAAGGAGATTCACAAATCCACATAGGCCTACTGACTCAGAATGAGGGTAGGGCCCAGGAACTTACATTGCAATAAGCACACTAGGCCATCCTTACACACACAGAACTGAGAATGACTGCATTAACCGACAGTACAATGTCATCACAGGAAGCATCCAAATAGAAGGCCAAGATACAGAGGTTCTAGCCCAGATGTCATTGTTAGCTGTGAGGCCTTAGGGAAATATCACTTTTACAAAGGAGCCTCTGATTAAATTTTCTAAAAGATGGATTTGAACACCTTTATGACCACTTACACTTCTGTTATTTGACATTTGAAGACAAAATCTTAACGGGACAACTCTCCTGGAGAGATGTTATATTCATGGCACCATTCCAGGCATTTAGAGGTAGGAGGAGGGAGCGGGAACCTCCTTGCCCCCGAAACATATGTGGATAGCCACTCTGCGTAACAGGACGGGAGCTGATTCAGCGGTCAGGCCCACAAGGTCTAAAAGTTCTAGAATCAACTTGGCACCTGGGTGTGTAGTAGGATAACCAGTGACAAGGGGCAATTAAATAAGGTAATTTGTCTGGAATATCTTCTGGGTCTTTTTTTTTTTTTTTTGCTAATTCTTGCACGTTTTAAGTGCCTGTTATGTGAAAAAAAAAAAACTATTAGAGTTACTGGAGACACAAACTCAAACAAGACAGTTTTTTTCCTTCAAGAATCTACAGTTAAGAGGGAAAGACAGACAAGTTGACTAAAGTACTATTTGACATGTGCTGCGGGATAAGTGAAGATAGAAGGTAAATGGAAATGGGGGCACCTAAGCCAACCTATGGGAAGGAAGAAGTAGAGAAAGCTACCTAGAGAAAAGCATGCTTCCTCTGAGTTAAGAGGTTGTAGAATATAGCCTGTTAGATGAATAACAACATCAGGTACATGTAACAGCAAATATATGAATGTCAAAGGCAGCAAATACCATAGCACCTTCAGATAACTGCAAGCAATTTAGTCTGGCTGGACAAAGAATACCTAAGTGAAACATGAAGCTGTAGGAGAGGTTCCATGTTAAACTTCTGAAAAGTATAAGGAGAAAGTGAAAGAGTCTAAATCAGGAGTACCATAATTAGTAACAGTTCTACTCAGATAGCACTATAAAAGGTAGGTCGAAGGGTGGCCAAGATGGAGGCAGAGAGACCAGTTAGTAAGTTGATAGACTGATGTATTTGAGAACTACATGAGCTTGAACCAGGGCAATGGCAGTGGGATCACAGACAGGAATGGAGATACATTATTGAAAATGTGGGCCCTAGGGGCTTGTGATAGGTTGGATACAGCAGTAGAAAAACATAAGCACCCATTATTTAAAAAAAAAAAAAAAAAAAGACAAAAATTCAATAAAATTTAAAGAGAACAAAAAATTTTTGGTTCAAACATGCCAAATCAACAGTTTGATCTCATGGAGCTGTCTTCTGTTGCCACTCTGTATCTCTCTAACAGACAATTCCTAAATTAATGTTTCAGGAAGCTAACCTTCTCTTGGACATGGACCTGCAACCTGGAGCTTAAAAAATGGCTCATGGAAGTGCTTAGGTATTCCCACAAGTGAAAGATAAGCTGTCAAACACTCATGTTACTTTGCTCAGGTTTCTTCAAGAAATGCTATTTGTCACTTCACTGAGCTCCAGGTCTAAGCAGCCACAAAGAGTGAAATGACTCCTTCCAGTATATTAACCACCTCTATCCACTGTTGACCAAGAGTAAAATAACAAAAAGAGACAAATGGGAGAAATATTCCAGAGAACTTCATATCATTCAGAAACAAGAAAACAAGATTGATTCGTAACAACAGAAATAAACAAACAAAAGCTAAAAGAATAAACTCCCAAAGCATCACTTCCTCTCATTTTTCCAATCCCTCCATTCATTGCACTCACCAAATACTTCCTGGTAAAAGGTTTTGATGCGTTTTGAGAATTCCCAGGAAAGTCATAACATGAGAGTGTCAGGAAATTGTGCCACAGAACATGTCAAGGGCATGTAGTCAAGATCCTCCCTCTGTTTTTTTTTTTTGGATTCTCCTCCAGCAACAGTAAGACTCCTGCCAAATAACTACACTGGTATAGGGACAGGGTACTCCACTGAGAATCAGGAGAGCTGGAGTTCAGTCTCAGCTGTGTCGTTCAGTCTCTCTAAGGCTTGGTTTCCTAATTTGTAAAAGGAGAAATTCATAGTTCTTGTCTTGTCAACTTCAAGGGGCTCCTGGGAGGATCACAATAAGATAAGGTAAATACAAACCTCTTTGCAAATATTAAAACGCTACAGTAACATATGCTTGTTTAATTATTGTTCTTCTTACTGTCATCAGATGAGGTATTAGGCTAGCTCAACTGGCAGATAGACCAAATCTATCTTCATTCCTGATCAATCCCCAAACCCTCTCCTCCTTCTTAAGGTGAATTACTATTGTCTGCCATTTTCATGTAAGAAGGATGATATATGTGAAAACCAGTGAGGGCTTAGAAATTTATTCTAGTGCTCCTTGTGCTTTGTTGACCTCAGATGGATGTTACTAAATATGTTTAAATTTTATGTCAACTTGTAGACCAAGTGGAACAATAAATGCAATGCCCCGCCCCCCCACTATAAACTTGGCACATCTCGTTATTTAGAAACTGTCTGAATAAAATTCTCAGAAGAAGCTTGGTTTATTCATAAGAATTAATGTGTTTGCTTCTATTTTCTCCTACTTTATTGCACTTCTTAATATGTCAGTGAGTCATCTGATTACTCGTGAGAATCCTTATAGATAAAATGGAGTTAATAAATTATAATACAAATCACCCAGTTAGTAAACTCCCTAGCAATCCTAAATTACTTTTTGGATTCTAAGTTTTTCTTAATGTTCTAAGATAAAAGTTTTAGTAACATATCAGTATAACTAGTAATATTAATATCCTCTTCTATGTAATCCCATTCTTAAGAGAATATGCCAAGAAAGGAATGATTATAATCACAATTACATGCCACCAGAGCTTAACTGTAATCTTATAGTAGTAACCTCTAGTTCTACAATGATGCCTCCTATCTTTTAAAGGTGGTTTGTATTTTTAAACAAAACATAGAACACCAGTGAAATGACAAGATGAGCCCAAACCAAAATAGATGAATTGTTCTTATGCCTAATACAATAGCAGCAAATCAGGACATGGAAATTGTTGATATGTCTAAACGACATCACACATTTTAGTGATGAATCTAATCAATTATCTCAGTGTTGGACCAGCTGCAATATATTGAACATCCAGATTAATGGCTGAATTTCCCCTCTTTTCAGACTCATATAAACCTAGGCAAATACAAATAGAGAAGGGGTGGTATGTAACAAATGCAACCATAATATAATAATCATTAATAAAGTCACTTTAGAATCACAAGTTATAGAATGACAACGGGGAGACTTCGGTATCAGTGACATGGCTGACTAGAGTTTTATAGAAACTACTCCTGGAACAGCTCTAAAACTTGAAATTCTAGATTACATATTTTTAAACCCTTCTTAATTCATAGCTGAGTTTGTGGGGAATGAAGAAATACTTAAGAGTCAAAAGCAGGCACAAATCTGTGATAACACGAATGGATCTTGAAGACATTACGTTAAGTGAGACAAGTCAGACGGAGAAGGACACATACTATACAACGTCGCTTCTACGTACAATCAAAATCTGAACTTGTAAACAGAGAGTAGAATGGTGATTACCAAGGGCTGGGGCTGAAGGATGGGAAAATTGGGGAGATGTTAAGGATACAAACTGATAACTAGTAGATAAATAAGTCCTGGAATCTAACGCATAACACAGTGATTATAGTCAACAAAATTGTATTAAAAACTTCGAATTTCCTAAGAGACTAAATCTTAACTGTTCTCAACACAAATAAGAAATAATATGTAACATGATAAATGTGATAAAAATATATAACAAGTTAGCTAATACTACTATAGCAATCATTTTGCAATATTTAAATGTACCAAATCAATTTGTTGTACACCTAAAACGTATACATGTTATATGTTAATTATATCTAAGTTTTTTTAAAAGGAGGTACAAATCAATTATTAAGCCCAAGAGATTTAAAGCCTGGGATTTAACAGACCTCAGGAAAACAGGAAAGGGTAAGAAGTCTATTTGAGATTCTAATTAAACCTAGAAACCTCCTTGCCAACCATGACCACCAAAGTGTTTCATCCTTAAGGGAGACAACAGGTATACCTCACCTTCTTGGCTTTGGCAGTAGGAGTTGGGCAAAAGGCTCCCTTTACAATTCCTAATCACAAGCCCATGATCAGGCAAATTTGGGGCCAAAATGCTAATTATCTGTGTGGACCAGGTCAATCTAAACTAAAATTTTAGTTTAAAGTGGTTGCTGGTTTGTTATGCTCCCAGGAATCCATCGGCAGCAAAAGAAAACCCCTTCTGTATTCACAGACTTGCAGCAGTGAACTCAAAGAATTCAAGATAAAGCTCTCAGGAAAATGAGCATACAACGAAAAATCCCTAAACTCATTAGATAAGAAGACATCATAGTAAAAATGCAACAGCTGAAAAAAAAAAAAACTATAGAATCAAATCCACAAAACTTCAGATACTGGAATTTTCAAATACAGAATACAAAATATGTTTAATTTATTTAAAGAAATAAAAGAGAGTTCTTAAGTATAAGGCAAGAACAAGTTACTATCGAAATACACAGATATGAAATAGAACTAAATAAAACTTGTTGTTTCAATAATTAGAGACTAAGGAACACACACAGAACTTTCCGCTGGGGACAATTAGAAAAGCAAGGTAAAATGTAAAACACATCTTAAGGGCATTCTAGAGCTCACAGGATAGTGAGGATTATGATGCTAAAATTCTAGGATAACTGGAGGTTTTAGAGTGCTTAAGACTGCCATTCTGCTGTGGGTGTTCCAGGGGAAAACTGACTAGTGGAAGCTAAATGGTGTTAAAGAGCTAAACAGAAAGACCTAGCTGCCAAAAAAGAAGACTGGTGAATGCCTCTGGCTTCGTTCTAGGACCCTGAGGAGCTATACCTAAGATATAGGAGTTTCCTAGAAATCAATAGGCACTCACAGAGACTCCAGCTTGGCTTTGAGTCACATCCATCTTTAAAGTTTATCTCGAATGCCTATCTACATCTACCTAGCAGAAGCAAACTTAGGTCTTCATTAGAGGAAGATAATATCATCTAATACTATTTCCACAAACATTTCTTTCCACATGGAAATCAATAGCACAAAGAAAAAGAATCCTCATGTGTTTGCAACTTCAGAAATATTACATTTAATTAATATTTCATCAAAGAAATCAAGTGCAAATTGGAAGTTATTTAAATTGTATTTAAAATGACATATCAAAACTCGTGGAACACAACTAGAGACAAATATAACTTCAAAGCATGTATTAGAAAAGATTGAACATCGATGACATAAACGTCCATCTCAGGAAAGTATAAAAACCTCACAAATTATAGCTGAAAGACATAAAGAGTAGAAATTAATGAACTAGAAATAATACATACAATAGAGAATATTAACAAAGCCAAAGTTGTGTGCTTAAAAAACTAATAAAACTTATCAACCCTTAGAGATGTTAGTCAAGAAAAAAGGAGAGATGAATTAAATTCCTAGAAAAAGAAAAATTTCAAAAACGATGCAGAAGAAGTAATACATCTGAATACTTTATAACAATTTGAAAATGAGTCTTTAATTAAAAACCTGTACTAAAAAAAAAAAATATCGTTGCCCCACAAGAACTTGACCTCACAGGAAACTATTACCAAAGAATACACAAAGAATGAACATTATCCAACTCATTTTATAAGGCCATAATAACTTTATTATTAAAATTTAACAAAATGTCACACCAATAAATTTAATTTTAAAAAGCAAAATATACAAATAAGTAAAAATAAAACTTGAGAAGAACATTGCAAGAAAAGAAAGAGGCCAAACCTCACTCATAAGCATAGATGCAAGAAATCTGAAACAAAATATTAGCAAAACAAACCTAGCAATTTATTTTAAAAGGAGGGGTAGGTTTATATAAGAAACAAGTCAGGGAAACTATTTATGAAGGCAGAAAGCTATATTAAATTTGTGTACAAAAATACAAAAAACAGCCCAATTGAAAAATAGGCCAAAGACCTTTAAAGACATTCTTGCCAAAGAAGATATACAGATGACAAATAAGCATATGAAAAGATGCTCCACATCATATGTCATCAGGGAAATGCAAATTAAAACAACAAGATAACAGTACACATCTATTAAAATGGCCAAAATCCAGAACACTGACAACACTAAATGCTAGTGAGGATGTAGAGCAATAGGGACTCACACTCATTGCTGATGGGAATGCAAAATATTACAGCCACTTGAGAAGATATGCATTTTGCAAAACCCATAGAACTGTACAACACATAGAGTGACACCTAATGTAAACTATGGACCTTAATAATGATGTGTGAATTTTAGTTCATCAACTGTTAACAAATGTACCATTCTAGGGGGAGATGTTGGTGGTAGGAGAGACTACGCAGGGGGTTTGTGGGAAATCTCTGTACCTTCCATTCAATTTTGCTATGAACTGAAATCTGCTCTTAAAAATAAAGTCTATTTTTAAAGCTTAGACTGTAGTATTGGCGAAAAGATAAAAATATAGGACAATAGAATAGAGAGCCCAGAAACAGACCCATACATTTATGGAAATTTGATTTATGACAAAGACAGTAGTTCAGAACAGTGAGGAAGAATATTATTTATAACACATGGTCCCAGAACCGTTGGATAACCATATACAATAAATGAAACATGACCCCCTCCTTCACACCATACAGAAAAATGATTTTTAGGTGAAACGTAGAGCTAAATGCAAAGGCCAAAAATAAAGGTCCTGAGAGATAATGTAGGAGAATATCTTCATGGCTTAAAGGTGAGGAAAGACTTCGTAAACCAGACACACAAAACAGTAACTATCAAGGGAAAGATTAATTAATTTTAATTTTAATTTGCATTTTCCTGATGACATATGATATGGAACATCTTTTCATATGCCTATTTGCCGTCTGTATATTTTCTCTGGTGATGTGCCTGTTTAGATATTTTCTTATTTTTTAAATTGGATTGTTTGTTTTCTTATTGTTGACTTTCAAGTGTTCTTTATATATTTGGGTACAGGTCCTTTATTAGATATGTGTTTTGCAAGTGTTTTCTCCCAGTATGTGGTTTGTTTTTGTTTGTTTGTTTTGTTTTGTTTTTACTTTTGTTTTAATTTTCTTAAAGATGTCTTTTTTTAAAAAGTTTTTTTTAATAGAAAAAAGGACTCCTAAAATAATTGAACATAAGAACTTCATGTTCAAGTTGAATAACAAATTAGATGGCTTGAAAAGAGAATTAGTGACTAGAGGTTAGATGTGAAGCAATAAGTCAGGAGGCAGCACAAAGGAATAAAAACATGGAAAAGTAGAAAAGAGGCAAGAAGGATAGTATGAAATCCAAAACATGTCTATTCAGAATTCACGAAAAAAGAGGGCAGGGTCAAGAAGGGAGAAACACTATTTTTAAGACATAATGTCTAAGAATTTTCTAGAAGAGATGAAATATGCCAATTATCAGATTCTAAAAGCCTAGCAGGACAGACACACATTGACATAACATGAACAAAGTACAGATTCCAAAGACAATGAGAAGATATTAAAACGATAAAGAGAAAAAGCATAATTACCTATAAGTGACTAATAATTATTTCCCAGCAGCAATGATAGAGGTCCTATCACTAAAGTACTGAAAGACATAACTGTCAACCTAGAATGCCATATCTAAAAACATTTTTTTCAATAATGAGGGTGAAACCAAGACATTTCTAGAGAGACAAAAACTGAGCATTTTCCTTTAATTTATACTCACACTTAAAAAAAATGTTTCGAATGACAAGAGGGAAAGTAACTAAAATAAACCAATGCCTTCATTGCACATCTTTTTGTTGTTTTGTTAATTATTCATTAGTAGCTATAACATTTTTAAATAGTCGGATTGGGATAAATAAGCAACGTGTTCCAGATCATTCAAATCCCAAATCTTGTAATTGATTTTCAGAAGAGTCTGTGTCTAATCTATGGCATTTGACTTATTCTGCCTCAAAAAATTTCAGTAATAGGGCCTGAACTAGTAGGATTTAGGCATGTCTGATCATATGTAATGAATGCGTGGGTAGCCTCCCTGAGCTGATTTTCATGACAATGATTTGTTTGCCTGCTTGCTTATTTCTACTGGAGACTGAAGAAGTTAGTCTTTTTCATAAGTGCCTAAGAGGAAAGACTAGGAAAATAGGAGCACAGCATGATGTTGGTCTCAAATTTGGTCCTCTTTTTCCTGGACAATGTCTGCACTGTGATAAGAATGTTTGGCAGTGTTCCAGAGAATTTATTTGCCACTACTATTTGGACAGAGGTACTGGCAGCAGTACTCAATGAGCTTCTTAGGCAGCAAACACTGATGAGAGCCCAGAACAGAAGATACCAGAGAGTTTACATGAGCACATGAGAGAACACCCCTGGGAATTCTCAAAAATAATGGGAGAAGTACTCTTTTAGACAGATCCTGCATAAATAGAGAGGGCAGAAGTCAGTGGAGAACAGTAACACCTTTGCAAATGCACCTGCACATAGAGGGCACACGTAAGAGAAAGCATGTATGGCGTATTCCTGCTCTGGCCATGACATCTGCCATTGGACCAGCTCTCACAGCCTTCCTTTCTTGAACTTATGCTCTGTAGCTTCTACTAAATATGCTTTCAATTATTCTTGAGAACCAGGACAGAGGAAGTTTTTGGGGAGAAGATGAACTCTGGTGGCATAGAGCACTATGTCAGTCCTTTCTGTGCAAAATGGCAAGCATTCCTTACAAGTGCAATAAATGGCCTCATTGCATGAGTGAAAAAATAGAAGAGAAAGTACAAGAGGAATAAATCGAAGCCAGAGCATGGAAAGCAGAGCCCTACAGAAAGAGCAGGGAGAAGTGGGGGGAAAGCAAGAGGTAAAGAAACAGAGAGGAGCATAAAAGCAAAGAGGAGGAAAGTAAGGGAACAAAGAGAAGAAATGAATAGAAAGTTGATAACAAGAAAAAAATATTTCCTGGTGAGAGTAGGTTGTCTCCAGCACTACACCCCAAGGAGGAAAAAGAATGATGAATCTTTAGGAAGAGAGCATTCCATAGGAGAAACCGACCAAGTGGCTAATAGATAAGGAGCTAGAGTGCAGAGAAACCAAGACCCGCTTCTCTGGTTCATCAGCTTTTGCCAGCTCCCTAGAGGTGTAAGCACAGAATTCAGTGTTTATGCAGGTTTGCCTATAAGTTCAACGGCATAACACGTTAGGAGTTAATTTTGCATAATTATGTGTAGAAAGTAGGAAAGAATGACTATTTATTTTATAAATTATACATTCTCACAAAACAATTCTAGGAATACTATATAGTAGGGGGGAAAAAAATAAAAAAGTACCCAATCCCACCAACCAGAAATTAACATTGTTACCACATGATAGATATCATTTCAGGTAAATCAGATAAATCTATCTATGCACATACAGATGTATATGCATATATATGTATATACATATGCACATATAAATATTATATAATATATACACATACATTTATCCATGTATAGACACAGATACACAAGCGCACACACCTCTCTCTAAACAAACACATACATATATATTTGACACACACATAAATGTATGCGTGGTTGGATATATAGAAGGATGTACAGAGATATACAAATAGATGAATAATAGAAAAATAGGAAAGAAGGAAGGAAGAAGGGAAGGAAGGAAGAAAAATGGATGACAGACTTGAATAAAAGGACTTACACTATCTACTATTTTTAATACCATAATTTCAGGAAGTCAAATTACCTAAGCATTTATCCAACTTACATATATACAATCATATAAAAGAAGAAA
This sequence comes from Pteropus vampyrus, assembly GCF_000151845.1. Classification (NCBI taxonomy): domain Eukaryota; kingdom Metazoa; phylum Chordata; class Mammalia; order Chiroptera; family Pteropodidae; genus Pteropus; species Pteropus vampyrus. The sequence goes on along the minus strand of NW_011888849.1, from coordinate 2,933,082 downwards.
AGTAAAAGTGTACATAGAGCAGACAATTAAACTTACATTCCCCTCACACATAAGCAAGAGAGAGTGAGTTCCATCTGCTGCCCCTCATTCACTTTCAGTGAAAGTGTACCTCTCATTGGTTTAAAACTTCCCCTCCCCCTATGAGGACAAGAAGAGACCAAAGAAAGGCAGGCCACTCCAAATAGGTAAGTGGCAGGTTTAATAAGGAAGAGAACTTACCAGGCTTGTCTTGGTGCCACAAAGACAGACCTCCATATCCACCTGCCAGAATTTTAAGTTTATATAGAGGCCTCAGCGGTGTTCAGTCAGGTATTCAGTCCAGATGGTCTCAACAACACCTCACTCTCTCAAGGCTCAGTTCCTGGAAACGGCTCCAGCTGAGGAAATAGTGGGCGCAGCATATGTTTCAAGGACTAGGAGGGGATGAGGAGCCTCTGTTTGACTCGATCCAGTTTGCGGGTCAAGCGACAGTCACATCCTCCCGATGATCTCCTCCATTAGTTCTTGTAGTGCAAGCCTCTCACAGCACTGAATGTGCGCTTCGGTATTAAAAAAGAGGTATTCTTGGCGTAATATGGTCCCGAACACAAACTTACTACCTTACTTAGTACAGTAAGTCCTCATTTAAAGTTGTCAATAGGTCCCGCGACTTTTAAGTCAAACGGCATATAAGGAAACCAATTTCGCCACAGGATAATTAATATAAACAAGAGTTAAATTCCTAGGGCATATTTCTGGTCACAAAAGTATCCCCAAACTAAATAAAGACTCAAAACACTTCTAATATTACACATTGAAATAAATGTGAGCTACACATACATTTAAGAAAGATAAATAAAAATAAGTAAAATAAATAATAAATAAATAAAAAGATTTAAAAAAAGGTTTTCCCACCCATTTATTCTAGGTCAGGGTTACAGTGGCCGGAGCCTCTCCCAGCAGCTCAGGCCACCAGGCAGGAACCACTGTGGACAGGACGCCCTTCCACTGCAAAGCGCACCCACACCCACACCCAGACCGGGACAGTGTGCACAGCTTTGGGATGTAGGGGGAAACGCATGCGACGGGGGAGAATGTGTAAAATCCACACAGATGGCGGCCCAGCAGGGCAGCAGGTTGTTTTTCTCATCAACATCAAAACAAAACGACGTTGAATGAAGTGACGGTGATCAAGGACCGACTGTGCACACACTGAGTAAAGTGGTCTCTTCTGAGGCTGGAAATTAAATTGGCTATGTTGAACTTACTAAGCAAAAGTGACCTTCGCCACCATGTACTTTCCGCGAATTTCAAAGAAAATTTTGACTAGGTTTCACACCCACATTCTGAGATCATTTCGAAGTTTATATCTTAAGAAAGATTCCATTTTTCACTTTAGATTTAGATTTTTTAATTTACCAGAAGGCTCTGACGAGCAACTGAAAAATCACTAAATCTCAAATTAATATTCATTTACAAAAGATTTCACTTATAAAAAGTACCCAAAACAAAAGACATAGTTATTTTTTAAAACTATGCTTAGAATTCATTATCTATTTTAAGTTTAGTTAATATTTATTAATTCTCTTCTTTGAAAGACATGGAAATTAATGCTATACTTTCTTTCATCATCCCTCCTTCAATGTCCGCTTTTTATTAGTTATATAATTATTTCACAATGACAAGATTTATAACACCGTCTGTTCTATAGTCGTACTCCCCATTGTCACTTGTTCTCTCTATCCCTGAATTCTACCACTACTGCACACGCCACGACATCACCGTTCATCTCGATGTACTAAATTTTGTCACTGAGTAGATTTTTCAAGATTGGCTCGCAGAGACCACATCATTGAGAATGCCTGTTCTATAATTTCCCACTAGCATAACCAAATCACTGGATATTGGTAGCTACTCCATTGTCTTCAGGCATTACATGGTGATATTAAGAAACCTGAGGCCAGACATATTTTCCCCTCATGTAAGACCTTTATTTTATAAGATGGGTGGAGAAGTCAAAAGAAAAAACATAAATAAAAAGAAAGCAATCTCATAAGGTCAAGGCAGAACCATTTCCCAGTCTCTTGTACAATTTGCAGTGAGTTTTAAGATAAAATAACTCATTCAAATCTAAAACAGATTGCAGATTAAAAGTCTGTAGGCAGATAATTCAAATGCAAAAAGCAGAACATGTTTCGAAAATTCCAACTACCAGAAATATAATCTCAGCTAAGCATTTAGCAAAATAAAATGTAGGTAATACTGAACATCACAGTTTTAATTATAGTAATATTTAATTCTTAAAATGTTTCTCTCATAATGTTACTGCTTTGACTTGCAATCTTAAACCTGACATAGTTCTATGGCAACAAATTACAAAAATTGGGAATTATTTCCATTTTTGATCCTTTAATGTGGAGTAATATTTATTTACAAGCAGTTTCTTAGTTGAAAAGAGTAACGATACACAAACATTGGTGCTTATGTGCGTGGATAATATCTTGTAGCATAATTTGTACTTTTAGGGAAATGACGCCTAAGATATTTGTAGAATTCTGGTTTCTAATATTATCCCATTTAATTTTAGTACTATGTAGTCCTAGAAAAATTTTTTTCATTTTCTTAACATTGGAATTTTTTACTCTTAAAATTCGGTAATTTGCTCTAGATATGTCAGAATTTCAATTATTCTATATCGAGATTGGTTTTTTTCTTTCTAAAATAAACACTATCTTCCTATCTGCAACTTCATGTTTTTATTTAGTTCAGGAAAGTGGTCTTTTATTTTTGTTCAATACTTTTTCCCTTATGTCTAGAGTTACAAAATAGGTATACAATAAATATTCCTTGAATGCATAAATGTTTGAATATTTTTCTATTCCATTTATTCTATTTTCTTCAGAAAATCAATAATACTTATGTAAATTATGTTTTCTGTCTTCCAGTTTGATCACTTTTTTTTACTTTTTAATCTTTGTATTTTCCATTTTGTTTTTGTGATTCCTCAAGCCTGTCCAGCATTCATATCTCTGGCTGTGTTTTCAGCATTGTTACTTTATACTTGTTGCTTCTAAAGTGTGTTTCATCTCTGTAGTGATTTTATTTTCTTGCAGTACTTTCCTAAATTCTACTGACACTACTCATTTTCTGCTTGATGTGTTATATATAGTCTCAGAACCCTTTGAGATCCCTTTAACAGAACACATGGTCTTTTTTTTTTTTAAATATACAGACTTATTCTGAACTCTTCCTATGTTTTGGGGGTGTTTTTGTGATGTATTTTTTTCTACTTTTAAAATGAAACAGCGATTCCTATTCCAGTAGAGCCAACCATTAGCTAAGGAATAAATGTGGGAGGGAGAGATTATTCTAGATACTGCACAATGTAAATTCAGGTTATGGCTGTCACCAAGCCTGTCACATCTACTGGTGGGCCACGAGCTTTGGTGTATATGCTAACAGTTTTAATTAGAATAAAAGAAAACAGCCATTTGGACCTCTTCATCTACTTGGAAAGGGTGCTCATCTCCAACATTCCTTCCAGATAACACATATAAATAACAAAAACAGATTGGAATAGGTACAGCCCCCACTGTAGATCCATCACGCCCAGCAAAACAGACCCATCTCTATCATTTTTCAGCTTTCCGCAGGAGTAAAAGTTTATGAAGATTATACTTCTGCTTGTTGTTGTTCAGCATCACAGTGGAATATTTCCTCCTCCCCAGTGAACTACTGAAATGGTAATGAAGACAGTTGGTAAATAATAAGCCCAGGGATAAAAGGGGAAAAATTAGTTAGAACCAAAAAATGTGTAACTGAAAGGAATGCTTGGGAGAGAAAGAAAGGGGATGACTCATTCTCCGAATTATGCAGGAGGCAAAAGTAAGTGTATAGGAAATTCTAATACTAGAACTTAGAGTTTGAATATTGCAGAATGTTTGAACCAATCTATGCCACTAGTGAGACAATCAATTAAGCTCTGATTACCCTGTTAACATAAAAATAAAAGACCAAAGTGAGAGGCAGTAAGCATTTATTTGAGATGCAAAAGAACAGCCATTCAGGAAGCAATGATTCAGGTAGAAACCCAAATAGCGTTCTGATTAGGGGCGAAGGCAAAGGTTTTTTTATGAAAAAGAGACAGAAAATAGTTACATGAAGAGAAAAGAGGAATTTCTGTTGGTGTTAAGTCAAGGAATGAAATTCTATAGGTGCAAATAAGCTAAGTTATTCTTTAGGTATACATGGTAGTGCTAGATTCTAAAGAATGTCTTTAATTTTCAGTCCAGTAGTCAAAATGTCTGCTTTCTTGCTATATTTGCACAGTTGTTTGAAATATAACATAGCTTTGGCCCAGTCCAAAGGTGATTTTGTCCAATTTAAACATTTCAGAGATTTGAGGAGTAGGATGTGCAAGGCAATTCCTCTGGGATGACAGCTCTGACTCTATTTTGAAGTGGCTCCATTTATATAATTTGTCACAACCCACATTCATCCTCCTGACTCACATATCCAGTACCTACATGGAAAAGCCAAAAGCTGAACAAATATTCAAATCACAGCCCTGACTTGTTCTGCTCCTTCCCAAGTGCTTCCTCTCGCCATGCTGCAGAACTAGGGATTGAGAAACCTCAGCTGATTCTGACCAGGAGCTGAGAAGCCTCCGGGAGGGCACAGTTGCTGAAATCTACCAGAGGGCAAGTTCAGAGGTGGAAGATCAAATGCTTTGCCCCTTTGTCTCTGAGGCTTAAAACAGCTGTCAATCGAGTCCTTTCTATGATATTGTAAGTGAACACCACTTCCGTGCTCTCCTTCCTCCTGCTGCCAGTAGGATGGATTTAGACACTATGCAGTGTCAGTGAAGTTTCCCTTTCAGAGATGCCTTTCTCTGCCATTGAGAACTATTAACCCAGGTCTCCACGAGGGCATCCTCACTCAGTGAACTGGGTCCTCCCAGAGCCACAAATATCCTATGATTCTGAAGAATGATACCATGAGTCTTTAGATTTGGAGCATATGAGGGAAATCTGTATGTTTCTGCTCTCAGGTCCCTCTTTTGGTCCAGAATACAGTTTGGAGCAGAAATGTCTCATAAATTGCAGTTTAGAGTGTGACCATTTTATTGTTTCATTGAATATGAAAGGTTTTTTCCTCCCATTTTTTTTTCATTTTTTGTTGCTTTTGATAAGTTTTAAGAGGAGTAAAAATGTTTTTATAAGGACATATTTAACCAGGTACTCTATAAGTTTGATTTAAATATTTAGCACCTTTTGATTACAAATCAGTACATATACAGAGGAAGTTTGGTGGTTTAGAGCATGGAGTCTCAAGTTGATTTAAATCTGCCTCTATCAGCTATGAGATCTTGGACCAGTAATTAAATCTCTCTATGCCTCAGTTACCCCACATGAAAAAAAGTGGAGAAAACAGAATCTTAATGATAAAGTTATTTTTGGACTTAAACAAAATAACCCATTTTAAACATTAAGTATATATGTAGTAGGGGCACAAAAATGCTACTTACTATCATTACAAATTTTCCTTTAAAGTGCCAGTTTAGAAAACAATGAAGTATTAATTGATTTGCCATACCTAAATCTAGGTAGACTCTATCAATCATCAAATGTTTATACTTATGTCTAAGTAAGAAAATGAAGCACTCTTTCCCTGAAGGAAAAATATGCAGCACTTTCTTTTATTTCTATCCTACGAATGTGTCAGTGGAATATACTACCAACCCTTGATAAAATTATAGCACTTCACAAGGCACATGTATAGTCATTATTATCTTTGATGCTTCAGTTATACTCTGAGGCAGATACGATTCCTATTATGTAGATAAGAAGTGACTTGTACAAGATGTCATAGTAAGGATCTCAACTTAGACTTCTGTCATCCCAGCCTCACTATGACACATGAACCCTAATCAGAGAAGAGCAGAGGAGCTAAAGGAGCATGAGTCATCCTCTGCTCCTCTAAGGTAATGGCAGAAATAAAATAATAAAATAAACAGAACCAATATACCTCTCTTCTTTATGGCCATGCAACTTAGGAAGGCTTAGAAACTTTCTCAAATCCTATATGCAATAAGGAAAAAAAAGGAAGAAAGAAGAGAAGGAAAGAAAGAAGAAGAGGAAAAGGAAGGAAGGAAAGAAGAAAGAAAGGAAGGAAGGGAGGGAGGTGGGGGAGGGAGGGAAGGAACAAACCTATTTCTGACCTAAAAAACTTGACAGCCAATCTTATACTCTCATAGATCTAAATAACATGACAATTGTATTTTCTATAATCTCTGTGGAAGCAACTTATAGCCGTGCCTGACATTATCAACTGATTTAAAGCTTAACTTCCCCCTGGTTCCTGAAAAATAAAAAAAGGATGAAGCTTGAAGAGATGATAGCAAGAGAAATTAGAAATGTAAGCCTACAAATTGTTCAATAACAGCCTATCATTGGGAATTGAGAACTGTTTCACTAATGGACAGCAGACAAGATTGGCTAGGGCAGCACTGCTCATGAGTTAAAGAAAGAATTTTGTAACTGGCCTCTCTATTTTGAACTCCAAAAATCTCGACGTCTATAGTAGTCAGTGGGTGTTCACTCAGAGTAGATATTTGCCTGTCACAATAAATGGAAGAGTTCTTTAATACATGCCTTTATAAAAATGTCAACAATTTTATTAGAATGATTGATCCCACCTTGTAACAAGATCCATGTACAGGTTTTGTAATACAGCTAACATAAGCACATGAAAATGCAAAAGATATTTTAAATGGGTTTCTTCCCCTAAAAGATGCTCTCTCTCTAGCTCTCCTATCAATGTTTAGCTTACGTTCCTGTTCTGATCCATTTTACAGTATAAAGGAAGGTTTCGTTTCTTAGCTTTTGGGCAAGAGGCATAACTCTCAGATTGAGTTTGAGTTGAAAAGAGCAATCACTGTTAAACATCCTTGCGGAGATCAGAGCTTTAAATGTTTAGCTGTCCTAATCGCACTCATTAATCAGGAAGGCCAACAATAGACTATTTTAAGAGCTGCAAACAAAATAAGTGTTTCAGTGAGGAAGATCCATTTAGGATACCTAATAACATCTTTTCTGGGAACTTCTCTAAAAACAATTGAGAAATGAGCTACAGACACATTGCCAATAATATTCAATTGGTCAAATATTTCTTTTAGTTGAATTTTCATATTTTTTCTTCATGTTTTAATCTCTTAAACTAAGTGAACAATGTCTCAGAAAATAATTAGGCATGATAGGCACCATGAAGTTATTAATCTTCAAAACTTCTGCCTGGCAATTTGATACAATGTCAAGACAATTTCAGTGTCTTAATATTCTTCATATAGCAATCACTTAAATAATTGAAACAAATTTTCTAAGTCATATTCTTCCCTATTTATTCATAATTATCCCATCAATTGAAGTACTTTCCTGTAACTTCAACCATAATATTATAAGTGCTTTAATCAGATAAGTTTAAAGTTTAATCAACTCAGACTTCTATGTCTATGGAAATGTTTTAGTAATCTAAATTAAAATCACGTCTGATAATTCACTCATTCCTCTCAATGGTATTTGGTAGTTCAAGGAGAGACTTATGTCATGGGTTAGCATTTAATGGCTTTGTACTGTATTAAGCAAAATTCATTTTCTTTAAGTATAACGTAAATTGCATTTCAATATCTCTAGATTTCTGTATTGATGAAAGTGCAGCAAATTTACTATAAAAATTTGAACAGAACTGTTCAGTGTTATTTTTTCATCTCCATATTTTAAGGATATGAATTTGCTTGCTTAAAGACCATCTGATAAAATTCTAGTGCTTGTATTTTGAAGGGCAGGTAAGCTCAATTGCATTAGAATCCATGGTGACATAGTCAAAGTAAGCATATGCAAATTGTTTATGCTTTGGGAATAACCCACTCTGTTATAAAATTCTAATTGGAATATGTATATTCTATACACATAGACACAGACAGACAGACGGACAGATGGTCGGACACACACACACACACACACACACACACACACACACATTCAGGTCTACAGAGCTATTGGAAGCCAAAGTCTGTGAAATCAGGAAGCCACTATGGCAGACAGTCTCTCAGTACACAATAATATCAAGTACTGTGATTTGATTGATGCTTTTTTCCAATTATATGTTTCATCAACATTTGGAAAATGCAGGAAACTATAAGGAAAAGAATAAGAATAATCTGCAAATTTCACTTAAAATTAAAAATGTACTTACCATTTAAAAAACATAGAAAAGTATAAAACATCTTGAAAATATAGAAAAGTATAAAAAAAGTAAAAATCACCTGCAATGCCAATATCCAGAGACAACCGCTTTCAACAGTTTGAACACACACACGTATGTGTACATCTACATCAATATTCAAGGACTTACATACATACATTTTTTTATTGAGATATTTTTACTATGTACGCAGCTTCTTACCTGGAGTTTTTCACTTGAAATTATGCCATTTGTTTATTATTATTATTATTATTATTAACTGTATTTCTAAAACATGTATTGTTAATAGCTGTAAAATATTCCCTTTAGACTATTAGCTCCATGAGCATACAGACTATCTTATTCATATAACCAGTAACAAGTATGACATAACTTAACCGTTTTCCTATTGTTTGACATTTTTACTACTATGTTACAATATTAATGTATGACTTTTCCCAGACTTCTCTCTGCCTGACAGCTGTTTAGTTTCTATCTCGTTCCCACCCTCAGAGAGGAGTTCAATTTTACCTGATGGTTCCTTGAGCTTCTGTGATGCAGATTTGGAAGGAAAGCGACGAAGCTGAAGTCATAGAACAAGAGATGGTGAGCCAGGCCTGGAAGAGGAATTTTCTGAGAATTTTGGAGGACAAGATGAATGTGGGAGTGAGGGAATTAGATGGGAGATAAAAAGTATTGCAGTGGTCTATGCAACCTCTTCACAGCATTTTTAAAATGCAAGTACAGAAACTGAAGTAGAATCAAGGTTTTTTGCCTGCTTGACATTCATCCTTGAGTATTAGGGCAGCCTAACTGCTGAAACAAAAAATCCCCCAAATCACAGTGGCTTAATTAACATCATTAACGTTTCTGTCTCACTCATGTCATGTCCAATGGGGTGTCAATGGGTAGCCTTCATGTGGTGATGTAGAACTCAGTTCCATTCATGTGGTGGATCTGACATCCCCCAGGGCCTGTGGGTCCTGCACTAGTCCTTCCATTTCCTGCCTGAAGATGAAGAAACAGAGAGAGCACAGAGGACGTTGCTGGAGTTTTCATGAGCCAGACCTGGTCCTGGGTGGACATCATTTTTGCCCCATTTCACTGTCCAAAACTCAGTCACGTAGTTAGTCCCCACCTAGCTGCGAGAGAAATCGGGAACGTAGCTTATTGTGTCCCAGAGATGGCTAGTCTCTGCTATCACTGCCTACTCGCTGAAGTCTTGGTAAAACTTTTACTTGAGGTGTCTGTGTTCCCCTGGCCAAATGGTGGACACAGGGCCCAAAGAAGGCTATTTTAAATCTCCCTCCCAAGTATTTGTATCTTGAGTAAAGTAAAAAAAAGGATGGAAAACTGGGCTTGTTTATCCTGATAGCGCTGACCTATCATGACCATTCATTTCTTCCTAAAAGCAGGATCTCCACCGTAGCCTTGGACCTGTCTTTTATAAGAACCAGATATTCGACTTCTCATTCACATCCATGATATATATACCCAGACCTTCCAACAATTTCCTTTGTTGCTTGAGTTAGCCGCAGTTGTTTTTTGTTGCTTGTAATCAAAGGACCCTAACTAATACAAAACTTGAATTATTCTGGAATTATGTTTGGTTGTTATTGTTATTAATCTGTGTTTCTTTACTCATATCACCACTTTTGGATGATATCTTTTTAAAGGTTACACAAATAATGTTGAGATAAACTAATTTGTACATAAATCTTTACCTTATTTCTGATTATTTTCCTAAACCAAATGCCTAGATAAAATATATTTTTAAAAGCATTTTGATACTGAGGAGAAAAAAATGGCATAGATGATAGAGGCTCTGTTCATCCCTCTGGAGATCAAATCAAAGTTGTGATGGAAACAAGGAGCAGCAGCTCTGAGCACCAGCGCCCATTCAGCTACACGCAGAAGGCATGAGGGACTTACAGGGAGATATTCTCAGAGTGAGAGTCAAGGTGAGACTCGCTCTGTACAGAAGTGCCAGCAGTATCTATTGTTCCCTGTTGAGCTCTCCCCACTCCCAGAGAGCAGACACAGCGCCACCATAGCTGTGACATCATCAAACTGGGTAACAGAGGTCGCTCCGCCCAGAGGATTCCCTAAACCCCACCTTCCCCAGTTCACAGCAGCATCCACATCACATTCAGATGTATCCTAAGCAAGTCAGATGTGCCTTGCTGAGCAGCTACTACTCTCACACTGGAGGCAGCTGGCCTGGGTTTCTGGTGTGGCCTTTTGAGGCAACTATAAGCACAGCATCTGTGGATTTGCTTGCTGAATCTTAACAGGTGGCTCCGGATGGGTAGAGGCTTGGGCTAAATTTGGCCTGCAGTTGAACCCCTCTCAGGACTGTGCCATTGGACACCTACTTCACAAATCCACACTAATAAGACCGGGAGACTTAGGAGCTTTGCTTAGTACATAGAAACAGACATGGAAAGGCAGCCAAAATGGGAAGACAAAGAAGCAGAAACCATATGACAGAACAGAACAAAGATCCAGATATAATAGAGTCAAGTCGTCTAACAGATGCAGAGTTCAAAACACTAGTTATAAAGATGCTCAAAGATATTGCTGTGATGGACCTAGAAGGTATTTAAGTCAGACAGAGAAAGATAAACACTATGTGATTTCACTTATATGCAGAATTTAAGGAATAAAAAGAACAAACTAATCAAAAACAGACTCACATATACAGTGGACGATTTGGTGATGGACAGAGGGGAGGAGTGTTTGGGGGACTGGGACAATGGGGTGAAGGGTTAAAGAAGTACAAATTAGAAGCCAATGAATGGTCATGGGGATGGGGAGTATGGCATAGGGAATGCAATTAGTATTAATATATTGGCTAGGTGGAGGGTCAGGGGAGGGAGGAAGCAATTGGGGAGATCATTTTATTAACTATATAGATGTTTAACCAATGTACTGTATACTTGAAACTAATTAAAATTTATTTTAAAAATAAAGGCATTTTGATACTAATTACATATTTTGGTCATTTAAATTTCAATACATCTTTTTATATCATAAGCTTTCTATTTCAGCGTTAGAAAAATCCGTTTTCATCATTATAAGTAATAGTAAATACAAGAGCGCATTCACCACACAGTCTAGTGTTAAAATTAGATTATGAATATAATCGTGAGTGAGGAAATCCCAGATACAGTATGAGCTTTCTTAGAAAGCTGTGTCCTCGGTTGCAAGAGGAAGGCAGGGAAAGTGTGACCACATCAATAGTGCAACCATCTGCTGCTTATTTGATTTTGGTTGTGGCCAGTTCAGATCTAGGTTTCAGTGAAAGCCATGCCTTGTCCCCAATCTCTCTTATTCCTTTCTCTTTTCTCTACACTGTCTTTTAGCCTCCGTTAAGTACCAGTCCACTAAGGTTCTGCCACAGAAGTCAGTCAGATCTTTATGAAATCACACATGAGGTCATACTATTGCATGAAGACACATTCTTCCAGAGAGGGCTGGTCTGGATTATCTTCTTGGCTTTGGAAACAAAATGGTAATTTTTGTGATACAAATATTCATGTATCCCAAAAAAGGAAATAGAAAAAAAGCTTTAAAAAAATTCCTAAAAGAAGAAAAGATTTTTTGAGCCCTGCATACCTAGCACAATTCTTATATAATAAAATTCAACTGTAAAATTAGAGCAGCTGCCCCTGGTTAACATTTACCTCAGGTGTGGTCAACTCAGCCAAGTATTTTGTTGTTGTTGTCCAAACTTCTTGTCGTGCTGTTTGAAAAATACATTCTTTATCAAAATATTAGTATAAATTACATAATTAGCATTTAACCCAAAATATAATATGCTATATATTTAAAGAACAAGCACAAAACTAACTAAAGATTAAATCTTTAACAGAGCACTGAGTAAATACTTTTAATAAGATTAGAGCAGAAAAAAATCTTTCTTAATTTGAACCAAAGCAAGAAAAAAAAAAGTTTTAAAAAGCCACCTATCAAAAAGACCCAGTAGGATTATTTTGTGAGAAAATTTCTAAAATCTATATGTCATAAATTTCTCTTCTGAGCCCTGGAACAGTTTAAAGAAAAAGAAATACTGCAAATATGTGTTATAAGCAACATGACACTATTACCAAATGTTACTAAAAAAAAAGCTACTAACTAATCTCGCTTACAAATATTGACCAAAAACTCTAACAAAATATTAGGAAATAGAACTGAATAAGACAGCAAAAGGATAGTAAGTCATTAATAAGTATAATTCATTCTACACTCTAAGGATAATTTGATATTAGTAAATAAATTAACATAATATACTCTCTTACTTGCCAAAAACATTTAATTCCAAATATATTTCTGATTTTTTAAAAAAATTGTAATGAAAGGTTGAATGGATAACGCCTGAATAGTATGATATGTACATATTACAGTACATATTGTAAATGAAAGGCCAGTATTACACCTAGTGGATAAATAATGGAAGTATTTCCATTAAAGTCAGAAATAAGATAAGAATATCTTAGATCATCGCAATTATTTAACATTGTTCTGAACATTCAAGACAATACGATTAATCAAGAAAATGAAACAAGAGGAATATATACTTGAAGGGAGGACACAAAATTATTAATATGTCGAACTAATATAATTTTAAACCTGTGAACCCCATGAAAACAAACTGAAAAACTTTTGGGACTATTAAGAGAATCAGTAAAGTAGTTAGTTTCAAAA
>NW_011888849.1:2886508-2919860 GCF_000151845.1 Pteropus vampyrus | reverse complement strand
ACTTAAAGTAGTATGAAAATTTAGTGTGATAAAAGTGGCATTTCAAATCACAGGGGAAAGGTTTGTTACTCATTAAATAATTTGTGGAAATTGAGTAGCCACTTTAGGGAAAAAATTAAATTTCATAAATTAAATTCCAGTTAGATTAAATTTTTTAATAAGTGTAAAAAATGAAAAAATATAAATAAACACCTTTAATAGTAATAGAGTGGAACAAATCTTTCTTGACACCAGAGTCAGAAACCATAGAAGAAAATGAATTTTCATAGAAATTAAATATTTCCTAGCAACATAAACAAAAACAAAATAACACAATTCTTGAAAGATTTAGGAAAAACTAGTAACACAAATAATGGAAGAAGAATTACTACTACTATTGTATAAAGAGCTCTTATGAATCAATTATTTTAAAAAATGGTCAGAGACATTAAATTCATAAAAGAAGAAATTAAAATGGACAAAATAATATTAAGACATGTTTAGTTTTGTGATTTTCTAAAATGCAAATAATAACAACAAAAACAAATCTTTTTAAATGATAAGACTGGCATCAGATGAATGATAAAAACCAAATATTACTGCAGAGGAGCCAAATTTTTACCTCTGCCCTTTTATGAGCTTTTGGCTGGGCCTGGGAAGTAAATTGACATAAAACAGATTAACAGGAGAAAAGCATATATACATTTACATTAAGTTTTACATGACCCAGGAGCCCTTATAAGGAATGAAGACCCAAAGAAATGGGTGTTTATGTTTGCTTGTTTGTATATTATCTGTAAACATGGTCCTTGAAAAATATTAATGGGGATTTTTTGAAGACTAGGCATTTCATTCTTCTAGGTGCCTGGAAACATAACTTGTCCTGAGTCACTTCAAATTAGATTAAGAGATCTGGGGTTCCCTAGACCACAAGAAAGATTTTTCCCCCTTTTCTCCCTTCCTACCAACTCAAAGCAGCCCTATCTGAAGACACCTAGGGGTAGAAAAGGGAATTGAGGTATGGATGAGATTGAGGGTGAAATGGGGTTAGTTATGGACCTTTATCCTGAGGATCTCTTAGTCCTGTAAGGTCTGAGCTTAATATGGGGAGAGTCTCCCATTAAACTCCCATCTTGGAAGATCCTTTCATTTCTGTACCTCGAGTTCATGGTAAGTGAACCCAGGTTTGCCCTATAAGCAATTACTTCAAAACAAAACAGCTTTGGGCTCTGCTTACCTCTCAGCTACCCTATCCTTGTCAAATGCTTTCAAGATGTTTTTCTGTTTCGACTTTATCCAGCTATTTTAGTTCTTGCCACTAGAAATGGTCTAAATAACATCGCCTACAAATTATACTTCTTTCATTTATTCTTACCAACTTTGGTGTTTTTATGATGTGAAAAGAATTTCCAAAGTTAGGTCACATTTCATGTTATTCTCATAAAACATAAAGATACTTGTTACTGTAAAAGGAAGACTATAACTTTTCAATTATCATGGAATTTCAGAATAAAGCCCCAAACTGAGGACAAAAAAAAAAAAAGATTATTTTCTTCACATTCTGAAGGGAGGAACTATGGATCTGTCAGACACCTCCCTTCAAGTCTTGCAAAATGACAGTGGGTTCTTTGATCCTCACTCCCACCCTTAATCTAGTCATTCTAAGCAAAAAAAAAACGGGTTTGTTACGAGAGTGAGGGAGTCAGGGATTTCTAGGCCATATAGGAAAAGTTGGGGATTTTCTCCTCTCTATTCATAGAGAAAGAAAAAGTACTCCCCTTCCAGACCAAGTAACAAAGTCTCCTAAAAAAAGGTCTCATAGAAATTAGGGGTTCCTGCAATAAGGTTCCCCAGCTAGTTGACACTGAGCTATAGAAGCTCGGGGTAGATACAAATAGGGTGCTGAGAGAGAACTGGAGAGAACCTTACATGAATCCTCTGGAGGTTAGGGGTCAACCTGAACACAGAGACCAAAGCCATCCTCTGGCCTGGGTCAGAGCTTGGCAAACTTCACTGTGCATACGAATTACCTGGGGATTACTATATAAAGCAGATTCTGATTCAGTCAGTTGGGGATAGAACCTGAGTTTCCATATTTCTAACAAGGTTCCATGCAATAACGTTGTTGCTGGTCCCTGGACCACACTAGGAGAATAGACACAGCCTAGGGAATTCTGAAGTGGGAAGCCTGGCTGGAACAACTCCCACAACAAAGAGAGAAGAATGCATTTTCTTGAGTGAGGAGCACATACTCCTAGCATTTGGATGAAGTAGACATCACAGAAGCAGGTATGCTTGAGCTGGCTTGAAAGTCTTACCAAGGATTGTATGCCAGAACCAGAAATATACCAGCAGCCACTGGGGTAGGAACTGGGGGTCTTATCTAGAGAGCACAGAACCTACATCAGAATGGATGTGTCCAAAAAACATGACCCACAAAACAGCTGTTACCCAGACACCTGCCACACGAAAGAACCACAAACTACACCTGCGAAATAAAAAGACTTTTTGTCCCTTTGCTTTGTGTCTTCTTTTCTTATACTCTGATCTTCCCTCTTTTTCCAATCAGAGAGAAAAAAGAAAAGATAAATGTGAACTCAGAGACAACACCCTCTTTCCCACGAAGGTCTCTGAGTTACAGACCTCAAATTAAACTGAGCTAAGGGGAAGAAGAGATTTAAACTAGCTTTGGGATTGAAATTTTCAGCTGGATCAGAGCGAAATTTTTAACACTTTAAAGTGAATCCTAATCACTGAAAGAAAATTTCATCACTGAAAGTGACTAGAAAGATTGAGGCTTGCTTGGTATCCAGGGTCCAGGAAGGGAGATCTGACCATCAGCATTGAACAGAGTATTGGGAAGAAAATTAAGGCCATTATCTATATCACCCATGAGGTTCAGTCCATTTCATAAACCAGTTATATTTCAATGGCTCAATTTATGCCCACTGCCCTGGCCGAGTAGCTCATAAATCAGGGATTGCCTGTATTTCAAACAATCACTAAATATCCCTTTTCCTAAAGGGATATTTAGGAAAGAATCATGTTTAAAAGAATCAAATGTTATTAAATCAATCAACAATCCTAAATTTTTAGTATGGTAACAAGTTGCTTTTTTTTTTTTCATTTGTACCAAGTTATCTATATATTTAGCCATTTAAAAATATATAATTATCATCATGTAGTCAGAAGTGTCCATATGATTCGATGCTTTGTATGGGAAGGAAAATTAGCAGTTCATGTCTATAGAGGAAACCCTCTAGTAACAGATCAAAAATATGAATACTTTGTTAAAGGAAGTATTTTTGGCTAATTCAGTCAACATGCTGTAAAAACTAGTTCCCTCCATTACAAATACGTACGTTAACAACTGACAAATAGGCATAGATATAAGAAGGCAATCCACAGAAGAGGAAATACAAATGGCTAAACAACACATGACAAGAAATTCAACCTCACCAGTAACCAAGGAAATGCAAACTTAAAACCACAACATGATAGCATTTTATACCCCTGACTGGCGAAACCTTAAAAGCTGACAATACTGTGTCTGAGAAAATGTAAAAATATGAGAATATTCTCATACACTGCTCTTGAGAGTGTAAAATGGGGCAACCACTTAGAATTTGGCAAAATCTAGTTAAGTATATACACACCCTCCTCCACAGCAATCCCACTTTGGGCATATCACAGAGTTGTTGGGCATCTGCATTTTTTGCACATTTACTCTATAAAATAATTTTGGAAAACTATGCAGCCACTTGCAAATTTTTAAATAGACATGTAAATTTTTAAATTACAAATGTAAAAGCTGCAAAAGATTGTTATCCCGACATTTCAAAAATAAAACTGTGATGTCATATCTATTCAAAAGTAACATCAGATAACCAATACTATTTTAAAAAATACATAAACAACTCTTGTTTAACATTTGAAAATTTTTCCTTTTTTAAATTGTATTTCCATTCCATGTCACCAGTGAAGTTTACCTTAATGTAATATATTTTTATGTTTGAACGTCTTTCATTAATCACCTTACAATTTCTGTTACAGAAATGTATATGTAATAGTAAATGGCCAGAAGTTTTTCCTGTACCTAAAAGACCCCGAGGGTTCAAAAATTTTTTATTTAAAAAATTATCACTAAATGACTATGTTAAATAGTAATTTAAATATAGATAATATGGCTTATTTTGTATTGATAGTAATGACATAGTTTTCTCTGAAAATATATCAAAGTAAATAAAATAAGTCAGCTCAAAGAAAAAATATTTAGTCAATGGCTGTGCTGCAATACTTGGTGAATAATTACTATTATATTAAGTACTACTAAATTACTATTGGTCAAAAATTAAATATATTGAAAATTTTGAAAACTATTAAACATAAAAATGTAAATTTTTTTTGGAAATTCATCTTTTAATGAAATGGGAAAGGTTTTTTCATTTAGTTCATGAATCCAGATATATTGTTTATTGCTAAAATAAAACAAGGCTTGTAAGTTAACAACAAAATAAAAGGAATGAGGCGGTAGTAGTGCAAAGCTTTCAACAGCATATTAATAATTAAATGCATTTTTATAATAAATTACACTAAATATACCTGTTACATAAATCTAGTAAGTACATGATAGGAATGAACAAATAAGGTGAGAATTGGTTGATGGATGAAAATGAGCAGGAAATCTGAGTCTAAATGAAGACTGTATATGGAATTATATCTAGTCATCTTTTTGCAGATAATGGAAATGTTTCATCTACAAGTGAATAAGCATTCAAGAAAATATAAAAACTAACTTATTTCCAACATAAATTTCTTTTACTTAAATATGTAATGTTGATCTCTAAGAAATAAACATGGAAATGTTTGCTATGTGTTCACTGTCCCAATAAAATGAGACACCATGCCCTCTATATGTCTTTACGTGTTTTGCTCTCACAGGAGTCCCTACCTCAGGCACGACATGTGTTTTGACAATCAGGAGAAGGAAGAGCAGTGACCATTAAACAAAACCTGTGTCTGGCTACCGTCTCTACAATATATCTAAATCCAGATCATCCCTTCATGGGTCATAAAACCGTCTCTAACTCCACTAAGTTGGCCAAATTTAGCAAATGCTCACTCACTTAAAACAGAGGACATGTGAGTTAAGTTAAATTTGAATTTCAGTAAACAACAAATAATTTTTAAGTATGAGTATGTTCCCATGGCACCTATTGAGACATATTACTTTAGAACATACTTATATTAAAAATAATACAAAATTACTTGTTTATCTGAAATTCAAATTTAGTGGGACATCTATATTTGACCTAGATTTTAAATTACACCCAAGAAATATGTTCAAGGAAAGACATGAAGCTCTATTGCAGATTTTATAGGCCCTCAATTAAAGGAGGCTGTGTGGACCCCAATATTTTGAATTGTACCTTTGGGGAACAATATTTAAACTGTTCCAAAGTGAGTAAGAGACTTTTCTTTTGTAAAATGGGATAAGGAGACGGTGAATGAGGAAGTGAGAACTTATATGTGGCCCTCGGGCAGGTCAAGTTAGGGTCTGGAAAGCTGATTGCTTTAACAACCATCCATACTGGGAAAATCCATATGTATGTGTATGTGCGTGCGCGTGTGTGTGTGTACATGCACAAACACAAATGTACATGTTTGCACATATATAAATAGATGTTCTCATGTGCGTATGTGGGGTGGTGGTGGTGGAGTATTGGTACAGGGCAAATATCCTAATTTAAAGATCAGTACTCTGGAACAGAGCTTCCTAACAGGTCTACATTATATGGGTAAATGGATTATGGTTGTGCCACAAGATATTGCCCTCTTTAGTCCTCAGGGCAGCCTTGGTTTAGAGGCACAGTGACATCTGGCAGGGTGACCCAAGTGAAAAGGGTTAGGAAGCACCATATAGAAGAAACTCTCACTCACATACACAGGGTGATACGTCTATAAATGCTCACAGCAACATTCTTTATAGTTAAAAAAAAAAAAAACTAGACATAAACTAAATGTCCATGACAGGAAAAACAAATGAATAAGTTACAGCATATTCAGCTAACCAAATTAAAATGGATGAACTTGAGCTCATTTCTCAATATGAAGGGATCTCAAAAACCTAGAATTGAGACAAAAAAAAGCAGGTTGCAAAAGGATGGCAATACATGTAAAACTTATACACTTAGGTAAATTTTAAAAGATGACAATCTGCAGTATATTAAAAACATATACACCTTGATTAGAAGGATGTACAGTAACTTTAGGAAAGTGTCTGCCTCTGGAGGAGGGATGGGATTGAGGCGGAAGAACAGAGCAATGACAGAGGACATCAGTGCATCAGGCTCTGTTCTGTTTCTTACATTGCTATTCATTTAATCTTCTCAACAACTCCATGATGTGCTGGACAATATTATCCCATTTTACAGATGAAGTAATTGATGCACAGAAACACAGAGGCTAGGGAACTTGCCCAAGGTCACATAGCTCTAATAAAGTGTACATAAGGAGTCCTTAATTGTGTATTAATTTTTTTCTTTTATTAATAAAGATAAAATAAATGACAAAACAACATAATATGTGAATGGGTGTTTATTACACTTCATCCTTTTCAACTGTTTTGAAATATTAAATTTAAAAGCTCCGTTTTATGTTTTCAGAAGCTCAAACTTGTCTAACAAGATCATTCTAAAACTCTAGTTATGATTTCAAGGAAATATGTCTTTTTCAACTGTCCTCACGAATGGTACATAAATTAAATAAATTAGTGTCCTTTTTTATATTTGCTGTGGTGAAATAGAAATGAAAAGATTTTATGTGAATCTATATTAGATAGTATTGCCATAAAATTGCATGCCCCTCTATAATTCATTTTATAATATTTAAGGGATGGTTTTCGTCCAAAAAAAAATATGTGCTTCGCATGATCCAAATGGATAAAGAGGAATTAGGCCAATTTTTCCCTTGATTTAATTAACTTTTTTCTTTTTAATTTCTGCAGATAAGTTAAAAGCCAGTATTTAAAAGCTTGCTAAATTAAATTTCTAAGAGCCAAGGGAATACGCAGTACAAAAAGTAATCTTTGATTCATACACCCAGAAATAGTTTCAGGTGTTAATTTTATCTTCACTTCCAAAATATATTCTAACATTTCATACAGATCCATTGATGAGGAAGTTGATGGAATAACAGTAAACATGATGACAGTAAACATTCTTCACTGGAATTGCTCTCTTAGGCCAGAAAAACAGCCAAAAATGTCTCCTGGAAGATTCCCACAGAGATCAGGATCAGGAGCAACTGGCCAAAACTCCCTGACAAATCTCAATTGTTACCTAATTACCTTCATTTGTGTTTGATTTTAAAAGCTAGGGATGCCCTCGGTTATGGGCTCCAGTGTGGCCAGGACAGAGACCTAGCCCAAGTCCTGTAGATGGAGTTAGATAAGAGCATACTCTCAGCTGCAGGGACACCTAGGGGGGGTCTGTAAGTAACTAAACAGCTATAGGGTTCACGGAATCCTGGTCAATGAAGGAGGCACACAAGGTATGATTTAATCTACTGTCGCCACCACCAACCTATCACACTGTCTGAGATTTCTATCAACACTCTCAGGTCCAGATATTGATCTAAGGTGTTGGCCTGTCCCAATGTAACTATATAAGAAAAGGACTTTGCCCCTGAATAATAGTGTATTTGATTAACTAGCTGACAGTTAAGAGATAGCAAAAGATGAGAGAATGAGACATAGGACAGATAAGTTTTAATGAAAATATGGAAAGGTATACATTATATGGCAATAGCAGTTAGGGTAGTGTATCAGATAGGGTTCTCCAGAGAAATAGAACCAATGGGTTATTATATATTATATAGAGGTTATTAATATATATATATCATATGTATCTTCACGTGCACATAAAATAATGTCCTATTGGTTTACATATTATAAAGTTTTATATGTATAAAGAGGTTATGAAGAATTGCTTACGTGATTATAGAGGCTCAGAAGTCCCATGATCTGCCATCTGCAAGCTGGAGACTCAGAAAATCCAGTGGTGTAGTTCAGTCCAAGTGCAATGGCTGAGAACCAGGGTCCGATGGTCCCAGTCCAAGGGCAGGAAGAGACCGATGTCCCATCTGAGCTGTCAGGCAGAGAGTGAATTCTCCCCCTACCTTTTTGTTCTATTCAGATCTTCAATGGTTTGGATGAAGCCCACCCACAGTGGGGAGGGACATCTGCTTTACTCAGTCTATGGATTCAAATGCTAATTTCATTTAGAACAGTCTCATAGACACACCTGGAAATAATGTTTAGCCAAATATCTAGGCACTCCATGATCCAGTCAAATTAACACATAAAATTAACCATCACAGGCAGGCTACAACAAAAATGTATAACCAAGAGAAAGCATTGAGATACTAGGCACCTGGAAATGAAGGAATCCAAGAATAGGATTAGGAAGCAGGAACCACAAACTTTGCTCTAGTCACAATTATCTGGGATTTGACCTTAAACAACCACTTTGGAGTATTCAGTGTAAGAGGAAGTATTTGGAGAACCGAGAGTCCCCTCAGAGTTCAGATACATATTTCCAGCCCACAAAACCAGTCAGTAACCAATGAGATGCATTTTGTGGAATGGAAGGATGTAACAAAAAGAACACATATGCTGGAGAGCTCGGTTTTGCTCCTTACAAGTTAATGTCCTTGAGCTCTGTAAGCCTCAGTATCCATAAAATGACATAACATTTTAGGGTTGTGAGGATTATCAAAATGGCTGATGAACAATAAACACTCAATTACTGTGAGCTATTATTAATCACTGCCATAACCTATAGACACACATACATATTAATCACTGCCATAATCTATACACACACATACAATGGTGAAAACATGGACCTTAGCCAAGGTCAGCATCTCATTCTCAGTGGCTAATATTCAACACATATTTCACAAAGATCTACTCTGTTTTGTTGACAAACATTTGATCAACTGCTTGAGCATGGTGACAGAAATGATGAATTCATTCTCAGTTACCTCTGTGCTAGCATCAATATTAATTAATTAATGCCAGCAGCTACTCAGTAATGTAGAAATTAGCCAGCTATGCACATGAACCTAAGCATCACATATCTTTAAATATAGCTGAAAACTATCCAAGGTGATTTGTGGATTCTTCCATAAGCTTGGATTTTTGGTACCAATAATAAACACTGAATACTGAAGGAAATGTAAGAGTTGGTGAGCATGTTGTATATTTCTCTGACAAGATTCTACAACCATATACAAATGCTTTAGATATTATTTCATGTTAATCATGCTTTCCACACTAGTAGCACGGAATCAACCAGATAATTCACTTTGCTGGTACGTTTGGAAACAGCAATTCTCAGTGTTTGGGACCCAGGTCAGCTTGTACCAGAATCATCTGGTAGGCTGGTTAAAAGCCCTTTCCAACCATCCACTGTACCCCAGGACATAATGAATGAGAATCCTTGGAAATGGGGCCAAGGAATCTTTACATTTAACAAGTTCTCTAGACAATTCTTATTCAAAGTAAAGTTTAGAAAATACTGAGTTTAAGATATAAGGTGGTGTGGTTACTGGATAGAATTATCACAACCTTTCGCCTTCAAACTCTGACACTTTGTCAAAATTGAGTCTCTTTTCTTACTTAAGAACAATCTGGTTAATATAATCATCCTAAAAATTAAATACCTTTCAGTGTCTTTGGGTCAGCATTCTGGATTCAATTTAAGTGTAGATAACTGAAGAACAGAAACACAGAGTGGGAAGGAGGGCGAGGAGTTTAGTCGTTTAAAGGCTTTGGTTCAGGGCTGCAGGGAACTCTGCACCATTACTGCTCCAGGCACAATTCTCAGATGAGCTGTTCCTTCCCGTCCGCACCCTCCCTGCTTACATCACGTGCATCACAGCATGCTGTGGAAGAGCCAGCACACTTAGTGTTCGGCACGTGTCATGACTATGCTACAGTCATTTCTAAGCCAGGGAACTGCTAGGTTTTCCCTAATTAACAGCACACTTTCAGAAGACAATGGTCAGCTTTTGGTGATTTTCTTTTTCTATATGTTATATTTGTCCTGACCATATTTACTGAAATGTAATTTTATGTCTATTGAACCTAATTAAAAATAAAAACAACTGGACTTACTTTGTTTTTTTCACTTTTCTTGTAATTCACTTTTACTATATTTTTCAAATACGTTAGCTATATGACAGATTAAAAAAAAAATTCTTCACTAGAAATAGTTTGCAAAGCACAGCTCTGTACCACTCCTGTAAATAAAATAAAACACAGCTCTAAATTTAACATCTTTTCACCTGCTAAATAATACGGGGTTACACCAGATCATCTATGAAATTCTCTAGCTCTGTAATTCTCCATGGATAGTTATATCTCACTTTCTTACAGGTGGATTATTCACTTTGTAAATGATCCAGGACAAAACATTATATTTACAGCTTACTTTCTGCTGCCTCTCATTGTAACTCTGCACTTTCTCTCCCACTGTGAGACAGTGTGGGGTTAAAGAATAAACAGCATTTTAATAATAGCCTCATCAAAATGTAATTAAAAAAGGTAATTTGGCACCAAAAATATTACATAATACACACCAAAGATAAAGTCTAGACATTTCATACCGTCTGCTATTTTGGATTACCACTCTTTCCTACACTGAGTTTTAAATATTTATATCAATATACTGAAGTATTTCTTTCTGAACCTTCTTGTGCTTGCCTTAGAATACATACATTTTATTATAATCATTGTGTAACATTCAGATTCTTTGCTAAACTTTTAGCTTCATCAGAATTGATTATTTCTTACTCACTCCTGAGTTCTAGTGTTTTAGAGTCTCTGATATATTAATAGATATTTGTTTGAATGAATGAATGGATAAATCAATGAAATTTTTAGAAGAATCATGAATTAGGCTTTCATTGCTTTACAGTATCTTGAACATTCCTTATCCATTATCTTACTCTTGTTCCATGATCTCTGAGCATAAGTTCTATAGTTTGAATAGAATCTAAGATTTCATGCATGTGTCCAAGGAGCTATAGTTACAAGATGTCTTAATTCCTCCAATTCAGCTTTTTTTTTAAATGCCAAATGCCTAACATAACTGTCATCTTCAAGTCTATATCTAACAGCTGTCAACCTCCATCACTTTCTGCTTCAGATTTTGCTTTTACATTTTTATTGATGATCACATCACATTTCTGTTCCTTGTACTGCCAGAGCAGGGTTGTTGTTGTTGCTTTTTAAATTTTTATTTAGCCAGCAGGAGCTTGAAAATCAAAGTATTTTAAGTTAAGAAATTACTTTCCTCCTCCAGAGAAAGTATAGACAAAACAAGTTTAAAGAAAGATCTCACTAAATAAACTCTGTCTCTAGGAACTGGAACCCTTGAGTTGTTGCTCAGGGCCTGCATGATTCACACATAATATCTAACAAGGTCTCCCTTTTTTGATTTACAGTGCTTACAGCAAGTAAGGCATGACATCACAATATGCACAACTCCCAGTGCTTTCAAAATGTACTGACCCTCTGAAAGTTTCCGACTGGTTTCTTTGTGTGCTGTTAGGGACCATCCGGCTAGCTGTAGATAAACAAGTTTCAACATATGGGCCATAACACATACACCGCTCTGCTCCACTAGTGCAGAAAATTAAGAAAAGGTCGCTCTCTTGATATGAGAAACTCACGCAAAAGCGGCAGCACCGTGGAGCAGAGGGCCTGCCCTAAGGTGTGCACAGGAGAACTTAATTCCAGCTCCTTCTCTCCCACTCATTGCAAGTGTCGCTCAATCACTCCAGGTCTCTTTAATGTCCTCCCCTGAAAATTAAAAAAGGGGGCCAAGTCAACTCTGGCCTTCCTCTCTCCCTTTCCAAGTCCTTCCTTTGCTCCCTCCCTTCCTATTAAAAGATATTTATGATCTGCCTACTATATGTGTTCCAAGTGTAGTGCTAGGTGCTGGGCATATTGGTGAGAGAATCAGACATGGTTCCTGCCCGTGAAGAATTACTAAACAATGAGGAAGACATATATTAAATAAAAAATTGAGAACAGGAAAAATATTCCAGACAGAATGGGAAAGCATATGTAAAGGTCCTGAGATGGGAAGGTGCATGGACAGCTTTAAAATGCAAGATTTGGAGTAAAAAGTAAGGGATTGTAAGCTGACAAGGACCTTGCAATCTGTGAGGTCGACCAAGGTTTGCCTCGCCTAGAAATAAAATAAAATAATAAAAATGCAGGATTTGTAAACGGTTCTATCCATTGAGGACTCAGTTGACAACCAAAATGATGAAAGGAAAATTCCCACCATTTCCAGATGGCAATTCAGATAATTGTTATATTAGCATAAACTATTTGAAAAATTGCCTAGATTTTCTATCTTTATTGTTGATCTCATACATGCAATCAATGAATCTAATAAAATTGCATGAAAATATAAAAATCAAAAACATATACAGACATCTCAGGCACATGGCACTAGGGCAGACGCTTTACGAATTATGAAAGTTTCCAGAAAGCCCAGGAATTCTATGAGTGCCTCCCATTTAATATTTACAGAATAAAACTAAACACTAAGGCAACAGTTATTATCTCTTACAAGTACTTTACTCCCCAAGCATGGTTTCCCAATACTCAGCCTTTCCAGAATGACGGCTGACACCCTAGAGTGAGAAGAGAGATTAGTCATAACAGTCATTCTTGTTGAACTGTCATAAAATTATGCAAAATGTTTATTTCAGTGATTTTCTCAATTCTTAGTTAAAACAAAAGTTGTACCTTTGCACAATTTATGCCACATGTGAAGTAGTATTATAAACTCTTTGATCTTTTTCTCAATTTCTACCTTTTCATTTGGCTGCCATACATGTGAAGCACAGTGTACAGTGTCCAGTCCCTGAAACCAGAATGAAGCAGAGTTCAAGAATCAGGTGTTCAAGTCAGGTGGGATAAAGAGCCAATTTGAATAACTAAGGTCCTAGTAAAAAAATTAAACAAACACATTGAAAACCTGAATCAAACCAATTAACCATAATGCCCTGTCTTGTGGACAGGAAAAAAACCTGTCACTCTCTGCAACTAACAGCACTTACTGTATGATGAAAATCTGAGAAATGTCCCCCTTCTACCTGAAGGCAACCTCCTTAAAAGTAAGAACTTGCTTTACCTGTCTTTGTTCCTTCAATGTTCAGTGCTGAATGTAGGAGCTCAATAAACCCTCATTAATCAAATCAAGATATGAACACTCATTCTCTTAAAAAAAAAGTTACAAAACGGATGAATCTTCAAAGTGAAATGAAATTAATTACAGAACTATCTTACTACCTGTAGGGTTTAGCAAATATATACAGCTTGCCCTCTGCTATTCTACATATAACAACATTTATGACATCAGACCTTCAATTAAAAATCATTACTTATTACTTTATTACAGTTATAAATAAGCTTTATTTGATATAATGTAATAAAACATTTTCAAATTTAACAACATTTATCTGACCAGAATCAATCATTTAAATTATGAATATAAGTATATACAGTCACTTTAGCAACTCTGCAGTTCAGGAATTTGTACAAGCTTTGTCTGCAAGGACAGGGCCCACCTCCCCTTTCGGGGAAGGCAGACCCTTCCCTGAGTCTGGTTAGAAGCGATGTCAGTGAAAGTTGGAAGAAATCCATAATCCACACTGGAATTCCACATTATCCTGTGAGGGAACAGCTACATTTATGGTAGGAAAATAATACTCTCTTTCAGTTCTCTTTTATCAAATAAAAGTTTGCATTCATTTTTTCCCCCTTAGAGGTACTCTTCTTTTCTGATCTACTGTCTTTCTGTCTCCTTAGTTCATAATATTACATAGTTCCACAAAAATAAAAAATAAAAATACTATCCATGAAGGGACCTCTTCTGTTTGTCTGCCCTTAATGCTTACCACTTTGAGGAGGGAGATGGGAGGACGACAGAATTGGCCAGGCACACATTTCATTTTTTGATACAGAGAACACAAAAACAAGTCCTTCCGAAGGAACAGAAGGGTATTCTGGAGCATTTACCAGTAGCGGGCCCAGGTGACCTCCGAGTCACACAATTCAGTTGAACACAATGCTGCTCAGTGAGAATTAACCTATTGATGCTCCACTTGTAGAAGCATCACAACCTTTCATGGAAACCCCATTATTCCCCTACTTCCTCCCAAAAAAACACACAGTTATGGACCAGCTCGTGGGCCCATTGCACCCCTGTGTAATGAGAGTCAAAAGTTCGGTGCCAACTACCATATTAATGTACGATGTGGTTAGGTAGCACTAGCTCTTCATCCTGGTAAAAGCCCTCACGGAAAGAATCCCCCTCACCTCTCAGGACCCCTCAGAAGAAGTATGAGCACAAAAAAAAAAAAAAAAAAAAAAAAAAAAGCTTTATTCAGATTTTATGGTTCTCTCCATCCTGAGATCTTCTATTCCTGAGTTATACCATAATAAGCGACTTAACAAAGAAAGTACATTGCTGGGAAAGTCACAGGGACCCTGCAGAAAAGCCAAACTGTTTGACAGAAGCTTGAAACAGACACTGCTCTAGGAAATCATTTGTATGAACTGATGACGGGATTCTGTTTTCTAACACGGACATGCAACATATTCAACACTATGCTTACCACAGTTAGCTTGGAAAAACACTCCTCGGTCCTACAACAAAATTAATTCTGTCTCACAAATGATTCCTGAATATTCACCACAACACCTAGACTCAGAAGCATGGGAAGTGTGCATTGGAATTTGCTTCCACGTGCGTGACTTGGACATACGTGAAGCACCAGAAACTGTTTCCTTTCTGGAACTCAGCTCTGCCCCGCGCACTTACTGCCGAACTGATCTGGCTGTCTTAAACTGAGAGCTATGATCTTTTGCACAACAGCACTGATCCACAGAGAAAAAAGAGAAGTC
The DNA here is from genome assembly GCF_000151845.1 of Pteropus vampyrus. Taxonomy (NCBI): domain Eukaryota; kingdom Metazoa; phylum Chordata; class Mammalia; order Chiroptera; family Pteropodidae; genus Pteropus; species Pteropus vampyrus. The sequence continues at coordinate 2,904,889 of NW_011888849.1, read as the reverse complement.
ACCATCTTCCTCGTAATATACTTTGTACAACAGATCACCCTGCTTGTCATGTTTGAGCCATCCCAAGAAAGGACGGAAGCCGCATTCCATAGTCTCAGCAAATGATTTCGTTCTGTTTCCACCTCTGTCTTGCCTTGTTTCTTTTGTCTCCACGATTTCGCTTTTGATCATGAATCATGACTTTTTTTTCTACAGTAGTCAGAGTTTTGTCTAGAGAGAGAGAGAGAAGACAAGAAAATAATTTAGCAGAACTGTAAACATGTTTGTTTTGTGGTGGGTGGATTTAATTTTGACAGCATTCAGTAATATGAATCACTTGTGGATTCTAAGTTATGAGCATCTCTAAAGGGAAAGAAAAAGTGCTGTTGCTCTTCTCATAGATTTTATAACTTTTACAAATTGCCACAGCCTTAATATACTTGCAAATTCACTTTCACAATACAGCTATAGCCAAAAATGGTTCCACTCTCAAAATTCCCTGCCAAATACTATTGCACCTGCCCGACCTGAAAAGAAAAATGATGATTACTAATAAAAAAGTGTTCTCTTCAAATCTGGGAGGGGCATTCTCGTAAGCCGTAAGCGCGGAGACCGGAAACCTCACTCCACTCTCACTTCCTTCATCCCAGATTCACAGAAGGGGCATGAGTCACGGAGAAGTCTTAACCGGCTGCTGAGGAAGTCTCTTTCTCCTTGGTGTAGAGTCACTTCCCCTCTAGAACCACACTCCCCTAACTCTGAACTCTCACAGGACTTGACTTACCAAACTACGTCCTTGTTCTTGAGAGCTAGGTCTGTGAGGTGCCAGGGCCTGGCACTGCGCCCTTAGCCTCTGCTTTCTCGTCCCATTGAAAGTGCCCTTCTCACTTGGCTACCAAGATTCCACAAACGGGGTTTCCCAGTGACGGGATGAGTTTCTCCACAATACACCACCTCTCACTTTGTCCCTCATCTCACACGGTGATGACCCAGAACAAGACTGAGGCCATGTTTCAGCTCAGACCCACAGCTCCAGGCACTTGGGCATCTGTGAGCAGGCAGTGAAAATAGGCTGTATCCGCGATGGTGCTCCACACTTATTCCTCGCAGGGGCCTCTTCTCAGCATGGAGGAGAGACTGCATTTTGATCACAGCTCTCAGAAACTCGTGAACGCTACTGAACCCCTCCAGGCCTAGAGCCTCAGGGCCACCTCGGAAGTCTCTCTTTCCTCATCACCCACCTGCTAGCTAATTTCCAAGTGTCCAGACATCCTTGGTCTCTTCTAGTCTCAATACCACTCTCCCAGGGTGGGCCCTCCTGACAGGAGACCTCACTTTTACATTGGTCTCCTAATCCACTTCCCTTCTCCATTGTGAATCCCTATTTACAGTGGAGTCCTGGTCTCACTCCTGCTCAGAAGCTTTCATCTCTCCCCGCACCCACACTGCCTACCCAGCCCTTTGTAACGATCTCAATCCACCAGCTTCGGGTGCTGCTGAAGACATGTCCCAGGTTCCTTATCTACCTCCATCCATACCTGTGCACCTCTGCCCGTACCCTCACCTCTCCTTTGAGTAGCCTCAAACCCACTTCCACCCTGCCATCCCGTCTTGTTAAAATCCTACTCTTTATTTAAGATCCACCCCAATTATCACGTCTTTCATGATTTCTACCATGGCTATTTTCTTCCTAAGACATTTCCCCAAGGCTTCTTTTTCTTCTATAACCATCTGTACTGCTTCATTTTACTTTGTGCTACGTGTATTTACTATCTCCTAAGGAAAAATAATTTAGAGACAGCAAGGAAGGTCAATTGCCTGTCTTTCCTACTTTAAAGAGATGTTGCAAAGTTAAAGCGTAGGCAACTGTAAAGCATGAAACAAAAAAGCTATTATTATTACTAATAGGTGATCTAACAAAAAACAAAGTGCTGGATTCTAGCTAGTTAAGGATGAGAAAAATACTACTGTGGCAGGGCGGGGAATCCACGAAATAGCAAACTTTTTTTCTTTCTTTAAGGCAACATCCTACAACGGATACCCAGGGTTTCAGGGGCCTTGATGCTTCTTTTCCAGTTTCTACTGAGACTCATTTCATTTTATTTTTCTAATCACTGATTTCCCTAAAAAAATAAAAAATAAAAAAAAAGGTAGAATCACCCCAAACTCCAAAGCCTCAGCGCAAATCCTGGAGCAGCATGACAGAATTCATAGCAGGAACCCAAGGTTTCTGTGACTAGTTCCGCTGTGACTAACCACTGCAATCAACAGAGGTTATAAGAGGTTCTTTGAAGAGAAATATAATACATCACCAAAGAGAAGAAGGGAGAGGGAAAGGCAGAGCTACTTCAAAACAATTTCATGAAAGTCTTTTATATGGTAGTTTAGAAATTGCTTTTCAATATTGTTCACAATAATGGTGTCAAAGAACAAAAGTCGTCAAAACCTGACACTTAAAAGCAATTTATGGCAATTCAAAAAAAAAAATCCATAAAGTCGACAAAAAGAAAAAAATCCCTGCTTATACCACATTATCACATTTAGTTTTATATTATCGGTATTTGAATACTTGTGAAAAAGGGACAAAGATTATAGAATAGTGAATTAAAATCACCAATGAAGTATTCATGGCCTTTTCCCTCATCCCCAGGAAGATTCCCAGTGCCTGCTGGATGCCTGAGCCTTTTGTTATGCTGATCCAAAAAAATGAGAAGTGGGTAAATATCTGGAAGCAGCAATACACAGGCTAGTAGATTGTTTACACAGGAAAGGAAGAAAACTATTATGTAGGAGAAAAAATAGAGCCAAGAAGGCAGAGTGGGGGGCAAAAGTAAAAGAGATGAGAACCCAAGCAGCCAGAGGGGTAAAAAAGGGCTAGAGAGATTAGTGGGAGGAGCCCTCAGTCCCTAGGCTGGCCCAAGAAGTATAAGTGCTAGAGATATGGGTAGGGGAACAAAGGGTTCTAAGAAGGTTTGCTGTGAGTTATGCATTGGACACCATGTCTATTCTTTCAGAGACTCCAGTAGAGTTATGAGTTATCCAGCTGGTGTTTACTTGAATGCAACTGTGCAGAGTGTTGAGTGTATGGGGTATTTTGGTGGCCTTTTACTAGCCATCACCCCACCAAGTAAGTCTACTGCCATCCCAGCCCGCTGGACCATAAGATTCCTAAGGCAAGAACTATCAGTTATTCATCTTTCCATTCCCTGCCATGCCTGGCACCAAGCCTTGTACAGTAGCCCTCGAATGTTTCTGGAGAAAACAGGCATTGAAAAGACTCTACTTCCAGCCTCTACTTTCTGATTCATCCTACATGGTGCCACTGAATCGGTCTTCATTGCTTTGCTAATTCCATTCTCCTATTTGCAGATTCGGTGGATGACTACTGTCCACACTAGAGTCTCTCAACCTTAACATCACAGGAATTGGGGCCAGGTAACTCCTTGCCATGGGGCTGCCTGTGTAACACAGGACGGGTAGCAGCATCCCCAGTCCCTACCCACTGGATGCCACTAGGTCCTCCTCTCCTCCAGGCGTGACAACCACATATGCCTCCAGACATTGTCAAATATCCCCTGGGGACACAATCACCCATGGTTGAAAACCACTTGTCTACACCAAAATCCCAAATTCTTGAGGCTAGAAAGGAAGACCCTACACAATTTAATTTCATTCTTCCTTTCCATGTGATCTCCCAAATCTTCCTCCACACCAGCACTGGGATTCAGCCAGACTGTCCTTTGTATAAGGTCCTACACTGGTGCCTCTTCGTCAGTGGTCTCCAACCTTTTTGGCACCAGGGACCAGTGTTCTTATGAGAATCTAATGCCTGATGATCTGAGTTGGAGCTGAGGTGGTGATGCTAGCGCTGGGGAGCAGCTGCAAATACCGGTGAAGTTTTGCTTGCTTACCCGCCACTTACCTCCTAACAGTCCATGGACCCATATCGATCTGGTCCATGGCCCGGGGGTTGGGGATCCCTGCTCTACATGAAATGTCCCCTTTACCAGAGAAGCCATTTCTACTCTCCTTTAGTTATAAATGCTTTGACCCCCTTCACAGACATACTCGAGCCCATATCCTTCAAAGAAGTCTTCCTTGACCGGGGTTAGGGTAAGCCCTGAGTTACTTTCCTCTCCTTTGACCCCTGTCTCCATCTTTCCTTTGTCCTTATTTTAAAAGGGGTGAGTGCACATATGTGTGTTTGTATACAGCCTGCCCAAGAGAAATATATGCACCAAGACAGGAAAGAAGCATATAACTTCCGTATCCTCCTCAATGCATGGCACAATTATAAACAGAATTTAAAAAGGAATCTTCCTACATTGGAACTGACTAGAAAGCTTACTGGTATAGAATTTTTTAAATAGCACCTATTCCAACTCTCTCATTAGAAATTTCTTAAAGTTAATGGCTAATTAGGCTGATCATCCCAAAGGACTTCAATATTCTATAACTGTAAATAAAATCAATAATTATAAATTCAAACAGAGAAAGATGCAATGAGAGGACAGTCATTTTCTTAGACCAAGAGATAGCAAACTATGACCTGTGGGCAAAATCTAGCTAGCCAATTGTTTTTATAAATAAAGTTTTATTGGTATATCATCATATTCATTTAATTACTTGTATCTATGACTGCTTTCCCACTACAAAGGCAGAGATGAGTAGTTCCAATAGAGACCTATGGCTATCAAAGCCTAAAATATTTACTATCTGGCCCTTCACAGTTTAAAAGTTTGCTGACCCCTGTCTTAGACTAACTGGAAAACAATACCCAAGCATCCGCACTAGCTAAAGACACAGAGGTAAATATCCCTGGACATTATGTTAGCTGATTACTTTTCTAAAAGCCACAGTAGCACAAAGTTAAAAGCAATTCTAAACACAAATTTCCCAGGTTCAAATCCAGCTCTAACACTCTCTCCATGTATGACTTTGGAAAAATTATTTGACCTCCCCAAGCCCTTTGTTTTGTCATATTCAGAACAGAAATGAAGAAACTCAACTTCTCATAAAGTTTTAAGGATTAAGTGATATAATTCACACAGAATCTCAGCATAGTGCCTGAGAGTGAATCTTCAATAAATATAGGTTATTATTATTTTAAACTGGAAATTCTACTTGTGTGACATTTGAAAAATTTGCATTTTGTTAACTACCTTCATTATGTGTGAATTATTAGCTAAAAAAAAATCAACGAAAATATTCTCAAGTTCTTTGTGTAAGAGGCATACAAACAAGTGGTGTTTTCTAGTTCAGGATCTCCTTTGTTCCTTCCTATTTTCTACATTGGCTACTTAACTGGACCCTCTGCCACCAGTCTTTCTATTTTAATTGCCCATCACACTGCTGCCAGACTTTCCTCAAACACATCCCTCAACATGTTACTCCTGAGAACTGAAACCAACATGCTTTCCTGTTCCTGTGCTAAACAACTCTGGGACTAGGCCAAATAACCCAGCTACTTGTCCTAGGAAATAGCTGCTTCCAAAAGATAAGACTGTGCACCAACCAGGATAGCTTACTTATCAAGACTAATAAGTTTGCTCATTAATACTGGCTCTAAGGCCCTCACTTAGGTACACCTGCCAATCCGAAGCTATTATGTCATAAACTATGCCCGGTCCTCACCAGTTCCCCACCGTCACATCACCCAGCACAAGCCCTAAAGCTCTGTGAATATCCTTTCCTTACCTCGTCTAAGAAACTACCAGGACTCTGTCAAGGTGTCTTCCCATACAGCAGTAAGTCTAATAAATTTAACATACTTCTATTAACAGGTTTTTCTAATGGTCTTTTTAGAGAGCTGATGGCTATAATTCCCAGCTCAAAAACATTCAATAGCTCTTCACTGACTACAGAATTAAGTCATTTGACAAATAATGTTGCACTGGGGTGATGCATACCACATCTACCACTTAAGGACTATGTGACCTAAGGTAAGTTACTTAATGTCCCTGAGCTTCGGTTATTTTTCTGAAAATTGGGGATGCTAGAGACACCTACTTTACAGGTAGAATGGTATATAGCATGTGACAGGAGGTGTTCGATAACTGTTGCCATTATTACTTTTCTCACCTATTATCTGTCGGGCACTGTATTAGATCTGCAAATAGAAATCTAAGACATAACTTCTTCCCTGAAGAAATTTAGAATCTGGTGAGCAAACACTAGTGCAAACAATAATAATTTTATAGTCCTGGAAATATCCCTGGGGATATAGGTTGGTCACAGTGCATATTCTAGAGCCAAAAATTATATTCTTTAAAAAAAATTTAAACATTTTTATTGTGAGAAGTTCCATATGTACAAAAGAGTATACATAATAGATGTGAAAATCAATACCTGTGAAGCTACACCCAAGTTCAAGAACTAGCATAGCTGTAGTCTCATAACTTCAAGACAAGAAATGATGATCTCTGGTTTCCCACATCCCGATTATGAGATGTTTCTACCTGCTTTATTCTAGTCATGTTAGAGACTAGGATGAGTTCCTAGAAGTTTTCAGTCATTTGGGGGAGTATCCTACGTGTGGAACCTCTGCAGTCTATTATAATCCATGAGGGCACTTTGGTACCCTCCCTGAGCAAGGCTGTTCCTCTGAGATAGCTTGGAGCACAAAGGAGTCCTTTGCCACCTTTATTACACATAAAGGAGTCTGATATATGAAAAGCAGAGAGCAGTAAGATTCACATGATGTGGGATCTAGACCTCGTGGTGCCATAAGCTCACTGTTACTTCTTCTGTCAAATAAAGGGCCTGGACAAGATGACTGGGAAGGTCCCTCTCAGCTACAGTGGTCCCTGGTTCGCTGGTCTGTTCCTTCCTGCCAGGTCTAGTGAAGAGGAATGCCTCCCCTTCTCACACATCCAACACTAGACTGCTCTCTCTCATCGGCATCATCCATTTTCTCATTCCAGTGCCTTTCCCCTCAGCTTTCGAACATGAAGATGTGTCCTCTTCCTCAAATTTAAAGCAAAATCTTCATGTGATCTGCTGACAGCTCTAAGTGCTATGCTGTCTCCTTCCCTCTTTACAACGCCAAATTCATTAACATGTGGGTTACATGGGAAGGGTCTATTTCCTTATCACCACTGGCCCTTCACAGTCTTTTTTCAGAACCCACCACCCTATTGCGATTGCTTCCTGGAAAGTCACTAATGCCTCCTAGACAAACTCAACAACTTTCTACCAGTTCTCAACTCCTAACAAGGCAGACAGCACTTTCTAAAAGCTCCGCAGCTTTCAGCCTCGGTGAATTTGCTTCCTTTATTTATCAGTAGAGGATGAGGTCATCAAAAAAGTTTTACGGGATGTAAGAGTAATAGCAATGAAAATTATAATGTTATAATTGGGAATAGAAGGACATAATTTAGATGTTATTAATGGATAAAGGATGGGAAACATCACCTTCTTTGTCATCAAGCATATCAATTGCAGTTCATCAGCAAATCAGTCTTCCAAATCAGCTAATTACTTATCTTTGGCTTTCAGAATTCTGTTGCGTAGAGGACTGGAATCTATAGAATTCTGAATTCAAATCTGATATGTTTCGTAGAAAATAAGCTGTATACTGATTCAGGAAGCCTTCTGAGATACACTTCAAGGAGTTCAATAAAAGGGCTGGGAGGATAAAAGAAAAATACTGATAAATGACCTTACAGCACAAGCTCGGGTCTCTCAGGCCTCTCGGCAAGCTTCAGGGCCTCATGCATGCCTGCAGCTGAGAGCTTCCGGTTGATATTCCGGTACTGGCACTGGAGCAGGCTGCGATAGGTGGTCCTCAGGTCCCGGTTAAAGAAGGCATATATAAAAGGGTTAATGAGAGAGTTTGCATAGCCTAGCCACAGAAATGTCCTCTCCACCCATAGTGGGATGCAGCTGCAGGCAGTGCCACAGATGAAGGGTCTGGCTGTTGAGAGGAGGAAAAATGGCAGCCAGCACACAGTAAAGGCCCCGACGATGATCCCCAAGGTGGTGGCTGCTTTCTGTTCCCTCTTAAAGATGGAGATGTTTTTCCTTTCGTGTTTGAGGAGTCTCGAAAGGTTGGCACACTCTTCTACCTCCTTCTGGAGCTTCACCATGCCGTTCAGGGAGATGATGCTGCCTGGCTCCCGGAGGCGCGGAAAGCCAGGGAATTTGTGTTTGGCGGCGCTCTTCCTGGCAGCCTTGTAAATCTGGTAGTACATGAAAAGCATGACGGACATGGGGATATAAAATGCCACTGCGGTAGAGTAAATCGTGTAGCCAAAATCCTGGCTGATCAGGCACACCTTGTCATCATTCACGTTCTGAGCCCAGCCAAAGAGTGGTGGTAAAGTGATGGAGGCAGAAAGGAGCCAGACAGAGAGAATCATTTTCGCCATGCATTTCCCATTCTGCCTCACAGGGTACGTTAGCGGCCTCGTGATCCCAAGGTACCTAGGTGAGAAATGGAAAGAAATCAAGTGACTACAGTGATCACAACTCGTCAGCTAGGAAATACCACCAGCTAGGTGCGAGGCTTTACACCTGGTAGCTCTATTCTTCGCAATAGTCCTTCTAAACAGGCATCATTATTCTGATTTTACAGAAAGGCAAACTAAGGCTGAGATGTCACCTATTTTATTTCTGGTCACACAATTAGCTAGAGGCAGTGCCGGGATTCAGTCTAAGATTCAATGCTAGTCCATGCTCCTTGCTTACCTGTAGCTTCTCATATTTCATGTTGTTAATGAACCGAATATTAAATATCTGCCCTCCTCTTATGACCACTGCTACTGAAATCAGCCAGGAACATAACGTTAAGCTTAATGTGGGATGCTGTAACACATCCTCAGGAATTAACCAAGGTCTACTACTCTCTGATATTATACATCCACTGATCCACTGGGCTGTCTTAATGCAGGCCAGGTTTTAATTCACGTTAACTGCTCCTCTGCACTGTAGTGAAAGCACTTCTTTAAGATCACAGAGATTTGTGAGATATTTAGGAAATCCTAGGGTTCTGGAATGGAAAGTAGCAAGTGATCATTCTTTTACCCGCAGAAGGTTCTCACACAAGAATAATGTCAGAGGAACAATCTCTCCTCTCTTGAGAAGGCTCACAAGAAAGGGTAAAGTTCTGAAAAATATTAAATAAACCCAACATTTTTTTCTGTGCTTACTTAGTTCTATACAGAGAATATTCCCCTGTCTCTGTTATCAAAGATTTATAATGCAAAAGAGACTCGGCAAACAGAGAAAACATCCAGTAAGACATTTGCCAGGTGCTTATCGTTCTTAGCTTTCCAAATATGTTTTCTCCACTGTAGTTAATGGTCTTGGCTTCTATTTTGGAGAGGATGCAAAGAGCACTTGAGAAGTTAAGATAGGTAAAAGCTGGTCATTTTCTTGTTTTTTAACTTCATTTATGTATATAAAAGATAAACTCTTGAAACACGAAAAGGAAAAGTACAGAGAGTCCCCAACTAACCAACAGGTTAGTTTCTAAAAGTCTGTCAGTTTGAAGGTTGAAATTTAGAAAATAATTATTTTTGTGCTAGAAAGATCCTGTGTTACGCTTAAATTATCCCAAAAAGTCAAAAATTATGCTTTTTCGATGAAAATTAGCATCACTGCAACACTCACGAGGCAAAATTGAGATACAGTAAAAAGGAATAAGCCAGATTTGCTTATTCATCGGGAATATTTATTCATTCCTTCAACAAATATTAATAGAGCTCCTTCTATATGCCAGGTGCTGTTTTAAATGTTGGTGATATGGCAGTGAATAAAACAGACAAGAATCTTGAATGCAGGCACATGGGATTGAACGGGAGGGACTCCTGGGCCCCTGATCCCTTCTGAGGATTCAGATGTTAGTGGGACCTGTTCATTTTACAGCCTCTGCTTTCCTTTTTCCTTGATAAAAGAGACCCATAAGCACTATTGCTAGGTTTATTAGCTATAATTAGGATTATGTTCTGGCTCACAAATAGAATGATGAGAAAGAGGGAAGTTTTCCTGAGAACCCAAGAATTAAGAGCTGAAAAGGAAGGGAAAAAAGAAAAAGAGGAAGGCAGGAGGGAGTAGGAAGGAAGAAGGAAAAGGGAAAGAGAGTAGGAAAAGGGAAAAGAAAGAGCAAGAGAAGGATAATATGAGGCAGACTTTGCCTTATGTGGAATTATTTGAAATTATCTGAGTTTTAAACAATGAAAAAAATGTTTTTAAGAAAATAATAATAATAATAATAATAATAATAATAATAATAATAAAAAGTAGCTGAGGAAACCCCTGAAAAAAGGTGTTAGAACTGACCACAATTAAGCTGATCCCTTCCCCAAGGCTGAATGCAGATGGTCCATTAAGGAAAAAAAAAAAAATTCCCATTCTTTGCTTTAGTTCAGGAGTTCTCTCACAGTCTGGAACTCCTTTGCAAACATCTCTTTTTGGACCTGGTCCTTGCTGTCCATCAACTCCTGCAGATGCAGATTTGGGCTCCTTCCCTGTTTCCCACCTCCCCCAGGCAGCCTTTGCCAGGACATGACTTTGATTATCTTCTCTCTTTGCCTGTAGCTATACACGTAAACTGCTTTTCTCCAAGCTGGGATCTGGTTTCCAAGTTACCAACCCAGGCTGGAGGTCCAACAGGAAGAGATTAGTTCATACAGTTCCCCAGGTAGCCACCAGATGGCAATGTCACACCATTTTTCACCTATTTAACTAGGGGGTCTGGATGCTGGGTAGCAGGAATAGGTGTTTGGTGGAAAGAGGAAATAGGATTACTCACAAGAAAAGAAGTTACATTTCATTAGTGGGGTTATACAAAAAGATTAGCAAGCCTGGAATTCCAACCTGGTGACTATTCTTGAGGAAGTCAGTTCAGTTTTCCCTTCCACCTTTCATATTTTTCTTACTCAAAGAAGAAGCTAGATGTTTGGGCTTAATTAAATCCAGCCTTTCTGCAGCTCACATAAATAACATAGAATTCACAAAGATTAATCCTGAGAGATGGAGTACCAAGGACATCTCGGAATAGTAAATAATCTCATAAGAACAGCATGCTTATTCATTCTAATATACTTAGTCTGACTTACGTTACATTTCAGTGACATGGGGTTGGCCCATATATGGTCTTTCCTGGATGTACAAATTATATTCCATAAACTCTCCTATTTTACACTCCATTCTCTGATGGTCTCAAGTCATGTCTTACAGTGAGTGAGTTAATAGTTACTTCTTTAGCCTCTTGGGTACCACTTGGTAAAACTTTTGAAGGCTAAAATCAACCAAGAGATGATAAGAAAAGAAATATGAGTGCTCATTAAAGTGTCTGGAAATAAAATAAATAAACAAAAGTCAATAGTTTAAAAACAATTAACAATTGGAAAATACTGTAGAAGAAAATAATTCCATTCACAGTAAAAATTTTAAAATTAAAATATCTAGAAAAAGCTATTCAAATGGCCAGGCCTATGTGAAGCAAACATACACTGCTACTAAGAGACCTAAGAGAATGCTTGAATCCATGGAGGAAAAAAATTGTTTTTTAAATAAGAAAATCGAGTATTATAAAAGTGCCAATTTTCCCTCAATCTAAAAATATTATCCAACTCCTGCTGAAAACCCTAGGAAGGCTTTTGTTAGTTTGACCAAACGTTTTTAAGTTTATCAAGTAAATATTGCAAAAGTAGACAGAAAACCTGAAAAAGAAGAAAAATGAGGGATACTTATCCTATAAAGAGAAGAAAGCCACAGAAATAAAATCTCTAATAATTATTCAGAAACAGACAGATCAATACAATAGAATAGATCCCAAGAATAGATTCAAATATATAAGTAAATTTAATATAAGAAAATGAGTCATTTTAAATCAGTAGCCAAAGACTGGATATTTATAAAGTCTAACAACTGGCTTGCAATTGGGGTAAAAATAAAACTGACTAATTTTTCTCCTTATTCAAAAATAAATGTCAAACTATCAGAGAAATTAAGAAAACAATCTCATTTACAATTACATCAAAAAAATATACCTAGGAATAAATTTAACCAAGGAAATAAAAGACTTCTACTCTGAAAACTATGACATTGATAAAAGAAAATGAAGACACAAATAAATGAAAATGGATATACCGCGCTCGTAAGTTTGGAAGAATTAATATCATTAAAATGTTCACACTATTCAAAGCAATCTACAGATTCAATGCAATCCTCATTAAAATATCAATGTCATTTTTCACAGAACTAAAGCAAATTACCCTAAAATTTGTATGGAACCATAAAAGACCACCAAAAGACAAAGCAATCTTGAGAAAGAAGAACTAAGTCAGAAGTATCACGTTCCTTGATTTCAAACTATACTAATCAAAACAGTTTGTTACTGGCACAAAATCAGACACATAGATCAATGGAACAAAATAGAAAGCCCAAAAATAAACCCATGCTCATATGGTCAATCAATCTATGGAAAAGGAGGCAAGAATATACAATGGGGAAAAGACAGTCTCTTCAATAAATGGCTTTGGAGAAACTGGACAGATACATGCAAAAAAATAAAACCAGACCACTTCCTTCCACCATACACAAAAATAAATTCAAAATGGATTAAAGATTTAAACGTAAACCTGAAACTATAAAACTCCTAGAAGAAAACACAGGCAGTAAAATTAACTCTTTGTTATCAGTCTTAGCAATATCTTTCTGGCTATATTTCCTTGGGCAAAGGCAACAAAAGCAAGAATAAACAAATGGACTACATCAAACTAAAAAGTTTTTGGACAGCAAGGGAAATCATCAGCAAGACAAAAATGCAACCAAATAAATGGGAGAAGATATTTGCAAATGTTATCATGGGTTAATATCTAAAATATCTAAAATATATAAAGAATGCATACAACTCAACATCAAAAAAACCCCAAACAATCCAATTAAAAAATGGACAGAGAATCTGAATAGACATTTTGCCAAAGAAGACATACAGATGGCCAACAGACACATGAAAAGATGCTCAAAATCACTATTCATCAGGGACACACAAACAAAACCACAATGAGGTATCAGCTAATTGTCAGAATGGCTATTATCAAAAAGACAACAAATGACAAGTGTTGGCGAGGATGTGGAGAAAAGAGAACTCTCATGCACTACTAGTGGAATTGTAAATTAGTGCAGCTACTATGGGAAACAGTATGGAGATTTCTAAAAAATTAAAAATAAAACTGCAGTTATGACCCAGGAATTTCACTTCTGGGTATTTATCCACAGAAAACAAAACAATAATTTGAAAAGATATATACACCCCTATATTCACTGCAACATTGTTTACAATAGCCACAATAAGGAAGCTACCTGGGTGTCCACTGATACATGAATGGATAAGAAGATGTGATACACAGACACACGGGAATATTATTCTCCCATAAAAAAGAATGCAATCAGCTATCTGTCACATATAAATAAACCTAAAGTGTATTATGTTAAGTAAAATAAGTCAGAGAGAAAGACAAATACCATACGGTTTCACTTATACATGAAATCTAAAAAACAAAACCAATGAACAAAAAATGAAACAGAAACAAACTCAATAGATACAGAGAAGAAACTGATGGTTGCAATGTATACAGGGATTACAGTCAATAATATCGTAATAACTATGTATGGTGACAGATAGTTACTAGACTTATTATGGTAATCACTTTGTAAGGTATGTTGATTCGTTATGTTGTACAACTAATATCTGCATGTCAACTATCATTAAAAGTAAATTTAAAAAAAAGAAAAAACATGCTAAGAACTGGAGAGAGTGCAAAGGCCCTGGGATAGAGTTAGAGGTAGGAATAAAATGTTTAGTGTGAAAAAATAACAAATAAATCCCAGATAGATCAAAAAATATCATTAAGAAAATTAAAGCTATGAGGAAATATGCCTATTCATGCAATCGCAAAAGGACAAAGGTCTTTCTTAACCATGATTACAAAAGCTTGAAACTACACAGTGACATATCGATGAATTTTTGACAAAAGTTTTACAAATAAAAATAAAAAATAAATGACATTTGGTTTAATTTAAAAATCACTATTTGCAGAGCTAAAAGTCAAATGATAAACCTGGAGTCCAAATAACAATAACCCAATACTCAAAGATCTTTCAGGTCAATAAAAGACAGACAACTATTCCAATAAAAATATTGAAGCAATTAAACAAAAAAAAGAAATAAGAATATTCAATAAGCACTTGGAAATATGTATAACTTCACTAATAATCGAAATATGTATAACTTCACTAATAATCAGAGATGAAAAATTTTAAATAATGACAGAATTTTTTTTGTCATTTGTCTATGTTTAGGAAATCCAATACAAGGCAAGTGAAAAAAACAAGCACTCTATCATTTTGCTGGTGAGAGATCCAATTGGAATAATAGTTCTGGAGGGCAGTTTGGTAATTAATATACATCAACATTTACCTTTAGGCTGAGCAATCAGACTTTTAGGAATTCGTCTTAAGATATAATTGTATAGGTATAAAATGATTAATGTGCAAGGATGTTATAACAGGGGGAAAAGGTCCAGTCTTAATATTTATCAAGAGGAGATTAAAAATATATATATAGTATATAACCTATGATGTACATATTTATTTGTTGATACAAAGACAAAAAAAGTGGATAGAAAACAATGTCTAGCTCTAAAATACAACAATGTTATATGTTAATCTTTTTATGTAAAACTAGGTGTTTGCATGAGTGTGTGTGTGGGGTGGTACTGAAATGTCTAGAAGAATATCTACCAATATATTAATAGCAACTTATCTGAGTTGTAGAACTTTGAGTCGTTTTAAATTTTTTAGTTGTACATTTTTATGCCTTTTAAGACTGTATGTAAAACATAAAAAAAAAACACATCATTTTAATTCTAAGAACAAAATAAAAGATTTAAGAGGATTCTGTGATTCCTAAGTCACTTAAATGATTTTGGCAATAGAGACGATCTGGTTCACAAAATCTTTAAAAAGTTGATATTTAAATATTAGATTTTTTTATTTGATTAGCTTTTCGAAACTTTTATTACATTCATAAATTCACACAAAGGAAACAAAGCTCATTGGCATTTAAAATTTCATAATTACTATATAAAGTAATACCAGTATTCAGAAAAGTATCCAAATTATATATTCATTCTCCCAAATCTTGTATTGTATAAAACCTATCTTTGAGGGAAAGAGAAAAAAGGAACCTAGATTGATTCTGAATATTCCCTAGTATGCGTGGTTAATATTTGTCATACTAACATTTTATGCTCACTGTTAATTAGAAAGCAGGGTGCTTATAAAGCCTTCAGAATTTAACTTTAAAATGCATACGACGTTAAAATACAGTAAATCTCAGACAAAGGCATCGAAGTATTATATAATTGAGAAATGTATGCAGCTCACATCAGGAGTTCCATTAAAGTAGGGGTTTGGAGAAAAAGAGGATTAGGAAGTTATAAATCTGTATAGAGAGGGATTAGAAAGCGAATTAACTCTGCTGTCTGTCCTCCCTTCTAACTGTATAGAAATTATAGATACTAGTTCTCTAATTAAATGACTTCTGAGTTTTGTTGCTACAGAATATTAACTTAGGGGTAAAATAAACTAGGTAGAATTATTCTGAAATACAGTCCTTTTCGGACTGTTAGGCTTAAAACTGTTAGGTTTGCACACTTAGAATACCTCTTCTGTGAGACCTCCTCCTTCACGGTAGGTAAAATCCACCGGAATCGTCAGCCCGTATCACTGGCTCCCAAAATTGTCAGATTATCAGACTCACCGAGAAGCTTTTGAAACATGCTGGGCTACCATCCACAGATATTCTTTCAAGAAGGTATGGTGACCCACGGCTTTGTATTTAGGACTGACTGTTCTGGTTCTTTATCCCATGTACTGCCATCACAGTAGCCTTCCTCATTCAATAACAAAGACTTTTTACAGTTATTGTATAAGAACCTTACTTTCACTTTGTATATTTTTATCCAAATGGTTTGCTTCTAGTTTGGCCTAACAAATCATCACATATCATGTTTATATTATCTCAGCTATTTGTTCTATCTTCCAGTATTATGCCAAATGCAAATGAGATAAGCACGGTTTTTAATCTTAATCAAGGTGTAGGTTTTTTAAAAATGCATAATACACATCAAAACTTTATAACCTTTCTGACAATAATAAATATTTCTCACAATAAGAAATATATTTTCCAGTTACTCAGTACAAACACTTATATTTATGTATATAAATAAGAACTGGGGGCATACATATGTGTGTACATATATATGGTGCATATAGATGGTAGGTATATATAGAAATGAATATATTTATATATATGAAATTGAAACAAAAGTTTCACAGTATTATACTTACCATTATAATTTGCAATTCACTCTCTTTTATTGTATCCTATTCTACTTCAGATTTTTTTAAATGCTGGTCTTCTAGAGGGTATTATGCTAAGTGAAGTAAGTCAGAGAAAGACAAATGCCATATGATATCACTTACATGTGGAATCTAAAAAGCAAAATAAATAAACAAACAAAACAAACAAATTCATATACACAGAGAACAAACTGATGGTTGCAAGGTAAGCAGGTTGGAGGGGTCTGGGTTTAAAACTTGGAGGGATTAAGAATTACAAATTGGCAGTTATAAAATAGTCATGAAGCTATTAAGTACAGCATGAGGAATATAGCCAATAATATTGTAAAAACTATGTATGATGTCGGATGGGTAGAAGACTTATCAGGGGGACCAATGTGTTAAGTTATATAAATGTCTAACCACTATGCTGTACACCTAAAACTAATATAATATTGAATATGAACAGTAATTTAAATTTAAAAGAAATGTTTTTAATGCTGTCCTTAATGCACTAAACTGATTTCGTGATCCAAAGTATGAAAGTAGGTAGGATAATTATAAGTGCAATGGAGAAACATAAAGCAGGGGAGAGGAACTGAGCATAGAGGCTGGAGATGGGAGCAAGTTGCAGTACAGATTTGCATTTCGGTCATGACCTCAAAGCCCTTTCATCTCTACTTTTCCTTAAAACTTAAAATTGGCTGTGCCTTTAGGATGAAGATCCTCACTATCCCAAGCAATAGTTTCCTACCCAAGTCTTATTCAACAGAACCCAAACCCTCCCTCTGCAAGGGCATAGTTAAAGAACACTGACTTTGGGCCTATGTTTCTTCCCTCCTCTACAGCCTGGCTTCTAAATTATATTTTTCTCTCTCTTCTCTGTCTCTCTGTCTTTGAATTGGTGAAGTGGCAGTATGACTGGAGAAAAGACGACAGGAGCAGAAGATACTGCTGAAACAGAACAGATAGAACTGGAAAGTGGTCTAGCAAGATGAGAGAAAGGGACAAAAGGGGGAGCTGAAGAAGCTCAACAATTTTCAAGCCAGGGTGACTGTGGGAAAGACTGGGGAAGACTGTGGGGCTATTCCCTGAAGTATAAGCGGTCCTCAATCCACTGCAATACACCTTCCACCCCAAGAGGCTTCTGAGACAGATCTTGCTGGGATCACTAATGACCTCTCTAGATTCAGTGGACATTTCTCCACCCTCATACTTAATAGGTCTGCAGCCCTCAGTCTGTACTCACTGCCTCTTTTTTGAAAATCTTTCCTTGGTTCGACATCGCCACATTCTCCCAGTTTTCCCACCCCTCTGCCCACTCTGGCCTGGTCTTCTTTGCTGCCTTATCTTCCACAATGGGGCCTTTGTGTTTTGGAATTCTCTAAGCCTGGGTCACAACCTCGCTTTTCTTCTTTTCTTCTAAGCCTGGGTCACAACCTCGCTATATTTCTTTGTCGTTCACATCTTCTATTGGCAGATGATCCCCAAATTTGAATCCCCAGCCCGGATTTCCTCATGGAGCTCTTGACCCACAAATCCAACTGCCTCCTTTACATCTCTACTTTGATATCTCTAAAGCATCTTATTCATCTCTTCATTCCACAGACTTTTAATAAACACTTTCTACAGGTCTGGCACCATCACAACATGTTCAAACATATCATCATCTCCCCAGACTGGGCCTCTTTCTATCTCCCTAATTCAGTGAATCCATCTAAGGGTGTAATCCAGATACTTGGGAGTCATCCTTGACTCCGCTTTCCCAATCATCATTCCTCTCCCAGTTATTAACTCAGTCCTACCTATTTTACCTCCTCGATGTTTCTAAAACCTATCCACGTCCCTCTGTCTCCATGGCCACCACTCTAGAGTCATTCTCTCTCCACGGATTACTGCAACGGCTTCTAAATTGGCCCTCCACCTCTTTTCTCTTTCCTAATCCATTCTCTTCATGAATCCAGAATGATCTTTCCTTTATTAAACTTTTTAATGTGAATTTACCTCACTGAATATCTCCACATACTTGAAAATTTTAAATACCATACA
>NW_011888849.1:2873029-2885988 GCF_000151845.1 Pteropus vampyrus | reverse complement strand
GCCCGGATTTCCTCTTGGAGCTCTTGACCCACAAATCCAACTGCCTCCTTTACATCTCTACTTTGATATCTCTAAAGCATCTTATTCATCCCTTCATTCCACAGACTTTTAATAAACACTTTCTACAGGTCTGGCACCATCACAACATGTTCAAACATATCATCATCTCCCCAGACTGGGCCTCTTTCTATCTCCCCAATTCAGTGAATCCATCTAAGGGTGTAATCCAGATACTTGGGAGTCATCCTTGACTCCGCTCTCCCAGTTATTAACTCAGTCCTATCTATTTTACCTCCTCGATGTTTCTAAAACCTATCCACTTCCCTCTGTCTCCATGGCCACCACTCTAGAGTCATTCTCTCTCCATTGATTACTGCGACAGCTTCTAAATTGGCCCTCCACCTCTTTTCTCTTTCCTGATCCATTCTCCTCATGAATCCAGAATGATCTTTCCTTTATTAAACTTTTTAATGTGAATTTACCTCACTGAATATCTCCACATACTTGAAAATTTTAAATACCATACAATATATACTAACCAGTCTTGCTTTAAATCTTGTTTCCACTCTCCTCATCTCCCACTCCTATATGTATCGCTTTTATTAGACTCATGTGTACTCTTCCAGCTTTTCTGTGTACAAATGCAAGCAAATGAGAGTAGATAATCTTAGCTCCCACTTTCTTATACATAAGACAGCATACTGGATACACTATTTTGCACACTGATTTTTTTCACTTAACAATATTTCCTCGAGATACTTAAATACTGGTGCGTCGAGAGCTCCCTCATGCTTTTTAAGAGCTGCACAGCATTCCATTGCAGGGTTTTGCCATCATTTATTTATCTGGTAATAAATAATAGGATAAATAAATTCAAATAAGATACACGACATTCTTACCCTCCTGTACTCCAATCAAGAACAAAAAGAAATCCACACTTCAGATGGGCATGCCAGGCATATAAAGAATAAAATAACTCCAACACTTTCCTTGGTGATGTGACTCTAAAACGTAGCGGCTACCTGTCCTTGGTTGGTCTTTGAAGAAAAGGAAGGGTATTGTTGGCCAAGGCTAGCTGGTCCCACTGACACAATGCACAGAACTGGTATTTCTTCCCATTAGCCAAGAACACTCCTAGGAACGCAGGGCCAAGTTCATAAAAATTCTTCAATTATTGGGGGAGGGAGGAGTGTTCTTGAGCCATCCTTGCAGAAGAGAAAAGAAGACAAATTTCCTCAACATACCTCAAGTTGCTATACTATTTGAATTTAAGGAGGATTACTTTACTTCTACTTTAAGAATATCAAGCACAGCAGTCTAAAACATTCAATATTCAAGTTTTTAAAAAGCACATAAAAATATGGCACCTCTAGCTTTGAGTAAAACATTTGTCTTTGTATTTAATACTTTGATAACACGATTTCCCTTTCTTAAACGAATTGTATGGAAAGTTATGAATTAAATTTACTCACCTTCTCTTTTCTGTTCATTACTGTTGATTATTGTTAATTAATTTGCCCATTTCTATTAATCTTCCTCCAAAGCCATCAACTAGCAAATACATTTAAACTTGAAATGCAGATTATGTATGCATATATATGCATAATTTCAATGTGTTTTCTTTCTGAACTAAATCACTTATCTGATCTAGGTCTATCACAGATGTTCATATATTTCCACTGAAATAGAGTAGAATATAAATCAGCATATACTTACCAAAATGCATTTTCTGGGTTTTAAACAGAATAAGCTTTAGACCTTACAACTAACTATACCCAAACGTATTCTTTAAAATAACCATGAGAACAAATGGACAAAAGAATTTTTAGATTTAGGAAATTGATATAATATATTCCAACCTAGAAAAGGAATTTTAAAAATTAGATTCTAAAAATCAAAGCAAAAATAAAACAGTAACAGCAGAAACAGTTGGCAAAATAACAAATACCAAGAGTTAATGCTCTAAAATGAATAAAATTGAAAATCTCCTTTATATACTGAAATGAGAAACTAGAAGAGGAAAGAAATGAAAAGGGAAAGAAAATATCATGCAAAAATAGCACAACTTTCAAAGTAAATTAAAACATAAAAGAATTTTTAAAAGCTTTTTGATAAGAATTATATTACATTATTATATGTATAAAAGTCAATATTTATAAAGACATCGTAATTGAAAACTGATGACGAAATTACCATAAATTAATTAACCTCCTAAATTCCGAGAGTATTAAAGTACGTTCCTAAAAACAGAACCCCACATCATAGCAGCATAATTTTTACTCTTATCTATATAATACTTTAAAAAAGCAATTAGCATTAGATATTTAGCTGGTTATTCTCATCCTTCATTCTAATCCTTTATTCTCATATCTTTTTAATATTTTTCCTTAAAACTACTCTACTAGTATGAAATAATATTCAGTAGGAGTAGCCTATATGAGCCATTAGTCATATATTTAATAACTTAAATGTCTTCCTTCTCTTCTAGGAAATGCAAAAAGAGCTGGAGATTATTCTTCTCCTCTTCTTTCCCTTTTAGCACATTAACTATTAAAAAAAGCACCACAACTTGAATCCAGAGGCTTGTTTCTAGTCTTCTCTTCTTACCTTTAGTTTCTTTTTACATGCCTTTACTCCAAAGCAAAACTTTTCTGGAACTAAAACTGTAGCTGATAAAGTTTTCTACTTTTATGGGGAAAAAGTTATATTCCTTTTTTATACATGTGTTTACCCAGAAACCCAATCTACTTTGTGTAAACTTAATGAAATATGGCATATATTTTTCTCCATTTATCCCCAGAATGACTATGCTAAAAGAACAAGAGCAAAAATAAGTCTGCCTCATGTTTTCATAGCATTTGAAAAATACTAGCTAACATTTACTGAGCATACAGCACACCAGGCTCTGTGATAAATGCTTAATGCAGCATTGGAATCAGTCCTTATAACCCTGTAGGGTATATATTACCCCCATTTTACAAATGAGGAAACTGAGGATCAGAGAGATTAACTTACTCTCTCAATGTCACACAGCTAATAAAGCTCAAAACTGGGTTTCAAACATGGGTTTTTCTGACTCCAGAGCCTCCTCTTAACCAACACACACTTTTCTACTTAATCGTTTACAAAGCACGTCCATATACATGCTCTTGTATAATCCCTGTTTTCCATTTATGTTGAAGACCCATTGAAAGTGTAGTTGAAAAAACTTAGAAGCCCTGACTCTAATTCAATATAGAAATTCCCATTTAGAGTATCCCCTGCTTTTGGATAAAATCATGCATTGACTGAGAAGTCACAGCTGCTTGAAGCAACCAGCTACACTGTGGGATAGTGCCAAGTGTTAGTTTGCAACCTCCTCGGGAGCTTACTGCATGCAATCTAAAATCACCCCATACTTAGTGGAGAGAGAGAGACCAAAGAAAAATCAGACCACTATAGATATGTAGGTGGCAAGTTTAAATAGCAAGGGAACTTACTTATGAGGCTTGTCTCGGGTGGCTGCAAGATGAGTAGATTTCTGCACTTACCTTCCAGAATCTTAAAAGTTTATATAGAAGCTTCATTTATACACACAAGGGGCCTTAACTGGGTTCAGTTACGCACACAGGGGGCTTTAACTGGGTTTAGTCATCTACCCAGTCTGGATAGTCTCATCACCACATTACTATCTCAAGGCAGTGTCCTTGGGGCAGCTCCTGGGAGTGGGGAGGGCAAGCAGAGCACAAATTCTAGAGATGGGGTGGGAGTTGGGAGCCTCCAATTACCCAGTTCCAGCTCTCTGGCCGACTGGTGGTCCCGTCCTCTTGATATCCTCCTCTAACACCATGTCTTTAAAAATTCTACATTATGTCAAATGCAAGTGTGCCTTTTAATGGATTCCCTTCCATGGGTGTCGTTCTTTAGAGATACTAACATATGACAACTATTCAGATGCTTGCAGACATTTATGATAGTTTTACATCTTCAATTAGGTCATTTCCATTGGAGATGACAGAACCCTGAGCTCAAACAAGAGTAAGCAAAAAGAAAAATGGAACTGTTTATGAATAAAAGTTGAGGTTATGCTTCAGAAACGTCTTGATCCAGGGGCTCAAATGATGTCATTAGAATCTAGGTTCCGTCCAACTACGATTTCTGTACTCATCTAAATGGCTTCCTTCTCAGGTTCAGTGTATGGCTATATGGCTGTCAACAGCTCCAGAGTAATATTTTGTAAGATTTAATCTGATTCAAAAGTGTGTGCTTTCACCCAGAAAAATCCTTACTGCATTTTATTGGCTCTGATTGGTTCATATGCCCATCCCTGAACCAATCATGCAGGCCAGGAAAAAAATGACCTTTCTATGTGACACCCCAGAGTAGATGGCATCCACTCCACCGAAAATACATGGAGTAAGAATAGGGGTAGTGACCATTTCCAAGATGAAAATCAGATTATGAGACAATTATGGGCAGCAAAAATAATAGTTGTTCCATGTATCTTCATTGTTTTCAGGAGAATCTGTCAGTGATCTTATAATGTGACTACAGATTTAAACTCAGGACTCCAACTATGTCTGAATTAGCATAGGTTACATGAAAAGTGGAGTTATTTTTCCACTTTTCTGCATTATATTTATAATTCAAGTTTATATAATTATATCGATAATTCAAAGTATTTCTTTTTTCAAGTTGTTTTTCCCTTCAGTACTGTGCACTTATTTTGTGCTAATTATGTCCCTAGCCTAATCCTTGGGGAAATACTATTCTATAATAGCATCTCTTATTATGATTACTGTACTTTTGTCTGACAGGTTTATAATTTGGAGGCTGTTTCACTTGAATTTTGTTATACCATAGTATCAAGTTAGGTACATTAAGCTGGAAAATTTTTCAGAAAACCTAGCTCAAAATGGCCTTAGCAATGAGAATGATTTATTATCTCTAAAAACATGAAGTCACAAAGTAGGACAGCTCTGAGATAGTTCATTTGTCAGCCCATCAACATCATCGGGGACCAGGTTTCTTTCCATTTTACTCTGTCATCATCCTCAGTGTTTGGACTCAGCAGCCCTATGGACATTCCAAGTATCGCACATAAACCAAATCCACTACAACTCTTGACAAACTGTGTCTTTATAAGCATCTCTTTTAAGCAATGAAACTTTTCCCAGCTTGCCTTCTCAGCAGCCCTCTGTTCACAGCTCACCAGCAAAAAAAATGGATCACATACCTCACAGACAGAAATATGACAAAACCATGAGTGGTTTAGTGAAACATAACCATGTATAGATGAGAAAGTACCTGAACAAAATAAGGTTCTGTTAACAAGGAAGAAGAGGGGATGTGCCTAGGTAAGCAGTAAAAATAAAATAAAATCATTTATACTCTCATCACTCAAGAAATAGATCTTATTATTAACATCTTGGTATTTTTCCTTCCAAATTGTTTTCCTCTTTTTTCGGTTGCTTCACTTAAAATTATTTCATTCATTCATTTGTTTGACAATTATTTACTGAGGATCTACTATGTTCCACTACTGTTCTAGGCAATGGATATACAGTGGTAATAAAGGCAAGGAAACAAATAATTACACGTTTTTTTCAGGCAGTGTAACATGCTGTGTAGATGAATTAAAAAGGGGACAGAGACAGGGAGTGAGAAGGGTGCAGTAGGGCAAGGTGAGATATCAAGTTGAGAGGATGCCTATCTGAGCAGAGTCCCGAGAGAGGTGGAGAGACTGAGCACATGAGGATGCAGAGAAAGTGAATCCGACATGCAAGAGCAGCATGGCCATGTTCAGACATCAGCAAAAGGGTCAGAGTGGCTAGCACGGCATGAGGGATAACGAAAGACGTTAAGTAATAAATCTGCCAAGTGGTGAAGAATCAAACCTTTGGGGGCCCTGGCAGGCCATTATGAGGCTTTGGGTTTTACTCTAGGTGAGATAAGAAGACCTGGAGGGCTGAGCAGGAGACAGGGCCTGCCTTATGTTTTATAATGCTCACTCAGGCTGCCATGTGGAGAAGAGACTCTGTGGAGACATGATTATAGAAAGCAGATTTTTCAAGAATCTCTGACAGCTTTTTAATTTCATTTTCTCCTCATTTATAAGAACGATGCTTTCTATTCACTAACTTTCTCCTGTTATTTGAATCTGTTTCGATTACTTGTTTTAGACTAGCACTCTCCAAAAGAAACATAATTTGAGCCACACCTGTCATTTAAAGTACAGTATATGCTTAATAAGTGTTAACAGAGATAATGACGATGATGATGATGATGATGACGACGACGATGAAGCTACATCTCTCCAAAAAGCCTCTGGAATTCCTGACTTCCTTGAGCAATTAGCTCCTTAAGAATCATGGCGCATCACCTCTCCTATATCTCAAGGAGTGAAATGGCCTGGATCCTTCCAGAGGAAAGGCACTTTGAAAAAGCAATGACAGTACCCTTAAATGGCCAACGAGACTCAATCAAGATCTAAAACAAGGAAACCCCTTGCCCCATGCCATGTTTCTAAGGCTCCCCAAGAGTTCATTCGTTCATTGTCTAACACCCATCCTGGAGCCTTTTTTTCTCCTTACTACAAATCTTCCTGGTCATTTTGAGTATTTTGTTCCTTGCTCCTAGTTTTGATTCCATGGTTTATTTCTTTAAATGCAGTAAAGGTGAGTATCTTATGTTCGGTATTTGATAATTATATGTGAGGTCTGCAGATTCAATTGGGCTGTGTGTAGTTTTTGTTAGTCCCTGGTTTCTTGAGGAGTTTTATGATCTGGTGGTTGTGAGCCCATGCTTACTAGGACCTTAACTGTGAGAATTCTTAGGCCTGTATCAAGTGTGTGTTTCTCTATAGTTTGTATCCATTTTTGCCAGGCAGGGCAGCGTTGTCAATCTAGGATCACTTTACACCAAATTCTAGTTTGGATTTTGTGTGTTTGTTTTTCTTGGGCCTCAGAAGTAGTATGAACTTAACCCCAAACCCAAGAGTGCCTGTTTATGGTTACAGATTCTCAAGGGAGACTTCACACTCCCCAGTGCCAGGCAAATTTCTCTGCTAATTCCCTAGGAAGCCCCACAACCCCCACTGGCTGACCCTTTCCAGGGTCCCAGATTTTGGTGGCACTTTCAATATCACTCCCTACTTTGTAAAATCCCTGGGTTTATTTCTTACCTCCAGAATGCAGCCTTTATAGTCAAGGCTCTAGGTAACCAGAAATCCACAGCCATTCACAAGAGGCCACCAGCTTCCACACTGCTTTAACCTCTGACTGCGTGCTTTCTCTACAAATTTAGGCCTCTGAGGACTCCACTTTCTTGCCAGATCACTCATACAATTAAAATTATATATATATATTGTCCAAATTTAATCTGGAATTTTTAGCGTTTTGCATTAGATGGGCTTTTTAGAATATCTAGTCCCTCCATAATACTATCAGAAATAGCCTAGATTTTAATTTGATGTTAAAATTTACTCAATGTTTTCTTTACTCCATTATTTGAATGGTTCATGTTTGCCTCTCCTTCTCATCTGCTTCAAAAATCATGATGTTACTGCTGTATTTTGGAGCCCCCACTAACTCACCTCTGCCTGAGTTTTCTCTTATTGTCTCTTCTCATTTGCCATTAAGCTATGGTGCTTCATCATGAATTTTTCCAACTAGGTCTACCCTTAGGAGAAAGGTACTATATAATTATTTTTATTCTGTAACTTCAAGCAAGATTTCTAGAAAATTTAGTTCCTGACAGGTATGATATAATTCCACAAAGAGAGATGAAGATTAATTACATTCTTACAAAGACAAGTCCTAGTAAATAGATGAAGCAAAACAATATAGCATTTTATGCATTATCTGTCATAAAATACACCACACACAAAACTCTCCAATCATGTTGCCAACTACCTCAGAAGGCACAACTATCTAACCCCTAAAATTCTTTCATTACCTTAAAATTCATCACAAAGACCTTTGAAAAGATCCATTAATAACCCTGTATCACATATTAAATATCTCCATGTTGTTTTTTTTCTAAAGCTCAAACACTAGGGTTCTTTGCTCAGCCTTCAGCCCTGAGAGCTGGTGTCTTCACCTCTCGGAGCCCCTGGTACTCATTTGCATAACAGAATAACAGCTCCTCCCATAAAAGAGGCTGTCAGGGTTTAAATAAGAAAGTTTATAAAAACCTTGGTACAGTGCCTGCCTGGCACATAGGTTGTCTTCAATCAAAGGCAGCCATAAGAACAAATTCTATTAATACCTAGTTTTATAAAAATATTCACCCAGAATTATCATAAACGGATTAGTGATCACAACTAAGCCAATATCAGGAGTATAAGGAAGCCAAGAAGTTTGCTTAAAGAATGGAGATTAACGTGTGCTGACCTGACCACCTCTTCTACTAGGTCCTCTGTGGAGCCAATCCGCTCTCCAAAATGGTTAGTCAGGATCAAGCCTGATGGTCCTTGCCTTGATTCAGAACATGTAATAACTGACCATCTGACTCAGCATCACTAGGACATATAGTTCTATATTACCGCCCAGTTCATTCATCAGCCATTCATGCTCTTAACAATCTGGGAAAGATGCAAGCTCCCAGCCGTTACACAGGCTGCTTCTCTGCCTGGAACATTCCATGGTCTTTTTTGGGCTAAGTCCTACTCATCATTAGATATCAGTGTGGATGCCACTTCCTCCAGAAAGACTCTCCAGTCTAAGTGCCCTGCTCTGCGTTCCTAGGGCATCTCCTCATCACAGCAACAGCTGCCCTGGACTATGGTTACCTGCTTATCTGTTTAATCCTCAGTAATGTAAAGTGCATTAGGGCAGGAATGATATTCTTCTGTGCTCAGCACTAAATCTAAATCCTAGTACAAGAGCTGTTATGACAGTCATTAAATAAATATTAGTTGGATGCATAAATGAATGAAACATGCAGAGAACTGTAGCAAGAGCCCTATCTGTCCCATAAACATCACTCAGAGGCATTAGAAATATCAGAGGTGTTTGATCACTCAGACAGACCTAAATACCTAATTGAGATAATCAAACTGAAGAAGTGGCAGAGACATACACTTGGAACATTGTCTTCTTGGTGAAAGCCAAGTAGAATCTATGGGATTTTTAAATTCCAGATGCAAATTCCTTTGTTACCTATGTAATGTCCCCCATCTGTCTGTCTGTATTCCACTCCACCTCCCCCACACACCCACTTCTCCATATAATACATGTTTCAGTACCTCGTAGATAGGCACTAAATAAATATTATCTGAATAAGTGAACAGCATCCCTACATTTTCTCCCCATCAATCCTAATGCTGTGCCTTGTTGCAACAGCCCTT
This sequence comes from Pteropus vampyrus, assembly GCF_000151845.1. Classification (NCBI taxonomy): domain Eukaryota; kingdom Metazoa; phylum Chordata; class Mammalia; order Chiroptera; family Pteropodidae; genus Pteropus; species Pteropus vampyrus. Next base: position 2,876,660 of record NW_011888849.1, on the reverse strand, counting down.
CAGCCAAGAACCAGCACTGGACTTCCAGCGATCCACCTACAGCATCCATTTTGTGATATATGTTAAATAACACTATGATTCATTCTTATTCTTAGTTAGTTCTTAAAACTGTGTTGATTTTACTCCCAAACATTTCTTACTGCTCCTCAAACTGCATCATAACGCCTGATGACGAGGACTGAGCAGGGAACACAGTAATCCGCCAAGTCCTGTGGCCCCTCCGGCACCGCTTCTCAGGAGAGCCAGAAAGCAGTCACTGCTGCTGGCTAAGCAACCCACATCAGAATGTGTCTGACCCAAGAGAGTGCTTTCTCACCTAAATTTATGTGACCAAAGGGATGAAGCCTTTCTGCCAGGTGCTTTCACACCGCCTGGCTTCCAACTTAAACACTCTCATTCCAGACATTTCCGGGGAGGAAACTTCCTCAGCACATTATGCCCAGGTTTGTCTTCTGACCTGAACCAACCTGTGTTTTCATTTTAAACACATATAATTTAGAAGGGCAGACAGGTTAATACCTAATCTCTGCTTAGCATTTGCCCACACATCCCACAAGCAGGATAAACACCATGGGGCATTAACAAAATGCCACCTGGCTAAGGATGGTTCATCCATTCCATCAGCAGGAAAACACTTGTGATACTTGCTAGATAGCTGTTCCCATCTCTCTATGCAGGTCGGTGATTTTTTTATACCGCACACATTCTCCTGGGAACTTGGAAGCTAATGAGGCGGCCAGATGTGGCGCTTAGGTTATGTTTCCATGTGTGTTTGCTCCTGATATCAGGGTACATAAGACATGCTTAAATGGATGGAAGAACGGGGAGACAAGAAAAAAGTGAGAAAACCTGATAGAGTTTAACTTCCCTTATTCTTGGTCATTACCTGAACTTTTATTTTTAAACTACAAAGCCTTGAATTTCATGAATAATACAGAAAATCTGTTAAATGCCACTTTTCTGGAATAAGCAGGACATTAAAATGCAAATTGCAGTTTCACACACAGCTGTACTCAATTTGACAAATTAAGCTCTTCTTATTCCTAGTCCTGACATTTGCCTTCAAGATGTCTATTCTATGTAGACAAAAAGAGCAGGGGAAAAGCAGGCAAGAGGAGTGGTTACAACAATCACCAGGAGGTGCCCCCCACCATAAGATGTCCCCAGCAGGTGAAAGGTCACTCTGGGAGCTCTCCTCCCCCTCCAGTAGAATACATGGAGAAAACCGTCTTCAGTATTATTACACTTTCTCAAGAAGACTTTATAAAAATGACTTTCTTTAATGGTGAAGATACCTCTTTAGAAAGAGCAGGACAGAAATCTAGAAGAAAGTAATTAAACTAGAAGCTTATGAGTTCCTCTTAGACTCATAGTTCTATACTTTACTAGATTTATCTAAGTCCACTCTCGAACCCACCCTTATTATTCAACATATCTGTTCAGGAGGAATGCCTACTATTTGCCTGGCAAGCTTGGGATCCATCAGGAAATAATCCAGATGAAGCTTACTGCCTTCACTGGGCTTATGTGCCAGCAACTGGGGGTGGGGAATGAAAAGCCAACACTTATGTGGAATGAAGAGCCAACACTTATATCAGCTGCAGAGCTACGTGCTTTACATATTTAGCACATGTAATTCCCTAGCAGCCCTATGAGGGAGGTACTATTATTATTCACATTTTACAGATGAGGATGCTGAGGCACAGATAGGTTAAGTAATTTAGCCAGTAAATTAGTAGTGGACAAGCTGGGATGCCAACCCAGGCACTCTGGATGCAGCATCAGCATGTTTAACCTCTTCATTAGATTGCCTCTCTCTTATGGCCTCTTTCACTTGCTTTCTTGTTATTTGTGTACACAAATATCGTCCCAAGGGTAGAGCCTATACACCCTTATCTTTGGAACCCACTGCTCAGAACCCCTATAGAGTTTGGCTCATATGTATTCAATAATATTTACTGAATAAATCACCATTTATTATTAAATTACTCTGGGCTGGAGCTGCAACAGCAAATATTAGCACCATCTAGTGGAATGAGTCCTAACAGGAAAGATGAAGGCTGCTGAGTGGTGGACAGCACAAAGGCAGCCAGAAGTTACAGCAATTACCTGGATAATTTAGGAGAATGTCTCCATATAGGTGCTTTGCCATCATTCTATAGACCTCTGACACTTAGTATCTGAAGTTAGCAATATTCCAAACCCAAAACAGATCAAGCCTTGATATTCTTAACGGATCAACAAAGCGGAACATTTTAAGTAGAGCTCTTCTGAAAAATCTATGATCACAGTCACATTACAATGGAGAAGATCTCAAGTTCTTACAGAGAAGACCTGCGTATATGTTGCTACAAATAACTGCATCAGTCTTGTGAAAGCAAATAAAACCAATCATTTGCAGACCATGAATTAGGTTGGGTCCAGACAAAGCCTGAAAGAATGATTGTTCCGGATCTCTACTTCAACAGGAATTCAACTTTCTTTGCACATTCTTTTACTAAATATTAGCTAATTGTGATATAAATGTATTTGGCTCTACCTATATTTTATTTAAAGTAAAACAACAGAAATCGAGTTAACCTTTTTTTAAAGACCTTATCAAAAATAACAGGGAAAAAAGAAGAGTAGTTTATTCCAGTTAGTCATTTCAGTTGTTTTTCTCCTTTGACATAAAGTGAAGATAAAGAGAGAAAGAAAGGAAATGAAAAATGCAAGGAAACCTAGTAATAGGCCAAAGTGGAGACGTCAGAAAGTCTGCACTTCTAGTCCCTATTTCTAGTCCCTAGCAAACTCCTATTCATCCTTCAAGATCATGCTTGAGTGTCATCTCCACAGTGAAGTTCCTCCTTTCTGTGCCCTACTCCCAGATACTTACTCCTATTATTGAGACTCTATAGTATTTATACATATAAATACTATGAAAGAATATGATGCCCTGTTATAATTATGCATTGACTTGCCTTTCTCCTCCAGAGACTATGAGGCTTTTCTCTGAAGTATCTCAGCACATCTGTCAGCTAAATGACTACTGAAATCAGAAGTAAACAATGAGCATTTGAAATAAATATCAATTCCTTCTTCCTAAGTTATACTTTGTATGGTTATACAGCAAAAAGCTTTAAAAAAATGTAGCATAAAGACCCAGCAAGTCTCAGGGCCTTTGCTTTGACTCTTGTGATTTTTTTTTCCTATTTGGTCTTTAAAACTAGTCCTCCCAAGCCACAAAATCAACAATCATTGAAATGTAAAGTAGGAAAAATAACCAAGGACTTTGGTTTTCAATGCTATTTTTGTCTTTTCTGCTCACAATAAAACTGTGTCAGGAGGGACGCCCCACATACATCAGTGCATCTGCCTGAACTGAAAAAAAAAACACGTGGAAAGACTCACTGGGAACATCAAACCCACTTTATAAATCCAAGTGCCCAGACAGGAACTGCTCCTTGAAATGCTTCTGGCAAATATACTGCTGAAGGTTAACATACAATTAAGAATCACTGTAGCTCCATAAAAATGATAAATAAGACAGAAAGATCAGCCTTGCATGATTGCATAAGATCAGATATATTCAACAACAAAAATAAATCACTAGGAAAGCACTGTACTTGCTAAATCCATCTTCTGGTATAGT
>NW_011888849.1:2866402-2872979 GCF_000151845.1 Pteropus vampyrus | reverse complement strand
TGTGTACACAAATATCGTCCCAAGGGTAGAGCCTATACACCCTTATCTTTGGAACCCACTGCTCAGAACCCCTATAGAGTTTGGCTCATATGTATTCAATAATATTTACTGAATAAATCACCATTTATTATTAAATTACTCTGGGCTGGAGCTGCAACAGCAAATATTAGCACCATCTAGTGGAATGAGTCCTAACAGGAAAGATGAAGGCTGCTGAGTGGTGGACAGCACAAAGGCAGCCAGAAGTTACAGCAATTACCTGGATAATTTAGGAGAATGTCTCCATATAGGTGCTTTGCCATCATTCTATAGACCTCTGACACTTAGTATCTGAAGTTAGCAATATTCCAAACCCAAAACAGATCAAGCCTTGATATTCTTAACGGATCAACAAAGCGGAACATTTTAAGTAGAGCTCTTCTGAAAAATCTATGATCACAGTCACATTACAATGGAGAAGATCTCAAGTTCTTACAGAGAAGACCTGCGTATATGTTGCTACAAATAACTGCATCAGTCTTGTGAAAGCAAATAAAACCAATCATTTGCAGACCATGAATTAGGTTGGGTCCAGACAAAGCCTGAAAGAATGATTGTTCCGGATCTCTACTTCAACAGGAATTCAACTTTCTTTGCACATTCTTTTACTAAATATTAGCTAATTGTGATATAAATGTATTTGGCTCTACCTATATTTTATTTAAAGTAAAACAACAGAAATCGAGTTAACCTTTTTTTAAAGACCTTATCAAAAATAACAGGGAAAAAAGAAGAGTAGTTTATTCCAGTTAGTCATTTCAGTTGTTTTTCTCCTTTGACATAAAGTGAAGATAAAGAGAGAAAGAAAGGAAATGAAAAATGCAAGGAAACCTAGTAATAGGCCAAAGTGGAGACGTCAGAAAGTCTGCACTTCTAGTCCCTATTTCTAGTCCCTAGCAAACTCCTATTCATCCTTCAAGATCATGCTTGAGTGTCATCTCCACAGTGAAGTTCCTCCTTTCTGTGCCCTACTCCCAGATACTTACTCCTATTATTGAGACTCTATAGTATTTATACATATAAATACTATGAAAGAATATGATGCCCTGTTATAATTATGCATTGACTTGCCTTTCTCCTCCAGAGACTATGAGGCTTTTCTCTGAAGTATCTCAGCACATCTGTCAGCTAAATGACTACTGAAATCAGAAGTAAACAATGAGCATTTGAAATAAATATCAATTCCTTCTTCCTAAGTTATACTTTGTATGGTTATACAGCAAAAAGCTTTAAAAAAATGTAGCATAAAGACCCAGCAAGTCTCAGGGCCTTTGCTTTGACTCTTGTGATTTTTTTTTCCTATTTGGTCTTTAAAACTAGTCCTCCCAAGCCACAAAATCAACAATCATTGAAATGTAAAGTAGGAAAAATAACCAAGGACTTTGGTTTTCAATGCTATTTTTGTCTTTTCTGCTCACAATAAAACTGTGTCAGGAGGGACGCCCCACATACATCAGTGCATCTGCCTGAACTGAAAAAAAAAACACGTGGAAAGACTCACTGGGAACATCAAACCCACTTTATAAATCCAAGTGCCCAGACAGGAACTGCTCCTTGAAATGCTTCTGGCAAATATACTGCTGAAGGTTAACATACAATTAAGAATCACTGTAGCTCCATAAAAATGATAAATAAGACAGAAAGATCAGCCTTGCATGATTGCATAAGATCAGATATATTCAACAACAAAAATAAATCACTAGGAAAGCACTGTACTTGCTAAATCCATCTTCTGGTATAGTGTAATGGTCACAGAGCCAGAATTCAAATCCATGCTCGGCCATGTATAACCCGGGCAACCTTGAACATGTTATTTAATCTTTGTGCCTCAGTTTTCTTAACTGTAAAATGGGAATAATAACAGTACAATCTTGGGTTTATTATGATCACTTAACAGAGCATCTGGCATATAGTAAACATTCAATATATATTAACAGTTATCATTCTTTTATTGTATTCATTACTTTGAGAAAATAAATATTAAGTGCACACACTAGATATTGTGCTGGAAACTTTCACACCCATCATCACAGTTCCAATCTGGAAAAAGAAAAGGGTTAGACACAGTGAATGAGCCTTTCTGATGTCAACATCCTTTTATCCTAATCATGTGATAGTCAAACTGTGCTTCCAGGTTTCTGCAAACATTTGATTTAAATTTCATTGTTAAAATACATAAATCATTTAAAAAACTATAATATAGAGCATCATACTCATTTGTGTTCTCTATCAAATTTAACACAAAAGAAATTCCCCGTCCCCCCAAAAATGAATTTCTGCTGCCTGGTTAAGGTTAACCTTTTTTTCTGGAACGCACAATAAAAATTCCTTGAGGATATATTTGAACTTCTTGGGAATGTGAAATAGATTAATAGATCGCAGATCTTGTTTATTTTGTTTTAAATTCAGACCTGCACAAATCTAACTCACATAAAACTGTACAAGCAAATACAATCCTACAACATATGTGTGCTCTACCCAATTAAATGACAGGATACAATCATATGGTATTTTCTGCCAAATAGTGACAAATTAAAATGGCTGAGGAACCTATTAATTGACTCTTTAAACTGAACACTTAACAATTAACAACTATATGCACTTGTTACTTGCTGTGATGTTAATTTGAAACAAGCATTCTCTACTCTTCGGAGCTACTGTATCAGTTAAATTGGAGAGCAAGCTATAAAAAAATACTGTCATTTGCATCTATTGATTTGCATCTCATGAAAATCTGAGTCCAGATTTTCATGATAACCATATAAAGAGAGTATGTTTCCATGTATGTATGTATGTATGTATGTATGCATGTATGAGAGCGAGAACAAGCGAATGAGAGAGAAAGCATATGAGAAGGGGAAAGAAATAGATACAGAGTGAAAGGGAAAATTAAATTGAATGCTTAGACTGATGTGACTGGAACTGTCTTCCATAAACACAAATTTCATTGGCAGTTTATTAAATTAGCCTCATTGTTTATTTGGATGACTTTACAATAATCAAATGTCACAAATTTGAACTAACTAATTTATTCTAATAAAATACCACTCTTAGTCTATTCTACATATTTGACTCCTACATGATATTTCATTTATGGGGCTGGGGGGTTGTCAGAAAAATTTGAAGCCATTCTCTTTAGTGAGTAATTACCACACGCCAGTAACTATTATGGTTCCTAGGTGGAAGACAAAGGGAAAATTGCCAAGTATCTGTCCACAAGGTTTAAGAACAGAGAAAAGATATATGCATATAAGAATAAGGCAATATATGGAAAGTGACTCAAAGTGTGTGTGTGTGTGTGTGGGTGGGTGGGTGTGTGTGTGTCTGTGTGTGTGTCTGTATCTGTGTCTGTGTATTACATACATTAATACCTAAAAGAGTGAGGAGGTAGATTGGGGGATGATGAATTTCAATTGAGAAGTTAAAGGAAGGTTATATAAATAATAAGTATTTAAGTCACATACTTAATACTCGATAGAATTTAATAGAAAGATTAACTCAAAAATGTCAAGGAAAAATTCAGAGGTAGAAGATTTGGGAAATGCTCAAGAAAGATGAGTTAGTTGTCTGAGTGTACATGTCTATGATTTTGTTCACATGCAATGAAGGGAAAGGTGGGGGGAGACATACAATATGAGATAAGGCCAGCCAAAATTAAAATGTGTTGTAAGCCCTAAAATTGTACTTAGAATAAAGATGTACATTTTGTATTTATTCTGTCTAATGAGCTCAAAGAGAAGAATGTTTAATGTTAACTGTTGATATTCCCTTCCAGAATCTTCTTTCACTCAAGATACTATTATCATTTCCAGTGAGTTGAAGCTTGATAATCCTCCCAGTTTTGATCTTTCCTAACAACTTCTCACAAATCTGAAAATTATTCCAGTATTTGACAGGAGTTTCGGTTCTTCAAATTTGAAATATATCTGGTCACAGCTGCTCTCTCTGCTTCTTTGGTATTTACCTGAGAAATCTCCTAATCCATTTTCAGTATAGTTTACAAATAGAGATCATGAAATTAAAGGACTTTAAAGAGGAAAAAAAAACCATAAAAATCAGTAACTGAAAACTCCTCATCTTTAGGGACAGCTATGACCCCGGAAACCCTAATGACACTGTTGAAAAGATGAAATGAAACACAATGTGAAACCATTCTTTAACTCAAAAACCACAGAAAAAAATGTTTTTCTTAAGTGACATAGGAGTTTATCACGCATGTTCTCAGTACTGGGAACATAGTCATGACAACAAACATTCAAATATCTTGACTTCCAATCCCAGCTTATTTTCATGCAGGGTACAGTAGGGGGTTAATAATAAAACAATGCTAAGTCCTGGATTCTAAGACTTCAATAACTAATGGAAAAGATAATGAAATCTACAAATAGAAAGAGATATCTATTTATGTGAGAGGGAGGGGATATAGCTGTACCAGATGAAAATAATAATAATTCTTGGCTTATAACACATTAACAGCATTACTCCATGTGTGGCCCTCTTTTTTTTTTTTTAATTTATCTTTAAAAATAACAGTGAATAATACCATGAAAGCACCATCCATCCCAAGAACCAGAATGCAGACAATCATATCTAACCATGGGAACCTTCCTCGTCCTGTTTTTTGCCTTCCCTTACACGAGAACAAAAGCCCACTCCTGTGATAAGGGAAGACTCACTGGAGTTGGTTAGATTTGAGCCAAGGAAAATCACTAGCATTTGTATATATGGAAAAGCATATCCAAATGTGAATAAAAGCTTAAACAAAATTCAAACATAAAAAACTACAAGGCAGGTTTGGGGAGGAAGTAGGAGGAATACAAAGATCAATTCAGCTCGAATAATTTATGTTTATTGAAAGATAACAGAAGATACACCTATGGGTAGAGAACTCTAAAAGCCACCTAGTATGTCTTAAGTTTATTCTGAAGACGATAGGGAGACTTTCAACAGGGAAATGAGTGATCAAAGTAGTGTTTGGGGAAAATCAACAGGATGGAAATAGGCAAAATAGATTGAAAGAAAGAAACTCAAAATCAGAAAGTTCAGTTCGGAGTTGTCTAGGAAAATGTCACTGAAAATGACATCTGGCCAACATTTCAGTAGTAGCCACTCCCTGCTCCTCATGAAAATACTCACGCCCCTCATTTAAAAAAAGAAAGAAAGAAAGAAAAGGAAAAAGAAAAAAATTTATAAAATCGCTTAAAAGAATAATCTATTTACAAGGACCCTCAAATTATTTTTAAAAACAGTCAATAAGCTATAGCTTAAAATAAATATATCTATTAAAATCATAGAAAGTTGAAGGATAAACAGATTCACTGGGCAAATATTAATATTTTTTAAAAAGCATAGACAGCCATATTAATTTCAGGTAGAGTCTAAATTCAGCTGCCTTGAACTGTCTATGGGAAAATATAAATTTCCAAAACTGCTCCCAAAAGAAGTAGACAGTGTAAATTGACCAACAATAAAGGAAACTGAAAGATTAAAGAAAAAAAGACTCCAGGATCAGATGTTCTAATATAGACAAAAAAATGTTAATCCACTCAATTCATTTTATGCATCTAGTACAATTCTAATTTCTAAAAAGACTAGCTCCAGATAAGAACAAACTGCCAAAATTAACTACAGACCAGTCCTACATCTTTAATTGTTCAAGGTATTATATAGGGCCTGTTACCTACCAGGCACAATGTCAAAACACAAGAAAAAATATGGTTTCTGTCTTCCAGGTATTTACAGTCTAGCCATTAAACAAATAATTTTAGGTGTAATGAATAAGATATGTGATATATGAAAACCACAACAAAATACTGAAACAAAATTTTAAAATACACAAAAAGAATCATTTATAATGACCACGGTGGAAATTAATCCCAGAAATGCAAGCCTAGTTTGATGTTAGGAAATTTATATAATAGTATATCAATCTACCTAAAATATATATATTCATTAATATAAAAATAGTGAAAAGAAATTTAATTATAGAATATATACTCATTTATAGTGAAAAGAAACTGAATTGTATTAAAAACAATTTTTAAAAATTCTTAAAAAATAAGATCAGCTCAGAATTACAGACCAGTGTATACTGCAGCCTCGACTTCTATACACCAACTCCTTGATGTGTAAAGAGAGTTTTTAAAACATCTATAACAGTATTGGAAAGCAAGAAGGGGTGCTTTCAACAAACCAAAAACCATATGGAATCCCTTAACTCTGAAAGGTGGACTGGATAAGATTTAAAGAGGAACCACAGTCCAAATTGCTCAGAGAAAATGACTGCTGAAAAATATGGCAGAGCCTCTGGGGGTGCTCTAGCAAATAAGTTACAAATATTTAAATTGCCAAAGGATAAACAAAGACATCATAAGCACAAAACCAATCTAAGAATAAAGGAAGATAAATTTGACTGACTATATTAAAAATATCATAAAAATTAAAAAGCAAATGATAAACCAGAAAATATACCTGCAACATATATATAAAATATTATCCTTCAAATATAAAAAGCTCTTACTAGTTAATTTTTAATGAC
>NW_011888849.1:2855719-2864222 GCF_000151845.1 Pteropus vampyrus | reverse complement strand
TTTTTTAAAAAGCATAGACAGCCATATTAATTTCAGGTAGAGTCTAAATTCAGCTGCCTTGAACTGTCTATGGGAAAATATAAATTTCCAAAACTGCTCCCAAAAGAAGTAGACAGTGTAAATTGACCAACAATAAAGGAAACTGAAAGATTAAAGAAAAAAAGACTCCAGGATCAGATGTTCTAATATAGACAAAAAAATGTTAATCCACTCAATTCATTTTATGCATCTAGTACAATTCTAATTTCTAAAAAGACTAGCTCCAGATAAGAACAAACTGCCAAAATTAACTACAGACCAGTCCTACATCTTTAATTGTTCAAGGTATTATATAGGGCCTGTTACCTACCAGGCACAATGTCAAAACACAAGAAAAAATATGGTTTCTGTCTTCCAGGTATTTACAGTCTAGCCATTAAACAAATAATTTTAGGTGTAATGAATAAGATATGTGATATATGAAAACCACAACAAAATACTGAAACAAAATTTTAAAATACACAAAAAGAATCATTTATAATGACCACGGTGGAAATTAATCCCAGAAATGCAAGCCTAGTTTGATGTTAGGAAATTTATATAATAGTATATCAATCTACCTAAAATATATATATTCATTAATATAAAAATAGTGAAAAGAAATTTAATTATAGAATATATACTCATTTATAGTGAAAAGAAACTGAATTGTATTAAAAACAATTTTTAAAAATTCTTAAAAAATAAGATCAGCTCAGAATTACAGACCAGTGTATACTGCAGCCTCGACTTCTATACACCAACTCCTTGATGTGTAAAGAGAGTTTTTAAAACATCTATAACAGTATTGGAAAGCAAGAAGGGGTGCTTTCAACAAACCAAAAACCATATGGAATCCCTTAACTCTGAAAGGTGGACTGGATAAGATTTAAAGAGGAACCACAGTCCAAATTGCTCAGAGAAAATGACTGCTGAAAAATATGGCAGAGCCTCTGGGGGTGCTCCAGCAAATAAGTTACAAATATTTAAATTGCCAAAGGATAAACAAAGACATCATAAGCACAAAACCAATCTAAGAATAAAGGAAGATAAATTTGACTGACTATATTAAAAATATCATAAAAATTAAAAAGCAAATGATAAACCAGAAAATATACCTGCAACATATATATAAAATATTATCCTTCAAATATAAAAAGCTCTTACTAGTTAATTTTTAATGACTATAGATACTGAGATACAAAGAAAAGATTATTTGAATAGTTATCATTTCAATGGTATTTACTTCTAAATGGTAAAATTAAGAATTTCATTTTTTAATACTTTTTATACATCCCAAATTGAACATAGTATTCTTATAATCAGAAATCAAAGTTAGTTCTAAATTAGTAAAATGAAGATGAACAAAAAAGGCAGTTCACAAAAGAAGAAATACAAAACCAGTCAATATAAAGTTGGACACCTCTAATCAAAAATACAAACCAAAATGGTATGCTATTTTGTTTCTTAAATTGTCAAAGTTCAAAAATCAATTTTTATAATGATACTATACAATGTTGGCAAGAATGCAATGAAACAGATACTCTCACACATACTTGGTGTAGGAATATAAATTCACATAATCTTTCTGAAGAAAGTGGCAATATGTGCCATATACATTAAAAATACACAAACTCTTATAATTTCTACTTATAAGAAATTATCCTGAGAAAACAATCAGAGCAATAAAAATGTATTTTCATCATACTCATAATAGTCGAAAACTAGAAAAAAAACACTTAACAGCAAAATCTAGGGAAATTACTAAATAAATTGTGGTAGACAATTATGCCAAAAATCATTAAAAGTCATAATTTTGAAAAATGACTTAGTGTGGCAATTGCTCCCAACATAATTTTTAGTGAAAAATAGCAAGATATAAAATTTTATCCACAGTGGTAATATAGAATGGTATAGCTGCTGCGGAAAACAGTATGGTGGCTCTTCAAAAAATTAAAAACAGAATTAGCATAAGACCTAACAATTCCACTTCTAGATATATACCCAAAAAGAAAAAGCAGAGTCTCAAGAAGATATTTATATGCCCATGTTCACTGAAGCATTATTCACAACAGCCAAAAGATAGAAGCGACCAAAAGTCCATCAAAAGATGAATGGAAAAGCAAGATGTGGTGTATCTATACAATGGAATAGTATTCAGCCTTAAAAAGGAAGGAAATTCTGACACATCCTACAACATGGATGAACCTTGAGGACATTATGCTAAGAGGAAAAAAATTAAAATGTTGTATGATCTCCACTTACTTGAGATACCCAGAGTGGTCAAATTCACAGAGACAGAAAATAGAATGTTGGTTACCAGGGGCTGATGGGAAAGTGAAATGGGGAGTTTCATGGATATAGCGTTTCAGTTTTGCAAGGTTAAAAAGAATTCTGGAGATTGGTTGCACAACAATGTCGATGTACTTAACACTACTGAACTGTACTTTAAAATTATAAATTTTATGTTGTATGTATTTCTCCATAGTTTTTAAAATGGGGAAAAACCTAAGTATGAACCCACTTTTGAAAGACATTTATATGTAAGAGAAAATAATGACTACCTCCTTTTACCATCTCTACAACCACTATATTCTAAGGAGAACAATGATATGAGCACAAAGGTTTAAAGGTCCTCTGAATAATAAATAATAAAAGCTTTAAGATAGCAGAAGTCTACAAAAGAACTAGGAGGAAGAAGACAAGAGCTAGCCAGATGGGAGTCCACAAAAGGGAGAGGAAGATTAAAGGTGAAAACCAAAACTCTATTACCAAAGAAAATTTATAATATTCAATAAATTGCTTTTAAATACTTTTATGCAAGTGGATTCTCCTGGGGAGGATCAGAGAAGAAGGTGGATGGCAGCTGACATTTGGGTTAGACAAATTATGTCTAAGAAAAAAGACTGAAAGGATATACCCTAAAATGTCAACGTTGGTTATTTCTGGACAACAGGACTCCAGATGATCTTTTTTTCCTTGTCAGGCATATTCACTTATGTATTTTCTAAATTTTCTACCACCAGCATGTGCCGATTTGTTTATCAGTAGTGGTTCTGGATTTCAGTGAAAAAATAGGGTAGTGGTGATGGAAACGGGAAGAAAGGTAGCCAAGAGGCATTGCCTTGTCAAAGGCAAAGCTACAGAATTTAGAAGCAGGACCACTGAAGAACTTTATTCTTTTGTAGTTCTTTCATTCTCTGATTCACTGATGTAACACACATGTATGGAGGCTCAAAGGACACCAAAATGAAGAAGACCTAGTCCTTGCCTGTCAAAGGTTGTCGGTCTAACAGACTCATTAACCGCTCACCATAAAACCATGTGAGAAACACTATGAGAAGGCTGGGTACTAAAGGTACACTGTTAAGAACTAGAAATTTTATCAAAGTAATAACTGCAAACTAAGATGGAAAAATGTTTTGAATTAGTCTAAAGCAATATACAGATGCAAGGCATTCTCAAAACTATCTGAATTATTTTATTGAGGACAAAAACCCCATAAGGCAATGAAGAATGTATCAAGAAAGATGTCCCACTATGTAAATTTTCCAAACAGTACATGTTTAAGCAGCAAATATTTTGATAAGCAAATTTGAATGAAGTCTTTCAAAAGTAATTTGTGCGCTTTTTGCATTCTGAAACAAAATTCAGTGTTTTCTTGATGACTCAATGTCATCATTGAAAGCATCAAGTATTGCACTGTCTATGATACAGTCATGCCCTCAGGAGCTACTGAGTTTTCTAGGATTATTTACCCCACACTAGGTCCAGATTTCTAGGATTTTCCATTCTTAGGTGTTTTTCTGCAGCTTTTTATAGCTTTTATCTTAAACATATTGAATTTTGGAGCTGGAAGGGCCCTCAGAGATTAACCAATTCAACCCACTCATCTCACAGAAAGAAACTATTTTCCTTCTCCACTGTGAGGCTCTGGCTCCAATGATCTGCCATTTTAATGGGCCTACCGTGAGCAACTCTTCTCCCTGTTCTAATTTTCTGCTTCTAATCTGACAACTTGGAAACTGGATTAAAAACCTCATTAGAATTATACCAAAAATAACGATAATCTAAATGAAAAACTATTCTAAAAATACAGAGTACGAAGTGTAATATGGTTCTCTGGGGCCATACGCTGTGTTAACTCAGAGGCCTCTTCCAGGTTTGGGGGATATGTTCACAATATAATACTAAAGGTTTCCTGGACTGCCACATAAAGAAATGCTAATCCTCAGAGGAGGAGCTGGGTGATCTTGGGTAAACTGTAAAGGGGTTCATAACAGGCCTCTCCAAGATGTGCAACTTTGGCAGAAAATTATTTTGAGCTGAAAGCAACTGAGACCCTACAGATTCACAAGAAACTTTTATATCTCCCTTAAAGTATTTATATTGGGGCCTTGCCCATAATAAGTGCTACTACCAAAAATAACTTTACATGACCTCTCTGTAATTATTGAACATCTGCTCTTATCATCCTGCAAATGACCTTTCTTCCCTCTGAAGCCTTACCTCATCCTTAACTCAGAATCTCATATACCTCATTTTAACTTTGTCTCTATATCTTTCATGTTCATGGGGTCTCTGACTCTTAAGTATATGGGATTCCCATATGTACATATGTAATAAATTTGGAAACTTTTCTCTTGTTAATCTGTCTCGGGTCGATTTGATTATCAGACCAGCCGAAAGATCCTAGAAGTATAAAGAAATTTCTTCCTCCGCCACAGCTGGTGTTATGAGCAGGACACCTCAATGGCTAGTCACTGCTCACTCTGAAGCTGCAGCAATTGAATGATCCTGAAATGAGCTAGCAAGTTAAGAATTCTTGCCAAGTTAGACTCTCAGGCGGCTACCTGCAGAGTTCTATTGAAGCAGAGTAGTTAAAAGTCCTTTTTTTTTTCCTCTTCTAAATTTAGATTAGCAGGAGAAAATATTTGTGTAACTATCTTCTTGGGCTTAGCCACTCCTCGTTATTTGGTGTGAGTACTCATAGATTTTAATTCTATTTTTCTCTGTCTGGTATCTCTCCTTTTGTCTGGTTATATGTCCTGAGAGCTTGGCCTCTGTGGCCAGTAAGAATATTTTCTCTGTGGCCTCCACCATATGGGGAGTACACTTGCCAGAGTGCACCTCGCTAGCCAGTCAAATAGACTGCGGATTTCAGGCAACTATATCCAGGACAGAAGCATAGGAATTCACCTGGAGCTTATGACTGGATCGGCAGTTGCCAGTAGGTTAGAAGCACAAGGTTTTACCTGAAGCTTGTGACTGATATCTCTTTGTCTTTAAGTTTGACTGTCAAACTTTCAAGGGAGTTTTTATCTTGTGAGAGTTGAATCTTTTTGCACCTTCCTTTGGGGATGCCTCTTGCATCCACAGTTAAGCCATAAAAAGGCTTATTGGTTTGAGTCACTATTAAGATCCTACTCACCAAAGCCAGACAATGGATCCTTTGAATTGGAAAAACTTCTAAATTGAAAAGAAAGAAAAAATGTTTCTAGAGAGCGCTCATATTGTTATAATGGCTAGTCATTAAGAGTCCCTTAATAAAATGGAAGGAAAGAAATTAGAACAAAAATCTAAGTCCACTCAGATCCCTTCCTATTTGTCTTCAGACATTCGTAGATATTGTTAAAAAAATCAGGAAATTGGAAGTACAACTGTCCCACACTTAGGAAGAAAAAGGGGGAAAGTGGCAAATTTTTACTAAAAGACAACCTAAAAATTTTATGTCCTAAGAACTCGGATTGGTAGCTATTGGTTTAGAAGCTTCAAAATATGGCCAAACAGAAATGTGGGCTAAACTCCATTTACGGCTAGGGTCCTACCGAACTACTTCCAGCCCTTAATGAAATTATAACCTAAAATTACAATGGCAATTATGAGGAACATTTCATTAACTGGATCATTTAAAAGGACACTTAAAAGCAATGACTTCCCAATCAAATAAACAAAATAAGATACCTATTTTTAATTTGCATCCATTAGCCCCCATTAGGCTTCAAAATTTCTAAAATAGCTTCAGTGAATGATTTGTTGCAAAAGGCTAATGAAAAATTAGAGAGATAAAAGGTACCTGAAACAAGGGACTGACTATAAGACTGACATTACCCCTTAGAGGTGATCCTCCTAGATATCTTACATTCCTTGGTCTAAGACCAATCTAAGGGCCATAATTAGAGAATTTCTTAACCCATTTCCCATTTAGAAAAAAAAAGTGCAGCTCGCTGCCATTGTTAATTTAATTTTACATAAACACGCTCCTTGAGGCTAAAGCAAATCTGAATGGTTTTCAGTGTGAAAATAAAACATAAAAACTGTTCTTGGGAGTTATTTCTAAATAGAACTAGTCTAGTTCTAATGTAACAGAAATGTATATAATGATTAGTATTTAATAAATTTGTTTCGTGTGGTAAGTTGCAAAGCATGGAATAACACAAAGCAGAACATCTAGGATTTAACATTTTCAGCGATGGAGAATTTTGTAAATGGAAATATCACTACTAAAATCAGAATGCTATAAATAGTACGATATCATTTGTTTCCGAAGACTATCGATATACCAGAGTGATGTAGAAATACTAATACAAAGTGAGATATTTCGTGGCAAACTTTGTGGGTAAGGTTAGGACTGTAATACATTAGTTATCTTGGGGTAAACACTGCAGCCACAAGTGCTGCCAGCGAGCATTCTCGGGGCAAACAGGAAATGGGTCAAACCCAGGGAGGATCTTCAAGTTTTTATAAATGGATTACCTCCTGAGCCCAGTGAGGGAAATAAAATTTTACATTGTCCCTTCCTTCCCAAATCCAGATCAACCAGTTATTGATCCTTTTTCTCCCAGGGATAGCTATTGCCTATGCTCTAAGGGCTTGGTTTGGCCTCTGGCTGCCTGGAACATGCAAGTTGTTAGGTTTGTTTTTTGTTTGTTTTATTTTTTGTCGACCAGAGGGAATGACTCTGGAAGTTAATAACCCTTGCACCCTCTTAATTCCATGGTATTGTTTAATACTGACAAATATTTACTATTTGTCTTAGCTGAAATCTAACAAGACATTAGAAAGGATTTAATAACTGATCAGGAATTTGACCAAATTGGAAGCTGAGACTCAGAGCCTGATAGGAAATTTTTAAGCCTTCTTCCCTAAGCTAAAATAAAACTACGTGCCCAGAGGGAAAGAAGCAAATTAAGAATAATGTTGTTGGATGGGTAGATCAGCCTATGGTATCACTTAAGTTACAACCCAATTCTTTGGTAACTGAAAGCAATTGTCCTTATCTTACAAACTATAAATGCAGCTCTAGAAGGACTTTAGAGCCTACCTACCTTTACCATCACCAATTCCTAAGACTGAAGGAAAAAAAAAGGGTTTTAAAAAATACAGATGGCTATAGAAACTCTCTTGACCAAAATCTAACCCAAAGCTTGCATAAGGCTGTGTCCTCTCCACAAATATTGACAAGGAAAAGCCTCAACCATCTGAGTATATAAACTTAACTTACTTCCTGTCTTATGGTAATTTTAAAAGAAAGGCTAGGAGGTCTCTGTCTGCACCTTTCTATAGATTCATTGTGTGTTATGTGGTATTTTCTACCTCTTTATGGTATTGCGAATTTATAAAAGAACTCTATTTAATTAGCTTAAACGCTTGTATAAAAATTCTCAAAAATATAACAGAAACTGACCCAAATGCTTTTCATAATTATGTGAACTGGGAAAATATTTTATATTAAAGCTGGTTTGAGTTTGGTTTGGTTAAATAGACAGACATGTCTTCAGAGTTATCAGAATTAAATATAATACTTTCATTCTAACTGGCTTTATTGGTTGAGTAAGATCATGTCATCAAGAAAAAAGTAACTTAAAGTGATGAATAACTGCTTTAATGTCTCATAAAATTTTCATGATTAGTCTAAATAGAATTGTTTCCACAGAGACGCCCCTTCGTAAAATACCTGACTACTTGCACCATAGGCCTAACTTTGGGAGCCCACCTGCATCACCACCTCCTGAAATGAGACACGATTGTGTAATGAACTGACCTATGCTCAAGACTGAAACTGGTTTAATGAGATATAGAACAATCTATCAGTCCAACTTCTGGAATGTGAAACTTCTCAGGACATTTCAAAAGTGGGGCTGAAGGGGTTCAGAACAGGCCTCCCCAAGATGTACAACTTTGGCATATAACTTATTTTGAGCTGAAGGCAATCAAGACCCTATGGATCATGAAAAATGTTTTACATCTCCCTTAAAGAATTTAAATGTGCAGACTTGCCCAAGATTAAAACTATTACCAAAAATAACATTTATGACCTGCTTTTGGAAATGTACAACCACTTTGGAAAACAATCAGCATCGTAGAAAGTTAAGCATACACTTATAGTTATCTACCCAAGAGAAATAAAAGCAATGTCCACACAAAGATTTATTTGTATATAAATGTTTATAATAGAATTTTCATAATAGCCAAAAATGTGGAA
>NW_011888849.1:2844927-2855669 GCF_000151845.1 Pteropus vampyrus | reverse complement strand
CAAAAATGTGGAAACATTCCAAATGTCCTTCAACTAATAAAAAAAAGTAGAATATCCATACAACAGAATACTATTCAGCAAAAAGTAAAACATAAAAAATAAAGGAGCCACTGATACATACCATAGTATGGATGAACCTCAAAACTATGCCAAGTGAAAGCAAGACACAAAAGAATATTCATTATATGATTCTATTTATATAAAATTTTCAAAAGAAGCAAATCTACAGAAACAAAAAGCAAATGAGTGGTTGCCTGGGACTAGAGGATGGAAATAGCTATAGACTAAAAGACATGAAATTTTGGGGGGCATTGGAAATATTCCAGAACTAGACAGTAGTGACAGATACACAACTCTATAAATTCATTCAAAATCATTGCTCTGTATATTTACAGTGGGTAAATTTTATGGTATGTAAATTATATCTCATTGAAGCTATTAAACAGATGAAATAAAAACCATTGTGGAAATATGTTTCTACAACCATCATGCTGTGGAACTATATGGGAATGAACAATTGCATTCATCTGCACCCCTTCCCAGAATATCTCTCCTATTCCCTTATCACTAATTCTGCCTCTTTATCTATCATGGCAAGCAGAAATGCCATGGGCTGGGGACCAAAAGTCAATAAAAATTTTCTGGGTTTGCGACCTTGTGTTTGAACAGCGTACCCCATTCCTCCTTAACTTCTCCCATATATCCATTGATTTGTAGATAATTCAGAGTTACAACCCGAAATTGACCCATGAAGGCTTAAGCTGATGTCTGGTTTCTACTTCAGGGATTCTATCCATGCCCAACTATTCTCAAGAGAGTTCCCGAGCTCACTTTTGCCCTAAACGCTAGCTTTAGTTCAGCCCTATTCCTCAATGCATAAACCTGAAACATGATCCTGGACCCCGGGCCAAGGATCTCATTCAGACTGGCACCAGCTAGCTTCCCACTAATTCTGAAGACGGGTGAATTTCAGGCAGCATCTCCCAAGCTAACAGGAGGACCCCTTCTAAATGTCAAAACATTTTTCAAACCCACACTTAGTAGTAACTGTACTTTTACTATCAGTTGATTGGAAAAAATACAGAATGACAAAAAGCTACTATGATGGCTTAAATGCTCTTAATAAATTTGCATTTTATTAATCATAACCAAATTTACATTTATCAGGATGGAAAATCTGTTATTTTTTTAAAAAGGGAGAAATATACCAGTTGCTTCTGCATTCTGGAAAAGTACAGAATTTATCTCAGGGGGAAAAAGTCATTCTTTTGCTCAGGATGACACAGGTCTGGAAGGGAAGGCTCTAGGCTAATAAGATGAGAAAAATAAGGCTGAAGGGAAATATATTGTTCTGCATAATTAAATAATACAGATCGTTTAAGTTGTTCCAGGGCAGCTTAAGAGAGTGACAACTTGTAGATATCGTTTATGTTGTGTGAGGGGCTGGGGTAGGCAAAGGAGGGAGGAAGGACCTCAACACATTGAAGGAGGTGTTGGGGAGAAGTTTTGATGGGAAGAGGAGTTGAATGTATACTCAGACCATTATTACTGCTTGGAGCGAGGACCTGGAGGCTGCCACAACTCAGTCCACAAGATGGGGATATGTGCTATAGGAAATGTGGTTCCTGAGAACGTTTCTGAGTTATCTCTTTAGAATTATAAGAACTACAGATACTGGAAGAAGATCCCAAGCATCTGAACTAGTATGACACATGATCAAAATGTTCACATAGGCCCCACAGAACAGTCCTGCCAAGTCTGTTGGTTAAAAAGATAGGTGTAACACCCTAATACTACAGTAAAGGCAATAATCTCTATAACTTACAAAAAAAAAAAAAAACCCTTTCGTAAGTGCCTTTTTTCTTTAACCACCAAAATACCCTATGAGAAAGGTATTATCAACTCAAACTCACAATGTAGAAATTGAGGCACCAAGAGAGTGAAATGATGTCTTACAGCTGTTAACCTAAAAAATGAAAGGTGAAAGTGAGAGGCAACAACGTTTATTTGAGATCCAAAAGAATAGCTATTCTGGAAGCACTGATTCAGGCAGAAACTCAAACAGTGCTCTGATTAGGAGGTGAAAGCAAAGGCTATTTATGAGAAAAGGAAGGGGAATAATTACATGAATAGAAAAGAAAGGGAGGAGGGAAAGGAATGTACAGGAAGGAGTCGTGTATGTAGCAAGGGCCACCTTGAGAAGAGCAGTGACTTCCACTTAAGGGGCACAGTCAGTGCAAGGTGACCCTACAGGAACTGTATCTACAGATAATAGCAAAGTCCCCTAATTTTTTTTAAAAGGATTATGTAGTCATAAAAAAAACCCAGCAGCCAAAATAAAGCCTTTTGAGAAGAATCCAAGTTTCCTTTTTCTAAATTGTATTTTTCAAATGGCATTATGTGATGATTGATTTTTATTTTATTTAAATTTGATTTGATTTTCAAAGTGTAAAGTCCTTACTTTCAAAATGAACAATTTTTTCACTGAAAGCTATTAATTTCATCTTGTCTCTGGTGCTAACTCTTCAAACAAATTCATTTAATGCGTAGCTTCAGTAAAAACTCCTGATTGATGGTTGGTGTTTGGGGAATCCTAGTAAGTCATGTGAAGGAGTCTTTCAGAGTCAGAGTGAAGGGAAAAGAAGGTAACTCAGATAAAAGTCATTAACGACCCCCAAGAAAGTTTTGATAAATAAATGTCCAGTGAAAGACTGATTAAATGTACTCTGTATCAGTCAGATCCTGTGTAACAGGCTGACCATCTCATGGACTCTTCCCAACAGCCCCATGCAGTAGGTTCTATTATCCCCATTTTAGAGAGTTTAATCAGGTTACCCAGGGTCACAACCTGAAATCAAACTTACATGTGTCTTATTTCAGAGCTGGTGTCTAAATTCTCATGTTTCACAGATAAGGGAATAGAAAATAATTCCTGGTAATTATTGTAAATAATTCCTGGTAAATCATGTATCTTATTTTAAAGATGAAAATCAAGTAACATATCTAGACATTGGAGTTTCACCTAGGGGCATAATATCAGCACTTTGAAATATTTTGTACATTGATAGGAAAGGGGCTGACCTTGGTGTGTATGTTGGTTTATACCCATTCCCAATGGCCCAGAAGTTCCAGGTTTGGCATGCCAGAGGTCAAGTGAGGTCAAGGTGTCCCCTCAAATTACCAGCCAAACAGAATCAGAGAATGTTAAAACTGGAAGGGATTTGCACTAGTTCACATCTCCAGGTCTATCTACTATCTACCCTTCTCCACTTCGTTCTTTTCCCTGGGAAACTGATGTATTCTCTGGCTTCTGGTTGGGTTCAGCCAATGGCAAGTCCAGGGAAGGATATCAAAGAGAGACCCTACCCTTCCCAGTTTATCAGACTCATTTAATCATTCAAGAATATTTTTGCTTCCTGACTAGTGTACATGAGCCTGGAGAAGGTGAATCAGACATGGTCTTAAGCCTAAAGTGTTTCTACTCTAGTAGGATATTCATTAATTCATCATTAATGAATAATTAATATTCATTAATCCATTCACTCAGCTAATATGATTAAGTACCTACTGTGTGCCAGGAACTTTAGAGCTAAGAAGTGCAAAACGAAGTCAAAGTTCTTGTCCTTTCTAATGGAATTTAAGACGTGTACATAAATAATTATCATTAGGGTACAATGCAACAGATACAAGGCTGGATGGAATCTAGGTTTCCTGACACCTTTGACTGGATAAAAAAGATGTGGAACATATATACAATGGAATATTAGCCATAAAAAAGGTGAAATACTGCTGTTTGCAACAACATGGATGAATCTTGAGAATATCATGCTAAATGAAATTAGAGAAAAAAGTTGAGAACCATATTTCACTCATATGTGGGTCAAATATATGGTGACAGAAGAAGACTTGACTTTAGGCGGTGAACACACAGTGAAATATACAGATGAGATATTAAAGAATTGTACACTTGAAATCTATATCATTTTTATTAACCAATGCCATCCCAAAAAATTTAATAAAATTTAAAAATATATATTTCCCTTAATTTCCATGATAGCACACTCCCCAGGTGTTCCTCATATTTCATTGATCATCCCTTTTTAAATTGTTAGTCTAGCTCCTCCTTTCTCTTGATTTCTAAATATTTTATCTCCCTAAGGCTTGGTACCCGGACCCCTTTTCCTATCTCTTATCTTCCACCCTTAAATATCATTTATGATGACGCCCAAAATTGTATCTCTAGTCTTGACTTCTCTCTGAAATTCTAGGCTCTTACATCTAAATGTCTATTGACATCAAATGGACCATTCAAATGTGAACTCTTGATTTTACTATCAGTTCTACTGCTCCCCAATTCAGTAAACAGCATCACCATCTACTGAGTTGCTTTAGCCAAAAGCACAGGAGTCATCCTTTATTTTTCTCTGTCCTTCACTCCTCACATCCAGTCCATCAGTTAGTCTTGCCAATGCACCTCAAAGACCTATCTTGAATCCCTCCACTTTTCTCCATCTTCACTACTCCCAATTATATCTTATTTGGATTATTGCAGAAGCCTTCTGTTTGGTCTCCCAGCTTTCACTCTCACCCCTTTCCATTTAATTCTCCACAAAGTAATCACGCTGAACTATTAAAACGATAAATCAGATCATGTCATCCCAAACTTCAAATTCTCCAATGGCTCTACTGCACTTCAAATAAAACCCAAACTCTTTACCTGGCCCAAATCCCAATACAATTTGTGACCACTGCTCTACTCTCATCTCCTTCCAGGCTTTCCTTAGATCCCTTTACTCCAATCACATTGGCCCAGGGCATTTACATCAGCTGCTGCCTTTCCCTGAAATGTCCTTTCTACTGATCTTCACAGAGCCAGCTCCATCATTTCATTTACATTTCAATGTATACGGCACCTCCTCAGAAAGGCCTTCCATGATCACTCACTCTAGTACATCACTCCATTTTAATTCTCCTTGTGGCACTTACTACTAATAAATTAGTGTGTGTGTGGTGTGTATGTGTGTGTTTTAATTTATCTGCTTCTTGCCTATTTCTTCTTACTAGAAAATTCAAGAGAGCAAAGACTTCATTTGCCTTGTTAAGGAAATGAAAGAGTAACCAGTGAAGATTAAATAATCAATAAATGTTGAAGAAGTGAATAGATGAATCTCCTATGACTCCCAAAAGAAGAATAGATTATTTTGATATCTTAAGAGTTGCTAGTAAAGGACAATCACCTTTGTGACCCGGAAAGGAAGCCGAGCGGTAGGGGTCTGTAGTATCCAGAAAACGGTCAGGTATGAAACTACAAGGCAATCTATTTATCAAAATGGAAGAACTTTCAAAGATGTTTATTGAGATTATAAGAGACTTTTTCAAACCAAACATGCAGAAAATACACATTTCCCTAAAATAAAATTCTAAAATACTCAGGCAGCTGAACCAGATTGATTATAGATGGACTGGAGCATGCCATTTAAGTCTCCCCATAACCATAACCATAAATATTGATAGACCCCTCTGGATAGACGGTTCTGCCTGATGGTCTAGATTTAAAAAAAAAAAAAAAAAAAAAAACACTGGGAAGGAAGAAAGTTGTCCAGGTGCATCTCTTTAAAAGAGTGGAAAATATTGAAATGCCCAGAAATATA
Source organism: Pteropus vampyrus (assembly GCF_000151845.1). Taxonomy (NCBI): domain Eukaryota; kingdom Metazoa; phylum Chordata; class Mammalia; order Chiroptera; family Pteropodidae; genus Pteropus; species Pteropus vampyrus. Next base: position 2,850,018 of record NW_011888849.1, on the reverse strand, counting down.
TGATGCTTACTAACTGAATCAGAACAGAGGCCATGGTGAAAATAAGAATGCAAACCAGCTATGTGGGCAAAAATATAGCTCCCTAAAGAGATGCGCTAGAGACATTCCCCCAAAGACCCACAGCTGCTCAGCTCCCAGAGGTTGACATACTGTACTTCAACACAGAACATCAGAAGAGTGAGCACTTAGGTCTGACTAGAAGCCATCATTTTGCAGCAGTCCTTAACAAGAATTCTTCAAGCAAGGTTGTTCAAAAACAGACCACAGAGTATCTGGGTTTTAATTGATGGAAGCACTCAAACACCACAAACATTTACAGCCAGAAGCTAAATGACTCATAAACTCCTTCAAGAAATACTGTATCACACAGGGATTGACTGCAAAGCAATATGTATAACCTAACTTTTTAAAGAGCCAAATTTTCTGATGTATTAAAATAATCTTAATTTATGATCAAGAAGATAACCTCATGAAGATGAGGCCGTATCTTTATTCACCTTTGTATCCCCACAGTACTTATATATCTAGTAGAAAAAACAAGAATTTGCTTATTAAATAAATCTCACCTCCACTATCTCCTCTAGCTTGTTCATATATGCAATCTCTCTCCTCCACTCTCTCTTTTCTCTCTCCCTCTCTTTCTCTCTTTCTCTCTCTCTCTCTCTCTCTCTCTCTCTCTCTCTCTCTCTCACACACACACTTACACACACACACACACACACACACACACACACACACACACACCCCCCTTGGCTTCTCTGTTAGGGCCCAATGCTCAGATCCTATCTTAAATCTGTTAAGGAGTAGATCTTGATATTCTATAATGACCTCACCTTAACTCTAACCCAAAAGCTAACAGATGGACTAGCATCTGGGATTCCCTGGATCAACACTGGAGGTGAATGGAGGGAGTTATAAAACTGTTTAAGATAGTCTGGAGATTCTAGGAATACTTCCATCAGACAGTGATATCTAATCAAGGGCCTGTCTGAAGAGTAATAAAAATTAACCAGCCAAGGAGGTAGAAAAGTGTGCTGGGGGTAGGAGACTTAGGCAATAAAAAGACTTGTGAAGGCTCTGAATATCAAAATGTCAAGTTTGTGGTGGGGTGGGGAGGAGCTGTTTGCAGGGGAATGGAGATAGATCACTGGTAAATAGATAGATAGAGAATTGGAGTGGAGTGGAGTGGAGTGGAGTGGAGTGGAGTGGAGTGGAGGGGACTGGATCGTGGGCAGAAGTCAGCCAACTCCAGCAGATCAAATCTGGTCCCTGCATGTTTTTGTACTGCCCCCAGCTAAGAATAGTTTTTACATTTTCAGATAGCTAGAAAAAAATCAAACGGAAGAATGATATTTAATGGCATGTAAAAATTATGTGAAATTCAAATGTCAGTATTCATATGTCAGTATTATTAGAGCACAGTGATGTCCGTATATTTACATATTGTCTAGGCTGCTTTCATGCTGCAATGGTAGAGTTAAGTAGTTGCAACAGATACCATATGCCACAGAAACCTAAAATATTTACTATCTAGCCCTTTCACAGAAAAAAGTTTGCCAACCCTCCATCTAGTAAAATAGGTACAGTAAGAGTATACAATCTCTTAAGTCAATCAAAAATGTAGGATCTTATCTCAAGAGCAGGGTGGGGGTTGGGGGGATTTATTAGCCCATTGAAGCGTATGAAGCCGGAGAACGTAGATACCACAGAGTTGCTGGAATCCTGACTTCTTACTAACTGCTGAACAGATAGTCTATCACAGGCAGCTGAACTCAAACTGTTATAATTGATTGAGTATATTCAGCGCACTGACCCTCCTTCTCAAGTGTAGCCCTGGCTGTCCATCTTGACCAAGATGATAACCAGAGCTCTAGCCACTGTACTCACATTCCAGTCTAACAAGATGAAGGAACAGCCAAAAAAAGAAGAGGAAGAGGTCACACACCAACTGTCTTGAAGGAAATTTCCAAGACGCCAAAACACAATACTTCTACCATCAACATCTGGGTCAAAATCTAACAAGGCCAGACCTAGCTACAGGGGAGACAAGAAAATGTAGTCCTTGTTCTGGGCTGCCATGCTCCCAGGTAAAAACAAGAATTCCTATAACTAAAGACAAAAAGGAGGATGGGGGTTAGGATAGGTAAGCAGCAGCAGTTGCCACAAGGAGTAAAAAGTCTTATGGACTTGGGCTTTTCCTTTGCTATTCCCTCACTTGGAATGCCTTCCTGCTCCCTGTCTATAATTTCACTCACCGACTGATTCGCTGACTCCATGCTCTTGGCACCTGCTGTTCCCTTGCCTGGAAACTCTCCTGCTTTTTCATCACCTAATTCAACATTTCTTTTAAGACTCAAGTCAGGATTTATCTCCTACATTGTGGTCCATGTCTAAAGTTTTACTATTTTCCTTAAATATGGATATATAAATACATGCCACTTGAATAGGCCTTGAATACAGTTTCCATTAATATAAACCGTGTCCTTGGACAAGTCACTTCCCCATTCTAGCTCTTCCTACATCAAACAGGGATAATAATGCCCACCTCATTATTATGCTGTAGGGAGGATCAAAGGAGATTTCTGTGTCTGAGTACGGCTCAGTGAACAATAAAGCACTAAACATCTCTTAGCTGCCCTCAGGTGTTACTTCCTGATAATGAACATAAGAAGAAATAAAAGTAGTTTGTGCGAAGTGTTACCTCATGAAAGGACAGAGCAGAAGACTTGTTTTTTCTACTCCCTCTCACCTTTCTATCACAAAGCTAGAAGAGGATTCTATCAACTCTTAAAGAGTATCTACAAGCTTAAAATTAATTTTAGAGATGAATAAGGATGACTTCCTTCAAAGAGAAAGGCAATCCAGAGAAGCCAGAATGCACCCTGCACTGCTGATCACAGCAGAATGAAAGCCAAAAGCAGAACCCAGATCACCGAAGCAAATGAGTCATAGTACCTGGCGAGGAAGCAAGGCTTCAGCCAGACATCAGTCAGAACTAAAGATTATGGCTCTTGCACATAAGCCAGATGAGTTCCTGTAACCATGAAGAACCCAAAGATGACCCCTGTCCTCACACATGAAGCTAAATCTAATAGTTGCTGATAGCATTAAAACAGTAACTGCCTCTGCTTAGATTAATCACACATCTGATGTAAATCCAAATACAACTCACAAGATATTATCGAATAAATACTTTAGTCCCTTTTATTATAAAATAAAATACATATGCAGGAAAGTACCTAAAATATGTATGGATATCTCAACAGTAATTTAAAAAGTGAACACTCATGCAACTACCACTACAGTCAAGAGGTAAAATATTGTATCACCTCAAAAGCATGCCTCTCTGATCACAATCCTCTCCTTCACTCCTGAAAGTAACCACTATCCTCATTCTCTTGATATGCATTTCCTTCCTTTTCTTTAATAATATTGTCTCTATTATGTTTCTAAACAACACTGTTTATCTGTTTCAAATTTTTATATGAATAGAATCACGTTATGTGTTGTTCTTTTGTACTCTTTGTTTCTGTTCAGCATTATGTTTGTGACCTGAAAATATTTATGGGTAAATGACATGACATTTGAAATTTGATTTAAAATAGTATGAAGATGAAGGAGTTGCAAATTATACATTGAGCAGATTGTCCATAAATTAATCACTGTTGAAGCTAGGTTATGAATACTAGGCTCTTACACTATATTCTTGACTTTTAAATGTTTCAACTTTTTATAATAAAAAATGGTTCGAATTACTTTGTGAGATTCATTTGAGCTATTGTTTTCAATTTTCATTGCTTTATAGCAACAGTTCTCAAAGTAAAGTCCCCAAACCAGGAGCATCAGAATTATTCAGGGATTTGTTTGAAATGCAAATTTTTGGGCTCTACCACAGACTTGCTAAATCAGAAACTCTTGGGGAGACATACAATAATCTGTGTTTTTATGATCTCTCTGGATAGTTCTGATGCATGCTCAGGTTTGATAACCACTACTGAATAGTGTTCTATTGTGTGAATGTACCATCATATATTTATCCATTCTATTGATACACATATGTATTATTTCAAGTTCGGGGGTTTCAAGTTTCTAGATATTATAAATATTCTTGTTTTAGACTTTTGGTGAAGAGAGTCTCTCTGATACATACCTCATGGTAAAATAACAGAATCATAGGTTATATGTATCTTCAACATTACACAATAATGCAAACTATTTTCAAAGTGGTTCACCAATTCACAATTCCACTAATAATATATAAAAAATTCCCTTTGCTCTACATCCTTGTCAATAGTTGGTATTTTTAAGACATTTTAATTGTTGCCATTCTAGAGGGTTAAATACTTTTAAGCTTTCCAACTTGTGATCAAAAAACATACATTAGAACCTCAGACATGAAATCATAGTTTTGCAAATATATTAGTTGGTAGGTTTGTGTGGAATGGGCCTGATGTAGGAAAGAATTTGGCATGATGGAGAGATTAAAAAAAAGGTCAATATGACTACACTATGGAAAGCAAGATGGAATATGGTACAAAATGTTATTTGTGAGTAAGACAGGAAAAAATCAGGGAACTTGAAGATGTGCTAAAGAGTTTGAATTTTATTCCAAGTGAAATGAAAAGCTAATGAAGGGTTTTAAGCAGGAAATTTACATGATTATATTTCTATATTTGTACATATTTAAAATATTTGGGGCAGACATGCACTTCTTGCTTGATGCTTCAGGCCAATGCGTCTGACGAAAACAACTAGAAAAGCTGAATAAAGCATAAGTACAAATTCACACACACCTGCTTAAAGGCATCACAGAGTTGTTGAGACAACCAGGAGTTTAAGAGACAAAATTCTGGAGAAGAGAGAACCAAAGAGTAAGTGACTCAAAATTCTACAGCCACTCTTCCTTGGGACATTTTCCAAAACTAGGTGAGGAATTAAGGGGCTGAGGATCCAGGCAAAGTGCCTCAGCAAAGTTGCTATTAAGAGGCAAAAATACCAGAAGAAATTTTGGTAGTCTCTTGAGAATAAAAGATAAAAATTAGAGAGCTGAGTGGCCAAAATCCCATTTAGAAGAAAAGAGCAGAAAACTAA
>NW_011888849.1:2838207-2844877 GCF_000151845.1 Pteropus vampyrus | reverse complement strand
AATTTGATTCCAAGTGAAATGAAAAGCTAATGAAGGGTTTTAAGCAGGAAATTTACATGATTATATTTCTATATTTGTACATATTTAAAATATTTGGGGCAGACATGCACTTCTTGCTTGATGCTTCAGGCCAATGCGTCTGACGAAAACAACTAGAAAAGCTGAATAAAGCATAAGTACAAATTCACACACACCTGGTTAAAGGCATCACAGAGTTGTTGAGACAACCAGGAGTTTAAGAGACAAAATTCTGGAGAAGAGAGAACCAAAGAGTAAGTGACTCAAAATTCTACAGCCACTCTTCCTTGGGACATTTTCCAAAACTAGGTGAGGAATTAAGGGGCTGAGGATCCAGGCAAAGTGCCTCAGCAAAGTTGCTATTAAGAGGCAAAAATACCAGAAGAAATTTTGGTAGTCTCTTGAGAATAAAAGATAAAAATTAGAGAGCTGAGTGGCCAAAATCCCATTTAGAAGAAAAGAGCAGAAAACTAAACCCAACAGTTGTCTGGTATTCCCCTGAATTGCTGAATTCTGAAGTTGTGCAGGAGAAAGCTCCCAAAAAGCTTTCAGTGGGAGTTTTGACAGTATCACAGCTGATAAAATAATGAAGAGTTCTGAACTAACCAGAGGGAAAAGTCATCAAGAACACCCAAGAAGGCTACACCCTAGAAAGAGGAAACAGCCAGTGGCAGACAGAGCTTTATCAAAATTAAAACATAACATACAATCAGCTCAGTCCCTAATTGGATTACAATAATCAGTTCCCCAAAATGCCTGCCTAGCAGCTATTTTTCTCTGGAAGAAAATAATATTATCTATAACATCTATAATTTTTCATACAAAATGTTGGGTATACAATCAAAATTCACTACGCATGCCAAGATACAGACTCAAAACCCAGAGGGGTAAAGGCAAAGAACAGATTACACACAAAAAAACCCACAAGTGATTCAGATACTGGAGTTAGTAGAAAAAGAGTTTAACTATGATTAATATATCCAAAAATATAATAATAAGATGGAGAAATTAGGTAAAAAAGCAGAGAATGTCGCCAGAAAATTAGAAGAATTAGAATCAATAAAAAGGATCAAATGCAAAAAAATTAAAAAAAAAAAAACAAATGAAATTTCTAGGATTGTGAAATTAAGAACTCAGTAGATAAGGCTGAGCAACAGACACATCAGAAGAGATGGTTAACAAACTGGAAGGCAGGTCAAAATTTCTTCAAAATTGAAGCACAGAGAAAGACTCAAAATAAAAAATAAAGAAAAAAGGGTAAGAGACGTGTGAAAGAATAAAAAGGTCTAAATTATATAAGTTTGAAGACAGAAGAAGAGAGAAAGAATAGGACAGTAAAAGTATTTAAAGAGATAATAGTAAACTGATGAGAGATATTAATACACAAATCAAAAATTACTAAGAAATTGAGGACTGACAGCAAAAAAAAATTACGAAAAATAATCAATAATGCCAGACCTAGGGACCTCACAGGAAAACTGATAAAAACTAAAGACAAAGAGAAAATCCTCAAAGCAACCAGAGGAAAAAAGACATATTATCTTCAAAGGAGCAATAATGATGTTGGTTAATGGCTAATTTTTCAACAGAAGTGACAGAAGCCTGAAGACAGTGGAATAACATTTTTAAAGTGCTGAAAACTCCTCAAATATAAAATTCCATACTCAGAAAATATCATTCAATAATGATGGTAAAATTAAGACATTTTCAGACAAGTAAAAATTGAGACTTGTCACCAGTACTCACTTTTACAAAATGCTAATGAAAGTCTAAGTGCATACAAGAAAATGATCCCAGATGAGAGCATGGTAAGGTAGGAAAAAATAAAGAGCAATGGAAAAGGTAAACATGTGGGTAAATAAGAATGAGTGCTGATTGTTTAAAATAACAAAATAAAAATAATATCTAATAGGTTTTTAAAATACGTCGATTAAAATGCATGACAGTGATAACACAAATAGCATGAGAGGACAAATAAAATTAAAATGCAGTAGGTACCTTATTATCCAGTATTTTATTTACCCAAAAGAAATGAAAATATGTCCACCCAAATAACCTGTACAAATAAATGTTGATAGAATCACTATTCGTAATATATTGAAACTGGAAACAATTCAAATGTTTATCTACAGGTGAATTGATAAACAAATTAAATGGAATACTACTCAACAAAAAAAAAGATTGAATAAAATATCTACAGGGTAAAAACTATGAATGAATCACACAAACATTATATTGAGATTTAAGAGTACGTAATATACTATTCTGTTTATATGAGGTTCTGACCACGCAGAACTAATTTATGATGCTAATAGTCAAGACGATGGTTGTCTTTGGGAGTATCAGAAACTGGGAAGGGGCAGGAAGGGACTTCTGGGAGGTTAGCAATGTTCAATTTCTCCATCTAGTTGCAAATTATATCAATTTGTTTACTTGTGAACACTGAAGTATAGTATAGTACACTTTTCTATATGTATTTCCAAAGCAAAGTTATAAAATGTTTCAGATATACAGAAAGTTATACAAAGAATAACAAGACAATATCAAACCACCAAGAGTAAGAAACAGTACATTACCGATACAATTCATTGTGTGCTACTCCATGATTAAATCTCCACCTATCGCACCAAAAATAACCTCGCTCCAGATTTTGGTGTTCACCATTCCTTTGCACTATTTTACACTTTTACTCTTTATATAAGCTCAGCTAAATAATACATAAAGCTGTTTTTGCATGTTTTTAAACTGTATATAGAAGGTAATTTGATTTCTATTTTTAAAAGATCATCCTAAAAGGGGCACAAAGGAAATTTCTGGAATGGCAAAATATTCTATATCTTAATTGGAGTTTTGGTTATATGGGTGTGTGTGTGTGTGTGTGTGTGTGTGTGTGTGTGTGTGTATTTGTCAAAATATACCAAATTGTACATTTAATATCTGTATATTTCATTACAAGTGAATGTTATCTCACTTAAAAACAAATTTTTAAAACATAGATCCTTCTAGCTTCTTTATAGGCAATAAAAAAGATTGGACAGAAGAGAAACCAGAAAGGCCAGTTAAAATACTGCAGTGGATCTGGTGAGTGTCAAACTCATCTATTTGAGGAGTAAGTATGTAGAAGTTGTAGACACAGTTCTTTGAGCAGCTTAAGTGTGAAGTGGAGCAGTAACTGGAGGCAGAAGTGAGGCCAAAGGAGTTCTTAAAATAGGAGAGCAAGCTTGACTCAGATGAGAGGAAACAATGAAGACAAGAAATGAGGGATCAAGGAAGAAACAAAGTTCTCAAGAAGGTAGAGGAGATAAGATGTGAAGTACAGGTCATTTGGTCTTTGCTGGGGCACAATGTCTTCTTGCTTTTTAACCAGAAGGAAATTAAAAGGGTCCAGATGCAAGAAAGATTGTTTGGTGGTGGAAAGATAAGGGAGTTCCCATGCAATGGCTGCTAATTGTTCAATGATCATGAGTCATTATCTGAAAAGGGTGGATATGGGAGTGTTGAAGCCTGTTAAGAAAAATGTCACAAAATTGCCCTGGAAAAGGCCAGAAAAGCATCTTGTATGGTGGAGAGTAGTTAAGAAAAATCAAAGTTTCTATTAACCAAAGGTTAAATGCCCAAAAGAAATCCAAACTCTCACAATATAGTAAGAGCTCAAAAGCAGAAATATTATTCATCTTTGATTATGCTGCACGAAGCACAGCATAATCTATATTGGTTAGGTCCTCAAGAGAGAATGAATAAATGAAGATTCTATTTTTTTCATATTTTCTTAGCATATTTTTATGTTGTTGGTCATATTCTACAACGGAAATGAAGTAAACAGTCTTTTCAGAAATAATTCACCTTAAATGTCAAATGCATTTTCTTCTGACCCATTTTCAGTTCTGTGTGTTCTTGGAAGAAAAGCAATATGTGTCTTCCAATGCTATCAATTCCATTTATCTAACAAAATGACATGTTCATCTTCTAAAATAATTTTTAAGCAGAATTCATCAATGGGACAATTTTTACAGGAAATGAAGAGATAAAAATCTATAACCCTATATTCCCACAATCTGTGACATCACGAGGATATAGTCAATGAAGAAATTAGAAGCTCTTGTCAAGAAGAATTATCCTCTTCTCTGTATTCACGACATTCCTACTGCTGGTAAGTCACACATGCACACTGAGTGAAGAAAGCCTTTAGCTCATGTATGAGAATCTCAGGGTGGTCCCAGCCAAATCTGAATGTGCCCAGAAGAACAGAAGCACTGGATGTCTTAAGTCACTATGAGTTATCACACTGTTGTTTATTTATCATTTATTAATTACAAAATGAAAAGATATAAATGCATTATTTGCAGCATAAATTGTTATTTGTTTTACTACACTAAGTTCCATTTAAAAGGACTCCATGCAAGAAGCACCGTTTTTGGTTGGCTGAGCAGTGGGATTTTTGCGCTTATAATTCATGTTTATACTTATTATGTATATTGAGTGTGCTCTCCTAGTTCCTTGTTGCCACAGCCAGACTGTAAATGCATATGTTTTTGTCATTCGTAACTACAGTAATTCAGAACTTCAGCTGTCAAATTTAGAGCTAATATTCTCATATGCAGTTCGTGTTCTACTATTAAAAATAATTCCTTGCTCACTGTCAGAAGCTCCTCACATAATATATAAAATGGCAGGATCAGGTCTTTAAAAATAATCTAGATCTTTAACTAAACACAGTTACCATGTATTTTGTCCTTGAAAATATCCCCTTTCTGATCATTCCCTTTATTTAGTAATTATAAACCCTCATAAAGCAGCAAAACAGAACATGTTAAATATCAACAAACCACAAATAGCAGTGTTTACAGGAAGGAAAAGGAAGAAAATCTCAGTTTCATGCTAGACCACCTCTGAGACACTGTCATTTTAAGTGTGGAGGCATCGATTATTTCTCCTATGCTGAAAGATCTACACATTTAAAGGTTCTGTAGGTCCACAAAGAAAATAAGAAATCATTTCTCTGTATCATTAGACACAACAAGATGTTAGTCTTGTTCTGGTTTTAAAATACCAGCCGAATTCTGAGTATGAATATTAAGGTTTAATATTTCAATTTCAAGAGAAGCAGAGTTGTTCTGTGGCCAAAAGACACTGGGACCATACTCCAAGTTGTCAATTGCACATTTCCAGGACCAAGGATCAGCTCCACTGCAGAATCCTGTAATCCTAGAATCTGAAGAAACCCTGGAGACCTCCTAGTCCAATCTGATATCGAAGGCAGGAATTTTTTCCCCAGTACCCCTGACAGACGGTCAGCCTCTGTTTCAATTACTCCAGTGTGTGTGTGGGGGGGGGATGAGGGGGGCTCAAAATAAGATTCCCAAGGGATATGATGAAAGGCTAGAACCAACCATTCAGACAGGAAAGCCTGCAGGATGCAAACCGCGTTGCCAAAACACTAAAACCAGACTTCCAAAAGAATAGGTCTCAGAATCAGCAATCATAGTGGTGCAATATTAAGACATGTAGACCCCCAATTCTGCGACCATCCTTGCTCTTTTCATTGGCCTCAGGAGTAGTTCTTAAGAATCAGGGAAGCAAGGTAGCTTTTCTCTCACTGATTTCTTAAAGTAAGAACTGACTCTTTCAGGCTCACAGCAAGGGTTTGTCAAGCTCTGAGAGGATCAAATTCCTTCCTCTTGAAAACCAAGACAAGGGACCCCCTGGTGGAACTGCTAATGCTTGAAATACTCTTAACTTTAGTCTTAAAACGCTCACTACAGAAAACCAAATCATTTCGGGCTCTTCTTTTAAAGGTGCATATAAGCTTTGGGGTAACTGAAATTGGTTGGTGTACGGTTGATTTGTGGGGGCTGATGTTTTAAGCGCAGCCCTTCATCCCGCCGTTAAGTCTGGCTTATCCTCCCAGGAAAGGCGAGCGCACGGCGTTGAGCTACCAGCAAGCACATCCCCAGCCGGACCCCAGGACGGGACGGCCTGGCCCTTACCTGTCGATGCTGATCACGCACAGGGTCATGATCGAGGCCGTGCAGCACATAACGTCCATGGCGATGAAGACGTTGCAGAAAAAGTGGCCAAAGATCCACTTGCCCCCGATAAGGTCAGTGACGCTGACGAAGGGCATGACCGCCACAGCCACCGAGAGGTCGGCCAGCGCCAGGGACACGATCAGGTAGTTGGAGGGCTGGCGGAGCTTCTTGACGAAGCACACCGAGATCACCACCAGGCAGTTGCCGGCGATCGTCAGCAGCGTGATGAGCGTCAGGATGGAGCCGATCACAACTTTCTCGACTCTGCCGTAGTTGATCTGCTCCCCGCAGCCCGAGGCATTGTCCGGGGACGCGTCCCAGGAGGGCACAGGGCTGGCGGTTACCTCGGGGACCCCGCGCAGCAGGTGCGGAGCCCAGGAGCCCGCGACCAGGCCGGCGCCGTCGGGGCTCAGGTCCGGCAGCCCGCGCCCCACCTCTGGCAGGAGGAAAGAGCGCAGGTGCCCGTAGAGGTCCGGGCGGTCGCTGCTGTTAACGTCCATCATCGCGCCGCTGTGCGCTGCTGCCCATGGAGCCGGCGCCCCCGCCACGCGTTCCGGCTGCCGGCCCAGGGGCTTCACCTCGCCGGTTCCGCTCCGCCCGGCCCAGCCATGGGGCCCGCGCCG
>NW_011888849.1:2829407-2837847 GCF_000151845.1 Pteropus vampyrus | reverse complement strand
CGGCGCTCCACGCGCCTCCCAGGATCCCAAGCCGGCTCGCTCGCAGGTCTTTCTTTGCAGCGGGAGGCTCAGACCCCCCTCCGACAGACCCAAACCTCCTCACAGTAGTAAACGACCAATTCGGTGGGGGAGGGCTGGGGAGCTGGCGAACGTTCGGACTCATTGCAAAATGAGGAACCTGGAGAGGAGTTACTTTCCTTAATTAAAAAAGCCTTTTCGAGCGCTACAGCAAGAAACAAATAGATACTTCCGTTTCCTATCTGACCACTTATGGGAGAAAGCGAAGATGGAAAAGCACCCGAATGGGATGGTGGGGAGGAGAACTCAGAAGAAGAAATTAAAACTGGGAGAGGGAGGGATGCCTTCAGGTTCTGGCATCAAGGAGAAACGGGACTGAAGGAAAGGGGATCTCCAGGGATCTTAAACTCATTCTGACTAACCCTCCAGGCGTCTAGAAACAGGCCTCTCTTTCTGGAAATAGACCCTGGCTGCTTTTATATTCAGACTTCAAAGCCTAACATATTGAAACGAGGGATAATTTTCCCATGGTATTATGGAAATCTTGCACACAAGCGAAGAAATGACCAGTTACAATGTTCTGCAGAAGAATCCTGGAGGTGTATGTTGATTTAATGCCTACTGCCTAGAATCTCCTTGTTATTCAAACTCGTCAGAGTGGCTGTTTTATTATTTGTGAAACTTACTTCACTTCATTTTTAAAGGTTTTATTGGAAGCCAGCAGGGATGTCTTTAGTTTAAAACTAAAAATAATCGAATCTGTTTTCTTTTCTAGTTAGGCCCTAGCAGATTATAAATAAAAAGAAAAGGGCAGAAACCTCAAAATGTATTGATCTGAGTACTAATACTCTCATTCTTCGAGGTGGTATTAGCCGTATTTTTCAGATAAGGAAACAAAGTTGCTATTGCTATCAGCTGAGAAGTAATAATAAGTTTCAAACGCAGGTTTTTGTTATTACTATATCCATATTCTTCCCTTTACACATTTAAAAAAAATTTGAGTAGGAAAAAATATAAATCCCTAAATGGTGACTAATGTTCACAGCTCTCTCATTATTATGAAAATGCCAGGGGCTCTCCTTTGCCTGGGATAAGCAGATCAATATATTGAGTCAGAGGAAGAGTAGAAGTTAGTATGTAGGCCACAAAGCAATACTGTTTAATAGTACAAAGGTGGATGAGAAAATTTCTTCAGCCTAACTTATGTTAGTTTTAAACATAATTTCAGACAAAAGAAAACTAGTTTGTAGCTAGAGGGCCTTTAAGAAACCATTCGTTGACCCTTCAATACAGAGAGGGAAATAGAGACTCAGAGAGGTTTAATGACTTGTCTAAGATCATAGCGAAATGACTCAGCTTTTAGTTTTAAGGTTTAGAACTGTCTCAGGCCCCTTAAAAATTCCTTGAGGTAGTAAATTTCACAAGATACTTGAGATTTTTCTCATTGTTGTCCTTGAGTATTCTAATCAGGTCGGCTTACATTGTCTTGGCTCTTTCATGTTAATTATACAAAAATTTGAAAAACAATAGTTTTATCTTTATTTGAATCTACAGCTATATCATTTGTACCTACACTCTTACTAGCCTTTACCTGACTCACTTTTATTTCATAGCAGCTTCTAATTTTGTTTTTGCTTTTTTTTTTCTAATTGTAGGACATGTAAACTCTCCAAATAATCAGTAAAATGCTACTTTCAAATTCATTTCCTCTTTCATTTCAATATAGCATCAGATCCAAACTCCCCTTTTTATAAAGCAGTCACCTCTATTATATTATCTCTGGTGATGGCTAAATATATTTCCTAGGAGTTCTTGGTTTTCAATTTATAAGCTGTCACAATGCATAAACATAGATATCGAAAATCTCAGCTTCTGCAGGATTACCTTGCTTATATTGAGTTTAAATTTCATCTATCATTGTATTATTCCAAAAGCCAGCAGAAAAATCTGGAATTCTTTAAGTTTTCCTCCAACCTTGACTAACAAATAATCTTATCTTCATAAAAATGCTAAAATCTCATGTGTACTTTTCCATAATTTTCTCACAAAGGAAAGCTAAAGATACAGCTTCACGAAATATTCGTAAAAGACCTAAACGTTCATCTAAATTTGTTATTTGTTTTGCCCTTGATTTCCTGGTGTTTAAAAATCCATATCAAGCTGTTGCTTCCTTCACACATACACACACCCCTGCTTACTCTTTGGCACTTCTACTGGAGGTAATAAGAAAAATGTTGGCATCTAAATCAAATTATGTTTTGGGGTTTTAATCCCTTTTATTTATTTCATTTGAAAAATAACTCTGCTACTTTAAAAATACTGAACCTTATCTAGACTCTCATTGCCTATAACAGCATTTTCATTAAATTGTCAATGAGGGCACCTGAGACTACAGCTCTGCAATGCAATCTCCCAACTGGCAATCTCCCTCTGCTCTGGGGGAGTACAGAAGAGCAGTCGAGTCCTACAATAGGAATTATGTCTTTTTATAAGCTCTTCTTCCCTCTAGGTACTCATCTAGCTCATCTAACTGCATCTGCTTAATCATATCTATGCAGAACCACACATACCCACCCATAGAATATAAGCTTAGGAGAGTTTATTTTCCCATAGCATACTTTGATAATCTAGATTTATTTAAGTAACAGGTCAAATAAAGCTTTCTATGCCATAGGATTCATTAGCGACTCACTAGTCAGTTGAGCATACTAACGTCATGCTGACTGGGGTTCTAGTAATTTCTAATGACAAGGCATCTGACTTCCAAAGTTTTTCAGCAGCTCACTTTTATATCCTCTGCCTCATTCAACTAAACTAATTGTTTGGGTGTCCCTTGGCCCCAGAATTGGATAAGAGACTAGGAAAACCAGAATGCTTAGACAATTGTAGTGCTAAGATTATTGTATATAAATATCCAGACATTACCCTATGGCTGCCAGTCAGGCTATAAAACAGAAGAAGCATGGAGACAGAACACACATCTTAGCAACAAGGACTGAAATCTGTCAGCAGAAATATTGGGAAGGCTCATTTGGGTTAAAAGCAGTTAGTCTAGGAAACAGGAATATCTCTTTCTCATTGACAATCCTCACCATAGCTAATCTCATCCTTTCTAGGCTCTTAAAGCTTTTGTTTTTTTCCGATCTTTAGCACTTACTATTGCATTAGGCTTTGTGTTTACAGAGATTGTTTTCTCTGTTAAGACTGTGAACTTCCCAAAGGTGAGGATGTTTTCTTATTCCTGCCACATACTAGGGGTTCAATAAACATTTGTCAAAAAAAAATCTAATGTAGAATAAAGCCTATAACCAAGAGTCATTCATGATTCAAAATAATTACTCAGCTTAAAAGTGAATTGTGAGTTTTGTTTTTTTATTTATATACATGGATCTTTTCATTATGCTGCTTTCATTTATATTATCCCTTAATGCTAACTGTAAAAATGTACTTTTTTCCTTTGGGTCCTTCCATTTAGAACATTTTCATCCTCTTTACAAAATAAATATGAGCTTTAAATTTTTTTTATTAAAAAAGATAACTAGAAAATCAAATAACAGATCCAAGAACATTTGTTTATTTTTTTAATGACTCAATTTTTTATACTAACCATTTGAAATATGAATGGTACATGCACACCCCCTAGTGGGGAATCTGTTCGTGAATACAAATTCCACAATGAGAACTTCCATGGAAAGCTTTATAAATGAGTAACTTTCAAGAGTCCAAAACTTCCACAGCATTTACTACATCTGGTAGTTATTTGGAGCATGAACTGTATAGGGGCATGGTTAATTACTATGGCTATTATTTTGTATAGTTTTAAAAAGTTTAGAGTTCAAAGTAGTTTCTAGTCAATAGTACAAACACACAAAAAAATGGCTAAAATTCCATGTCTTGGCAAAATCTCATCACACACTCTTATTTTGCGTAAGTTTGATATTAACACTGACCCCTGCAGGAGTCACTGTTAGTCAGGGCTACCAATTCTGACAAGTCTACTTTAAAATTCTCGAAATTCTTCTCTGTACACAAAAATAAGCTACTTCCTAATGGTGTGCTTATTTGGGGGCACCATTTCCAAAAGATATTTAGTCAAGTCAAAATTCTCAACATAAATAGCTTTTATGTATCTACTTGCTTATCAGCTGCAATAGAAAATATCAGAAATAATTTAGTTTTTTCATGTGGTTTATCCTGCGAGTTTTAAGCTATATCCCCAATGTACTGAGCAGTAACATTTATAGTTATTACATTTGCAAATGCTACTTTCTGTTTAGGACCTATTCTTTCTCTTCAATAAATATTCATTGTAAGCTTAACTTCAATAAAAAGTTTTAGTCTCCTGAGCAATCTTTTTTTTCCACTTAAAATGCAACAGATTCAAAGCGGCATCACTATGATGGTAAATTTTACCTGTCAACTTGACTGTCATGGGTGACCAGATATTTGGTCAAACATTATTCCAGCTGTGTATATGAGGTTTCTTCTGATGACACTGGCATTTGAATCAGTAGACTGAGTAAAGCAAGTTAACCTCCCCTAATATAGATGGGCTTCATCCAATCAGTTGAAGGCTTGAATAAAACAAAAGGGCTTGACCTTTCTTTGAATAAGGCAGGAGTCCTCTTGCCTGATTGCCTTAAGCTGGGACAATGGTTTTTTCCTGTCAGTAGATTTAAATTGAAATACCAGCTCTTCCTGCATCTTGAACCTGCCTGCCTTCAGACTGAAACTACACCATCAGCTCTCATAGGTCCACAGCTTAGGAGCTACAGATCTTGGAACTTGTCAGCCTCTATTGTTAAGGGTAGAAAATTTTCAAGTGAGCCAACTAGCTAAGTCAGCTACAGGGAAGAAATATCTTTAGATACCAGAAATTGTCCTACTTGCTTGTGTGTGGTTTAGGAAGTGTATTGTATAAGATATGAAGATGGCCAATGTCTACTCCTGTAATCCATTTACTTGTTAATTAAGGGTGTTGTTCCGGGCAAAAATATGCTAAAGCCAACTTCCACTTCTGTAATCTGCTTGCTTGTTCAGGAGACCACCAGGATATGGTCTTAAGCTTTATCAGCTGCCTGCTCTGAAAGCTCGGGGCTGATCTCCTCTAGCCCTGTGTGGTAGAGAGTCGCCGGCCGGCTAATAAAGGCTCATAATTAATCTCAATTGGCTCCGTGGGTCTCAGAATCGTTCGCGCCATAACACTGTAATCATGTGAGCCAACCCCTTTTTAAAAATCAACTTCTCTCTCTTTCTCTCTCTCACTCTCTCTAAATAGATAGATAGATAGATAGATAGATAGATATACATATACATATATGTATCATATGTATTATATATGTATATATCGTATATAACCACATATACGATATATACATATAATCTTGGTTCTCTGGAGAACCCTGACTTAATATAATCACTGATATTACTTGCATTAAAAAGCCAACTCTGTTGAAATTTCAGTTCTTTTTTTCCATTCATTAAGTTTATCAACACACATATTTTCCATATACCAGTCATAGTTCTTCCTTTGGTTTCTTTCATAAGGACTTCTTAAGTTTATTCTTTTGTCACAACATGTATTGCATCTTAAAGAGGTAGGAATACTCTTTATTTTCACAATGCTGATTTTTGTAATACAAGCCTTCTCCATCTGTCTTTCTTTTTCAAACTTTTGATAGAAACACAGCAACAAAATTTTTTTTTAACTTTCATATTAATTGCACTTTAGAAAAAACATAACATTGCAAGCAGGAATAAAATATCCCAGCTCAGAATATGGACAGACTCTCATGATATTATGGTTCAGTTATGGGAGTTTCTGGGGAAGACAAGAAGACGAGGGAGGAATTATTCAGAGATGCTTCCTGGATTGGTGACATCCTATGGAATCCCATTAGAGTTCTAGGCTTAGCAACTAACTCCTCTGGTATGCTTTATCAGGGCCTCTGGGAAATTGAGCAGGTGGTTTATTGTACAAACTTACTAGGCATGTGGTGAATATGGGCAAATGCAAGTCTCCCTGGAGGAAGAGTGTCTTGTTTTAATCTGCCCAGGAGCACCTATATAAGTGCTTTATCATTAGGAACGAGAGAGGAATTTCTGTTTAAGTTGTTAATATATCGTGCAAGTGCACCACATGCACAGTTCAGTGAATTTTTTGCCATGTGTTTAGATAATTGAATGTATCCAACAGTGCTACAGTTTTGTTGGTGTGGATGTGAAGATGAACAAGAGGTCATAAGTTTAATTATTAAATCTGCAAACTTTTGACTAAATACCACCTACTTTGTGCCAGTTCTAGATACACCCCAGATCTTTGCATCTTATTACTCTTTGATTTCACGCATCAAAATTTAATTCAAGCATTGCATCCTCCAGGAAATCGTCCTTTATCGTCTCCAAATCTCTTAAACTTCCTCCTCAATCTGGGAGGGGAGACCCTACCAGATTCTCCTGACACACCTGTGCAAATCATGTATATTGCTTTCTTGCCCTGTCTACCTCAGCTTTAAGCTGCCAGATGACAGGGTCCTGGTGGGATTTTCTGATGAAAAGCAAAAGGTTTGTTTTGTATGATTTTGTTCTATTTGCAGAAGTAAAAAATTTCTTCTGCTTTTACTATTATCAAATATTGTAAAAAGCAAAATACTTCTTTATAAACTTTAACCAAAAGGAGAATTGCATGCTACAACACAGAACAGACCTTTCTTAAAATTCCCTTCTGAGACTAACAAAGAAATCATGTAAAGGAGTACTAATTAAAGAGTACTAATCAATGGCCCAGAGACTGTGTACTGTCTGTGATAAGTAAATATAAAAATTGAAAATGCTTGGAAATTTTTATAGTACTTCAGCATTGTCTGGATATCCAAGCCCCCGATCAGTGGACTCTTCTTATTCAGCCAAGTATAGAAGCAGCTCAAATGTTGTCATATTAGTCTATGATGCCACAGCTGCCAACTGGTAACAAACAAGGGACCACATACTAGTCCAGAAAGAATTGGGGCCGAGAAAAACGGGCCCTTCCTCACAGTTTGAGAAGCACTGATATAAACTATAGTTACACAATTTTATGTTGTCAGAGAATTGATTTATCGATCTTCAAGAGTTCATTTATGTAGAAACACTAAATGTGTAGTATACATACCATTATTGACCCTGAGAAGGAATATATCTGTCAAAAAGGACTCCTTGTGGTTAACTGGGCCCAAATTCATAATCAGAATCTAGCAGTCATTGTTTACAGAGACCTCTCATGCACATTTCATTTCAGGGAAAAATCACAAACTGGGTTGCCAAGCCTCCTGCATATATTCCTGTCATTTGATTCAACCCTTGTAAAGGAGTCTCTGGTATTGTACCAATGAAGCACTTGCATTATCTTCATTTGCATTTTACTGACCAATCAGAGCTATACATCTATAAGAATGCACGATTCTGACCAATCAAACTGTGTAAATTTCATTCCTCATTTGTATAATTATGTACTAGTCAGGGACCAGGGCCGGCACTTCCTATAAGGGGGCCTCCCATTTGCCCACTTTTGTTTTCTTCAGGAGGCTGTGTTTTTCCATGCAAACTGGTTATCTGAGTAAAGTTTCTCCGCAGTACCCAGATTGGGACTCTTGTTGGCATTGGATTGGTGACAGTGAACTTTTATTGACACCACCTTGTACATGTCTCAGCTGGAAAACTATAAAACATCTCAATTTTGCATCTCCTTTATCAAAACTGTCTCTGGCTAAACCAGTGTTGGAGCTAACTACCACCCTAAGGAGAACCCTAACATACTGTGCTTGAAGACGCGAAATGTGATAGTGAGCAGCATGCTGCGTCACTTCAAATTCCGCTTGGGCAAAAAGACATTGCTGTTCTTGAGCAGTCCTCTTTTCTCTCTCGAGGTCTTCAGATCAGATTCTCCCTCTTCTCAATTAGCCCATTTTAAACAGCAGAATGGACTTTAGGGGAAGGAAAGACACGTAGGTTCTTTATGACTTTTAAAAAGCATTTTCATCTTTTATCAAAAGTGTCTGGTTAATGGTAGGTGCTCAATAAATGCTACATAGATGCATTTCGAAAGAATCATCTTTGATACTTTTATAGGAGGAATGGTGAGAGATTTGAACGCCTCTGGGGGAAACCAAACATTCTCATTCAGAAGAAGACAAAAAAAAAAGGATTGAAGTGAGGCTGTGAGTTTCAATATACTAATTTTTGCTGGTACTTGAAAGTAAAGCAAGTGCCAGGGAACCTTAAAGCAAATACTCCGCCGAGAGCCAGACTACTCAAGCAAACTACAATTCCCAGCATGCTTCAGGAACCGGCCCAGCAGCTGCGCACACTACCATGCGGATGGTCCTGTGACTTCAGCATGGCGGTGTTTGCAGATTTGGATCTGAGAGCGAGTTCCGACTTGAAG
>NW_011888849.1:2826814-2829357 GCF_000151845.1 Pteropus vampyrus | reverse complement strand
CAAAAGTGTCTGGTTAATGGTAGGTGCTCAATAAATGCTACATAGATGCATTTCGAAAGAATCATCTTTGATACTTTTATAGGAGGAATGGTGAGAGATTTGAACGCCTCTGGGGGAAACCAAACATTCTCATTCAGAAGAAGACAAAAAAAAAAGGATTGAAGTGAGGCTGTGAGTTTCAATATACTAATTTTTGCTGGTACTTGAAAGTAAAGCAAGTGCCAGGGAACCTTAAAGCAAATACTCCGCCGAGAGCCAGACTACTCAAGCAAACTACAATTCCCAGCATGCTTCAGGAACCGGCCCAGCAGCTGCGCACACTACCGTGCGGATGGTCCTGTGACTTCAGCATGGCGGTGTTTGCAGATTTGGATCTGAGAGCGAGTTCCGACTTGAAGGCGTTGAGAGGGCTGGTGGAGAACGCTGCTCACCGTGAGTCGCCCCGGCTTCGCGGTCCGCGGTGCCTGCCCAGCCTCGCTGCCCCCTTAGACCGTCGGACCACGTTCGGGAGGGACTTGGCAAGGCCGGGCCTCGTTCCGGTCTCTGGGATGTCCCTGGAATGTCCCTGGAAGCTGATGGCCAACGCGATTTTGCTCGTTCACCGAGCGCGGGAAACTCGAAGGCACCGGGAGCTGTTACCCAGTCTGGCTCCTTATTTCCTGCAAATTGAGGAAACGGAGACCCTGAGAAGATGAGGGATTTGCTTAAGTCCTTACAGCTGATGGATGACAGAAGGCAGGGCTTCCAAGCATAGTCCCCTGCACCAGCACTTTTAATAAAGAGCACCCCTTTTTTGCCTCTCACGACTGTGTCAAAACAAATGTGGAAAGCTGGTGTACAGACCGGGAGTACCGGGGGCTCATAGAAGAGGGCAGGAACGGGGGGTGCGAGTGTTGGAATAATATTATTTAGAGGGAGGGTAGGTGGAGAAGGGTGTACTAGGAGCAGGAGAAGGAAGCAGCATGGACAAAATACTAGAATGGCAATCATATTTGAATCCAGGGGAAGGGAAAGCCCTTAGAGATAAGAACCTATTTTAATTAGTGGAATTAATCACGACTGCTGTTTTCTTCCTTAGACGAGGGGATAGAAAAGTTTAAAAATAAAGAGGTTTCTGCAGACAGATCATTTCTCAGTTCTCAGCTCTCTGAGAGCTGGTACTGATGCTTTTCAGAGATGGTGCTAGATAAAGCTACTCCTTGGCAAAGTGGATCACATCATTTCTTTTTGTCCCCTTTATGAAGTTATCAGTAGAGAAATGAGTCTTTTTCCATTGCCCAATTTAAAATACGCTCAAAGGAGCATGTGCATGCATTGTTACCCAGTCTTTTTCTCTGAAAATTAAATGAAAGTCATGACATGATAGAAAGTCACTCCCCCTTGTAAGTCAAAGGTAAAGGACTGCTATTTAGTGAGTGGAAGTATTCAAAGACTAAAGAACACGGAGCCCTGGTTCTTAGTTATGTGACATAATAAACTAATGATAAGTTTCAGAAATATGCTACATAAATAAAAGTTACACCAAAGATTGATTGGGGGAAGTATTCCTAAGATGCCAGATGAGTAGTCTATGAAAAGTTCGTGGAGAATATGAGTCTAGTTAACATTTCCGAAGGACAGCGGGGACATTGTTTAGTGGCCAAAAGGGTATCCCAAGTGAATAAAACAGGAAAGCTTAGGGAAGACTGGGTAGTATAGTAAAGAAGAATGGTGGTTGGGGGGTAAGGGGGAGGTTTGATTTGACTGAGTGAGTGAAAGGCGAAACCCAAAGTACTGTACAGGCAAATTTCTCTTTTATCTTCTGATGTCTCTGTATTCTCAACACCTAGCATGGTGTCTGTCAAGTGATGGATACTCAATAAATATTTGAGAGAGGAAGGAAAGAAGGAAGTTGGACAAACTGATGAGAAAGAGGACCACTTTTGGCATTAACATGCATTATATTTTGGTATCCTGTCACTCCTATTGGTGTTTAAATAACTTAAAGATAGGATTCATGATTTAGACGTTTTTGGTAGTCCTAATGTCCAAAACAGTGCTTTGTGTTGAGGCTGATAAAGCAAGGCCCTGGCTTCAAAGAGTTCCCAGTCTTGATGGTTGGCAGCTCAAAAGGGGAAGTGGACAGTAGTGTGAGGAAGCATTACTCCATTTCTCCTTAGGAAAAGAGCTTCTGAAGGAAGTAGAAAGGGTTAAGAAGCAAAAGAAATGAGTGAGAATAAAAGTGATGATGAAAACATATAAAGTTGATGGGATGAAAATGAAAAAAAAGAACATTAAAAAGAATGGTGGTTGGAAAGGAGAAACAAAGTTAAAGGTGTTTAAGATCAAGCTAATACTACATCACAGCGGTCAAACATAGCCTTAACTTTGTGCCAGGCACTGTCCTAACCATCCTACATGTATTATCTCATTTAAGTATGATAGCAGGCATATGGTAAGTTCTGTTATTACCACCATTTTGACAGATGAACCTAAAACTTGTAAGTGGTAATGCTTAGATTTGAAAGCAGGTGTCTGACACCAGATCCCATACCCATATCACT
>NW_011888849.1:2823692-2826764 GCF_000151845.1 Pteropus vampyrus | reverse complement strand
ATGGATACTCAATAAATATTTGAGAGAGGAAGGAAAGAAGGAAGTTGGACAAACTGATGAGAAAGAGGACCACTTTTGGCATTAACATGCATTATATTTTGGTATCCTGTCACTCCTATTGGTGTTTAAATAACTTAAAGATAGGATTCATGATTTAGACGTTTTTGGTAGTCCTAATGTCCAAAACAGTGCTTTGTGTTGAGGCTGATAAAGCAAGGCCCTGGCTTCAAAGAGTTCCCAGTCTTGATGGTTGGCAGCTCAAAAGGGGAAGTGGACAGTAGTGTGAGGAAGCATTACTCCATTTCTCCTTAGGAAAGGAGCTTCTGAAGGAAGTAGAAAGGGTTAAGAAGCAAAAGAAATGAGTGAGAATAAAAGTGATGATGAAAACATATAAAGTTGATGGGATGAAAATGAAAAAAAAGAACATTAAAAAGAATGGTGGTTGGAAAGGAGAAACAAAGTTAAAGGTGTTTAAGATCAAGCTAATAATACATCACAGCGGTCAAACATAGCCTTAACTTTGTGCCAGGCACTGTCCTAACCATCCTACATGTATTATCTCATTTAAGTATGATAGCAGGCATATGGTAAGTTCTGTTATTACCACCATTTTGACAGATGAACCTAAAACTTGTAAGTGGTAATGCTTAGATTTGAAAGCAGGTGTCTGACACCAGATCCCATACCCATATCACTCTGCAAACTTCCTCCTATTGACATCAAGAATTGGGATGGGCTTATATGCATAGGAAAGAGAGGTTGTTGCATTTAACAAGAATATTCACTTTTTCTTTTCAGTTGGCTATTCAGTTGTTGCCATCAATCATGTCGTTGAATTTAAGGATAAGAAACAGGTAAAATTTCTGAAGTTAATAATAACCAGTTTTTATAATTATTTATGTTTCCATTGGTAATATGGAAGCTACAGATGAGCATATTTCTTTGCATTTCTTTTTAAATGCACTGTGCACTATTCTTATTTTATATAACCATTTAGTTGGTGCATATTTGTGCAAATGACAGTTTTTTTTGCAAAGTACTAGAGCATGGGGTGAAGATTCTTAAAGTTGTTTGATGTTAATTCATTCGCTTTCAATAACTTAAAAATTGCATTGTTATTGACTTAACAATGTTTCTTTTTTTTAACTGTCGTGGACTCCTTAACTAATGATTTCTTTCAACAACATACTAGTAAATATATCTGTTTGTTTTAGGCCACCAACTAACTGTACCTTACAGATTGTTTCAGTCTAAAAACTATTTTTTATCTCTCCTATCCATTGATGTTCACAGCTGCTTCTCTGCTTTTTAGCCTTCGTCCCTTTTTATGAAAAAACTAAGTTAATTATCTTTTTTTAAATGATCTTTTCTGTAAACCCCTTATTAAGTTTTCCATTATGCTTTGTCTCATTAACATGTACAGTCTAGGGTGACTGTTTATTGTTCGTTGTAGGAAATTGAAAAACCAGTAGCTGTTTCTGAACTCTTTACAACTTTGCCAATCGTACAGGTAGGTGTTTTGTTGTTTAAGAAGCATAATATCTACTCATTAAATGCAGAACGCCCAGTAATACGTGTGGCTCTCTAGTCTACACTGCCTCTTCCTCTGTCTACGAGTCTTACCTTTCCATCAAGACTCAGCTCTTCCTCAGGCTACGTGATTCTCTTACTATCTATTCTGTAGTTCTTTGATGCTCTTCTTTACTGAAGTCCTATAACCTTTAAATTACCTCATTATGTATTTTAGCATACATACATGTTTTTTCTTTCACTGTATTATAAATACTTTAACATGACGACTGGTTTTTACTCATCTTTACTATCTGTTATTGTTGGTAACTTTTAATGAATACTTGCACTCGTAAAGAGAAAATGCAATCATTTGTATTTTGTGCTTTTTTTGATTGCATGTTTTTAATTATAGGGAAAATCAAGACCAATAAAAATTTTAACTAGACTAACAATTATTGTTTCGGATCCATCTCACTGCAATGTTTTGGTAAGTTAATTATCTTCTTTCTTTTTGGCCTTGTAAATTGCATTGGTTAATGTTGAACAGTGTCATTTTTCAACTCACCTCATTCTTACAATCCTCCACCTCAGTGAGTGACACTGGCCTGCTCTCCCTGTCTTCAGAATTCACATAGTATAAGTCTCTTCTATTCATGGCATATGTATAGGCATTCCACAGTTAAAGAACCTTTGGGGAACTATTATTCATTGAACTCACATGAACCATATATAAGATGGGTGCTGGGGATACTGCTGTGAGTAATACAGACACAGTCCTTTTAAAAATGTGAGGAATGTTTAAAAAGGTGAAAGTAGTAAATAAAGGGTGCTCTGGGAGTGTGTAGCAGAGGGGCCAGTAAGTGTTATATAAATACTGAATTAGGGAAAGAGTGTTCCCACAGGGTATGTTATTCAAAGGTCCTGAAGCCACAGAAAACATGGTGTGTTCTAGGAAATGAAACACCACCAATAGGGCTGAGCCTAGTAGCTAACGTGGCATGAGGTTAAGAAGGGTGGTCTGGGTGAGCAGTTAGAAGCCCTTGAAGAGCTTAACCAAGGGAGGTCTACATTATAGAGTCTGGATCAAAGCGGGTTAAGGAGGGGATTTGAGAGGCATGCAGGTGGGAGGATTGGTTAGAATTGATGGTTGATTGGATATAGGATGATGACTTTCTATCATAGCCTGAGCAGCCAGGTAGGTAGATGGTAGTACCATTTCTTGAGTTGGGACATACAAAGAGAAGCAAGTTTGAGAACATTGTGTTAGAGACATGGTGGGTTATTGTGCAATTCCGGTGGAGCCTATCAAATGGCAATTGGAAAGAAAGGTATGGCCTTCAGAAGAGCGATCTCAGTTAAAGATACTGACTTGGAAGTGGTTGCCCTGTAGAGAGTAATTGAAATCATGGGAATGGATGAGACTCCCTGATCCAAGACTGATGTGGGAAGAGGCCTAGGACAGAGTCCTGGGAAATTTCAGTATTCAATGATAAAGTAGAGGAGGCTGAGGAGGGATTGTCTAAGAAGTAGGAAGAAAACGAGGAAAGCGAGAAGAGAAAA
>NW_011888849.1:2801834-2823642 GCF_000151845.1 Pteropus vampyrus | reverse complement strand
GATTGGATATAGGATGATGACTTTCTATCATAGCCTGAGCAGCCAGGTAGGTAGATGGTAGTACCATTTCTTGAGTTGGGACATACAAAGAGAAGCAAGTTTGAGAACATTGTGTTAGAGACATGGTGGGTTATTGTGCAATTCCGGTGGAGCCTATCAAATGGCAATTGGAAAGAAAGGTATGGCCTTCAGAAGAGCGATCTCAGTTAAAGATACTGACTTGGAAGTGGTTGCCCTGTAGAGAGTAATTGAAATCGTGGGAATGGATGAGACTCCCTGATCCAAGACTGATGTGGGAAGAGGCCTAGGACAGAGTCCTGGGAAATTTCAGTATTCAATGATAAAGTAGAGGAGGCTGAGGAGGGATTGTCTAAGAAGTAGGAAGAAAACGAGGAAAGCGAGAAGAGAAAAGGAAGGATCATCAGAATCAATGTGCCTGAGTGAGTAGTCAAGCAGGAGAAAGGCTAAAAAATGTCTATTGGATCTATTGACAGGGAAGCCATTGGTTACCGTAGCAAAAATCATTTTTATGGAAATAGGAATGCGAGAAAATGCAGTGTGCGCTGCTGACTGTACTTGAGAAATTTGACTTCATAGGGAAACAAAGCATGAGGTTGGTGGATGATAACCTGCTGTATAGATTTTGTTAGATGGAAGAGACTTGACTGTGCCTGCTGAAAATGAGAAGAATCTAGTAGGGGAGAGAGAGGTGAGATACCTGAGGTGACCTGTTTTACCTTTAGTTAGAATGGACTGCACGATCATAGAACAGGAGTTACCAATGAAAGGCTAGCTTCCTTTATAACAGTTATTGCTCAAAAATTCTGAAAAGCCAATTTTGGTATTTTATACATCTGCGAGGCAGCATTCTGGTTCTCTAGGCCCAGGTAGACATAAATGAAGCTGACTGTTAATAGATTACAGAATTCTGTTTACTCTCGTTATCATGAACATCCTGTTGTCCCCTTTTTTGTCCCCTTCCCAAGTGGGAGTAGGCAAGCAGAGGTCAAAGAATCCTGGATCCTGGCTTCCTCTAAGACCTGGAGCCTGCCCTCTCTCAGCACGGGTCCACCCAGTGGCGCCCTCTTACCTGTTTAAGCACAGCACCTGCTGCTTCTTTTAAATCTCTTTCCTTTTCTAAGTTTAATATGCCTTTTCTTTTTACAAAATAAGAAGTCGTAAAAATTTAGAGGATGCCAGCAAACAAAAAAGAAATATTACATGTCTCATTATTCAGAGATTATACATTTGAATGTATGTTTTTCCAGTTTGTCACATACATGCACATACAATATAAGTTTGAAGTGATCTTTTTAAAAAATAATTCTTTGTCTTTAAGTGATATATTTCTCTTTCTGTCCTTGGACTCTCAGGTATTTTCCTGCACATGTAACAGTTTAATTTGTATATAACTGTGTTTTCATTGTGAACCTAATTGCATCACAATCGTCATGTGTATTTCTTGTCTCACAACAAAATGGTGAATTCCGTGAAGGACAGATATGCCTTAAATGATTTTGTATCCTGAGTGTCCCACACACAGCACGTACTCAGTAAATGTCTGGCAAGCTCCTGCACTAGCTTGTAAACACAAGGGCTATCTCATTTCATTTTTGTATCTCAAATGCAGTGTTTGGTATAGAGTTAAAGAGTAACAATGATTGGTGGGATAGATGTTGGTATCTAAATTCTCATATGCTTAGAAGGTCTTTTCTGCCAATATACAAAGCAAAGCAAAAATAGTGGCATATTAGGAGTGCAGCTACACTATTAGGCAGAATTCTATGTGTATTGTTTTTGTCACCGTATGATAACATTCTTTTTATATTACTAGAGAGCAACTTCTTCCAGGGTCCGGCTGTATGATATTGTTGCCGTTTTTCCAAAGACAGAAAAACTTTTTCACGTAAGTAACAGATTAAGTAAAAGTAAATAGTGCTTATTTTTTTTATAAAAGAAATCTGATTATTATGCCTCTGTAGGTGATCTGTTTGCTCTATTTGGAATATTTTAGAATTTTTCATTTACATACAGTTCTGGAATTTCACAGGGGTGGCATGTGTTTTGTTTTATTCATCCTGCTAAATATTTGATGGGCTCTCAGATTGGAAGAGTCCATCAACTTTTCTTATGTTTCTTTATCTCTTTGTTCATTGAAAACTTCTATTAATAAATATTGCTCCTTCTCTTTCTAATTCTAAAATCGCTTCAGATTCTGCCCTTCTTATTGTTTGCTGCTGCCTGTTAGGGAAGAAAGGTACACAATTCTACTGTGGGATAAAAGCTCCCACCTCTGTTTCATCTCCTTTGCATGCTCTGAGATGTGGCCCATATGCCAGTATGATCATGTCCACTATTAGTCTTCTAGAAATTCTCCAAAATTAACTGTCTGCTGTGCTATCCCCCTTCCTGATCTTAGAGCCTTTATGGATTTAATTCCTTTTGTACTTTTAATATTGCCATTTCTGTGATTTTTCCAGGAGGAAAGTTATTTAACAGATATGCTCATTTTTGTCAACTTGAGAACACACTGGGCATTTTAAATGATTATAGAAAAGGAAAAAAAAAATCAATGTAATACAGTTTTTCAGGAATATGAGCTATGGATACATTTAAAAAGTTCTGAATGTTGCCTTTATCTAGGTTCAGAAAAGTATCCATCTGCAAAAAGTATATCCACCAAAGGTGTTTTGCATACCTTTAATGTTTTAATTTTACAGCATAATTAATTTTTAAGCAAAATCTGTTCTAAAATTATAGGAAAGTTTTGCCGGTTTGTCCAGTAGATGGAGCTGTTGGCTAAGGAGGCTGATGTGTGGTAAAATTAGTTTCCAAGGCATACTATCAGTTCTTAATTATTTAGATTATTGCAGGGAAACAGTACCACTTATCTATTAATAACTTTTTGGGGGGAGGAGGGTGACTCCTTTCATAAAGTGTTCAATTTTAGTGATTTTCAGTTTCGTTTCAGAAAAAGAGGTGAATAGAAGCGAGTGGTTCTTAGTCATGAGAAACTCCTGTGAACTCTTAGTATCAGGGTGTTCAGCCCCAACCACTGGAGATTCTGATCCAGTAGGTTTGGAATTGAGTTTAGGTATCTTTTTCAAGTGCCATAGCAGATTCTGATTCAATGATGGAACCATGGTATACAGTATAAGGAGGACCTTGGGCATTTCCAAATTCGTTAAACAGTAACTTAGTTTTTTTTATTAAATAACAACTCAGTTATGTTGTACACTAAAAGTTGGTAGTACCCAATTTTTGTTGTACTACATTTTTTCAAAATTGATTTAGGAGAGCATATAACTTATATTTCCACAGCCATTTACAAGTGGCCAGAGAAACAAACAGAACCCTTAAAAAGTAACATCATAGCCACAAGGAAGGTTATAACCTTCCAAAGACTTTTACATGTTTTTTACCTTTAATACAACAATCCCGAGGGTTAATCAGGACACATATTTGTTACTATCCCCACTCTGTAGAGTAGAAAACTGAGACTCAGGCCACGTGATTTGCTCTAAATCTTGGGTAGTATGTAGTAGAGTTGAGACTAGGTTTTAGAATACATTTTAATTTCACACAGCAATTTTATCTTAGTTGTTTATCGTATTGTTTTCTCAAAACTATTCAAAAAAATGAATTTAAAAGCATGAATACATGCTTGATGGTGAGTGGGACAGTGAGAAGTATTCTGGAGGATGTAAGAAAGCTATAAATAATGCACAAAGTCTTTGTTTGAAATTATACAGATATACCCCAAAAGTTACATGAAAACAGTTTTTAAAATTGGAACATCTTCCTCTTATTTGTCCAAATCTTACCCATTCTTTAAGACTCAGTTAAAGTTAGTGCTCTCTCTGTTTTCTGCAGAAAATCAATTTAAATAGAACTTTTGTTAGTATATCATGATCTGGAATCAGGTCAAATGCGAGCAGTTTGTTGTTTAAGAGGTTGCATTCTATAATTGATTTTTTTGTTTGTTTGGTTTGAGAGTTGATTTTAACAGGTATTCCTATAAACGTGATATTCTAAAACTAAGATCTCTAAGATGAGTCATAAAAGCATACACACATGTATCTTAACAATTAGTAGTATAAAGTCTGACCACCTTAAATAGCATTGTTTCCATGGGAAATAACATTATTTTCCAGTAGGAGTATCTGGAAGGCGTTTCGTAGATAAATCTTTCCTCTGCATAGCTGCGCCAGAGAATAAGGCAAAGATGAAAGATTGTGAGTAGAGTCCATTGGCAGGGTTTCTTGGGATGAGGGGCAGGATGGAATGTGGCAGAGAGTTACATAGAAGCTTCAGGAGCTTCTGAGTTATTCTCATTTAAGATTAAAGAGACTATGGGCAGAGTGAGGTAAATTCAAGTAATTTAGTCCAGTGCCCTCCAAACTACTTTGATTGTATACCCTATAAATTTGAAAATATATTGAGCCTGTATCCCAAATATACATATATATATGTTTATTTTCTTATAAATTGTTTGCATGTTTCGTGTAGCATTGTGCTTTATAAAATAATATTCACACAAAACAGTACAAATTTTAATAAAAAATAAATGGAAACAAGTTATTTTCTTCTTGCTTCTAAAATCCACGTCCTTTGAAAAGTACTGTTGCAGAGTACCTAAACTTGCTTTTCTTTGCCATTTTGAGGAAAGGGGGTATCTTTCAAGACAGTGCTTCTGGCTCCCCCAGTTTCAGAATTCTTGGAGGTATTAAAGTACGGATGATTAGGCCCTACTTTGGAGTTTATCGCTGGAAGCGGGGCCTGGTATTCTCCATTTTAAATGAATTCTTCTCAGGAGTTTATTTTAACCACTTTCAGTTGAGGAACACTGTTTATGGGCATCTCTCTTTTCCCGGGATGAGCCTGACTTTCCCTTGCATAATATTTATAAAGTACTAAGATTTATTAACCTGGAATCCATGAAGAAGATTTGGGGATGACTATGAACTCCTACCCTCCTATTCCCCTTGTCTTATAAAAGCAGAAATAAATGTGTGATTGTATGTGTGCATTTTTGAGAATACGCTTCCTTAAATCCTGATAAGAGATCTTGGCCAAAAAAAAAAGAGATTAAGAACAACTGATATGAATTCATATGCAACCTGCCAAAACTAGTATAAGATTCTTAACCATAAGTATTATTTGGATATAATTTAATCGTTAATGATTTAGAAGGTATTTCATAATGTGAACATCAGCTCTTATAGTTATCTAAATATATCAATTGAATATTTAGATTAACAGGAAGCTAAATAACAAAATTCAGTTTGAGACATTTAAATTTAAGGTGTCAGAGGGAACCAAGTAGATCTGTCCTTTGTTACTGGAAGTTTTATTATAATGCATGTACCTAAACCAACATGAGATATTTTTTATTTAGCTACTAGGAGATGGGAAAAAGTAACATAATTTAGCTTTAGTCTGGGGAAGACTGTTTAGCAGGCTTTCAAAAAATGAATCAGCTTTTTTTAATGAAAAATAGTTTGTGTTCATGATATTAACTTTAACCACTACTAATGGGTACGCACTGGCAAGTATGCCTTCCTTCCACCCAAAACTCCCTTTTCTCCAGAGGCAACCACTGCTAACAGTTTTTGTGTATCTTTTCAGAAGTATTATTTACCTCATCCTTTCTTCCTTCATTTCCTCCTCCCTCCCCTCTTTTTTCTTCTGTACTACTGTGTTTTTTTCACCTAACAATATATCTTGGAGAGGGTTCCCTAATGTCGAAGATGTACCTCATTCTCCTTTAGGAGTCAGTATATTTATTCCATTGTTTAAAGGGGCCATAATTTATTTGAGTAAAATTGATAGATATCTAATTGCATCTAGGCTTTCGTGATTGGTGTTGCAGTGACTATCATTGTACTAATATCCTTGAGCATTTATAGAGTATATAGTTATGCGATATATTTCTAGAATCTATAGGATACGTATTGCTAAATACTTTTTAAGACTCTGTACTGATTTAAAGACCTTGTGAGTGCCTGTTTATTCATTCTTGTGTCAGCAGTATATTCCTGAACTTTCTTATCTTTGCCATTCTGATAGTTAAAAAATGGTGTATGTAAGCCCCGAACTTGCATTATCTACTATTCAGAGCTTTTCTTCATCCATTCTTATCAAATTTTCAATGACTCTTTTATGAGTTAGACAGCTGTAGCAGTTGAGATGGTGCAGATTCTTTATGACCCAAGTGTTTTTGCCAAAACAGCATTACTTCCCAGGCTTACTAAGTTACTAGGACTGTCTTAAAGCCAGGCAGCCCATGATCACTGCTTGCTTCCTAAAGCCTTGGGGTAGAGTAGGAGAGACCAAAGTGGGCATTCTGAAGAAATCCTTTTTACTACCCGCTCTATACCCCTCTACCTTACTCCATCCTTTCCCTTGGTCCATG
This sequence comes from Pteropus vampyrus, assembly GCF_000151845.1. Taxonomy (NCBI): domain Eukaryota; kingdom Metazoa; phylum Chordata; class Mammalia; order Chiroptera; family Pteropodidae; genus Pteropus; species Pteropus vampyrus. Next base: position 2,817,227 of record NW_011888849.1, on the reverse strand, counting down.
CCACTGATGTTAGTTTGCCATCATAGTCACCTGACAGTTTGAATTTGTTCATCAATTCTGTATATACCAGTATTGTCAGTATGTCTTATTTTTAATACAGTACAAAACAGCTAAATCTTTTTATCACTGTAAATCAAATAATGGCAAAATCAAAGCCAGATGCGCGTCTTCTAGTAGTTTCTTTTGGCCTATACCCTTATGCAGTAACCTTTCCCCAAATTTATTTTCCTTCCCTGGTTTTTCTTTTATCTTGACTTCCTTATATATTTATTTTATCTTGTATGCATTATTTTCATAAGCAGTTTCAAATCTCTTTTGGAAGTAAATGCAGACTATTGATCAACAAGGGCTAGCAAAAATTAGAACAAAGGAAAGGGAAATTAAAAGCTGAAAAATGCATTCATTATTATTTGATTTGTAACAGCCCTGCTTTGACTATTTATGTAGACTGTTTCTATTAGTATTTGAACAAAATACCATTGATAGTGTCATATTAATGTTTCTTCAGCTACTCAATAGACTGATAGGAGCCACAGGCCTGGAACAATTCCTAGCACAAAAATAAATAACTTTTAGAAAAAGTGGAGCATGTATACATTCCTTTTGGCTTATTCTTTTCTTAGATTTTGGACAGTTTCCCCTTTCTAGAACAGTCTATAACCTTCCACAAACCGAGCCTCTCTTAGCAACTTGTCCTTATGTCACAGACATTGAGTCAGAGGGTTTCTAGGCCCTGTTTCTTGAGAGAGTCTAAGGACATATCACTGTGCTTCAGCTAGATTACAGTTAAACCATTCAAACCAACCACGAAGGAGCGGCTAACCACTGACTTTGGAAAAGGTCAGATGTATTTTAACACAAAACCATCATAACACCTTTGGAGTGAACAATATTTATATTTCTCTATATTGAGTATGACTTTATTTCCCATTCTTAACATGTGCCAATTTTCCTTTTGGTTTTACCTGTTTTTTCTTCCTGACAGGTTGCTTGTACACATTTAGATGTGGATTTAGTCTGCATAACTGTAACAGAGAAACTACCATTTTACTTCAAAAGACCCCCTATTAATGTGGTAAGTGTTACACTTTCTATTCTATACTTGAATCTGTAGAAACTTAGATTATCAAACTGGACAAGGGGCAAAAGAAACCAGTGTTCTTGGAGGGGGAAAAAAATAAAAGCTAGATGATAAATAGGAAGCAGTTTTTAAAAGGGTATTTTATTTCGTAAGCTGACTGAAGGGAGAAAGAAAGCTTAAAATAAAAAATGTTTAGTAAATTATGAAGATATGTGATAGTTAGCACTCTGAACTCTTAAGATGTTTTTGAAAGGCCTTAGGAACAAAAATGTATGAAGGATATGTCTTGAAAGGATAGTTAACAATGGTGGAGACCTATGGTGGAGACCTATAGCCTGAACATTGAACATTAAGGGGACAGAGCAGTCAAGAAGAATGGCAAGTGAAAAAAATGTCGGAGGTTCCAAGGCACTAGTGAGCTGGTGGGGGGATGGGGGTTGGGGGAGTGCAGGAGGGAGCAGGGCATGGAAAGTACAATAGGCATGGTTCATGCAAAATTAAAATCTGCACTGAAGCATTCTGGTTGACACAAAAGCCCAGGTTACTTTTATGATAACCTAAGAGGGTGGCCATGCAGTCAGGAAATATTTTTTGTTCTTCCCTGTGCTGTAGAATTTTTCTCATTATCTTTCTGCATAGTTTCTCTTGTTTTCCCTACCCTTCATCTTCCATCTGTCTTATAAATCTTATTCCATTATAAAGGTAGTATTCTTTCACATGGGTAATGATAAGGTCAGCATAGCTGTCAACTATTTGCATTAGCAGCCAGATCCTAGAAAGGAGTGGGATGCTATTTCAGAAGAGTGGCTTCAGATCTCAGACTCCCATTCTCAAAAACTATGGAAAGAGAGAAGGAGTTTAATAAACAGTCCAGATTAGATACCCAGTCCAGTCAGAACGGAAAATTTAAAATTGATATATTTTCTCAAGGTAGATAATTCCCCTGTTCTCTTCTCTGTAGAATCACAACCTCCTCATTTTCTGTTTTCCTGTCTCTGCTGCTAAGGAATTGGCTTGATGCCAAGAATGAGGGGTGGGCGACAGGAAAAAAATTGATCTATATGGTGCGGAAAAATTAAATCCAGTGTGGAAAAATTTTAGTTGGCTTATGTTCTACCCCTAAAAATATGCTACTAAAACTGTACTCAAAAAGTATTCAAAATTCTAAAGTTACATATTTAAAGGGAAAACTATAAAACAGCTCTTTTCTGATAAATATTGAGAGGACTACTGAACATATAACAATATTGCTTAAGCTCAAATATTATTTTTCCATATTCTTGCCAATACTTATAAATAAATAAACACTAAAAAAAAACCATCACATTTTTGTTGGAGATCTGTGTTGTTTAACAGCTCACTTATCAAATATGGTAAAATGAAGACTAGCAAGGAGAAGCCACTCAGCTCCTCACTTGCAGGTTTGGGACAGTTCCGGTTGAGTGTCTGTCACACGAGCTCTCTGACGTGCCTCAGCTACCTATGATAAAAGATACAAACTAATACAGCACCCAAGGTTATGGTAGCCTTGTTGGCCTCACATACTGTTCCTCTCCAGAGGTAGCAATCTCTCACTCTAGAAGTTTGCCCGGGGTTTTTGCCAACCTCAATGTAGTTTCTTTGTAAATGGCACTCCCTGCAGTTAGGCAATGCAGCAACTCTATAAATTGCTATTAAACTTAGAACTTTTTACTTTCCACTTCACCTTAATGATCAAGGAAGGCTACTTTCTAGATGGATTTGCCAGAGTAAGCCCACAATTGATACCATACCCTTGGCTGGGAGGAGAAAGCAGCATGTGATGCTAAGGCCAAGTCCATGGAATGGACAGCAGTGCACGTAATTCTTCATGTCCCACCACAGTGGGAAGCTTCCCAGTGACTTGTTTTGGCGAGGCCTTTCCCTTGGTTTCTTATGAACGTGCCCTACTGTTCAGTCCAGACCGCGAGCTTCTAGAGAGCACCAGCTGTGTCATGGCCCTTTTTAAATTACCCCAATATCTTGTTAATATTGGGTCCTCCCTAAAATTTCTCAGTTGAGTGAGTAGTGAGTATATGTCTAACTTAGCATATCAAAGTACAGCTTGGGGAACCTGGCCAAATCCTGCTTGTCATTAGTCATTAGCTGGTTGTTGGCATTCAACAGGAAGTATATGCAGTGAGGGAAGTGGGGCACTAGGGTGGCATGAGGAGGAAGATGGCACTGGGGACAACAGCACTGGGACATCTCACCCCCCGATTCCATCTGTAAGTTCGAGAAAGCTGCTGTTGTTTGATGGATATGTTTGGCTTAATTCCCACATTTTTCAATTTAAGAATTCTGAAAAGTAAAAATTTGACAAGTGAGAGGGATGTGCAGTATTTAAAACTGTCTGCTTTTTTTAAAATCTGGTGCGAACATTTTACATATGTTGTTTAATAAAAACTAGATGGTGGAGTAGAGAGAAAGGCTGCACAAGATTATTTTTAGTCTTCATCTAATGTGGAAGTAGGCTGCGGTATGAATTGGTCAGGAAGCAGAAAAGTCCTTATTTATTCACCTAGTTCTCATTTAAGAGAGGAAGCTGGAAACATACAATAAAAGGTATCATAATAGTTGTAAATAATAGTTGTATAGGTATGTATATATTATTTGTATCTGGTAGTATCTAATCTGGATATGGAGCTGTATGTTTTCGTTAATCTATGAGAATATATTCATCGTGAAATGTATAGCACATAGAGTGAATGTGGGTGGTTAACAATTCAGTCTTAAGTCTTGGTCCTTGCCTGCTCCTTTGGCCTTAAGGAAAAACTTGTCTTTGGTCATAACAAATTGGTAGGTTGGCTTTCTAGGGATCACTTCATTGGGCACAAGAAGAAACAGCACAGATCTTAGTTTAGATAGGGTTTGTGCTCTTTTCTTTTATGGTGGTAAGAAGTGGGAAAGTTAAGATAGGGAATTCATTAGTCTTTTACCTAGAGGCTAGAAGCCATGTGAGAATTATCAGTTTAGATGGTTGGGATTATGAAGGAGGGCCCAGGAGCTAAATCATATCAAAGCACTTCATTTGTGTAATTTATGACTCTTGTTCCTTTATCTTTACATACTTGGAACAGCATAATTTCAATTTTGTAATTCCCTCTAAAGTCTCCTACAAACCTCTTCTGTATAGTCTGAGTAACTTGTATAGGAATCACAACTTTAACCATATGATAGTTTAATTTCTAAAAAATTGAATTCAACTCCTCTTCTTGGATAATCAAATGACTTCTAATTATTTAACATTTAGAATTTAGCACATTCACATCTGCTCTAGCCCTGCATCTTTAGGGTGGGTTATCTCCATTGTGCAGGTCATGTTATTGATTAAGACTGGGATAGTTTGTGATTCACACATATACGTTTTTCTATCAGAGGTTGACTTGGGATTTATACTCAAGCTTTGATTCTAAATCTGCTGGCATCTCCTGCTGGGAAATGCTATTTAAAATTACTTAACAGATGAGCTCTTTGTTAAGCACAGAATAATATATTTAAAATATAGTCTTTATGAATACAAGTTTTGAGAATTTTTTTTTAGCAGCACACACCTTTACTTTCCCTTTAATTTTTTTTAGTGCTATTGCCATTCAATAATAACCTCAAGTTTACTGAATTATTTTCAGTGATTGTATGTTTTACACTCTTCTGACGTTTTCCCCTCAGCACTTCCTTTAACCCTAATCTGTTTCTATCTTCATGGTCCAATTAGTCTCCACTGAGAGATGTCCAGTAAATAGTGTCTGAAGCAGTGACGTTGTTCTAGGAGTCATGCCATATATATTTGATTGGGTATGAGTGCTCTATAAACTTTATTTTTTATCACACCTATCGTGAACCTAAATGTGTTAAGTACTTTATCAGACCAGTTGCCAGCAAACTTGCCAGCATCAAAAACTTCCTTGTGGCAAAAAAAAAGAAAGAAAAAGAAAAAAAAACAAACAACACCAGAAACAAAGTTAAAAGATTGATGACAGACTGGTGGAAATATTTTCACTCATATCGTAGACAAAAAGCTAATAATCTCCTTAATAGATAAAGAGCTCGTAAAAATTGACCTTTTTAAAAAAAAAAAAAAAAGATTAACAATCTAAAAGAATATCCACAGGAAATACAAATGACCTTTATACATATGAAATGATACTTAAATTATTATAAGAGAAATTCACATTAAAACCACCTGATTGGCACAAACGCTGAGTTTGAAGATACATTCTGTTGTAATACTGTGGGAAAGCGGGTATTGTCATACACAGTGGTAACAGTGTAAACTGGAACAATCTCTATGGGGGAGTGGATAATTTGGCAACAACTACCAAAATTACAAATGCTTTACCCTCTGATCTAGTATATTAGTTTCCAGGGGCTGCCATAACAGAGTACCACAAACTGGGTGACTTAATTAAACAGAAATTTATTGTCTCACGGTTCTAGAGGCTAGAAGTCTGAAATCAAGATGTTAGCAGGGTCATGCTCCCTCTGAAACCTGTAAGGGAATCCTTCTTTGCCTCTTTGTAGCTTTCGATGGTTTGCTGGCAGTCTTTTGTGGTCCTTGGCTTGCAGCTATGCTTTTCTCTTCAAAATGTATTCTCACCGTGTCTGTGTCTTCACATGGCCATCATCTTATAAGGACATTAGTCATTGGATTAGGAGCCTACCTTATTCCAATATGACCTCATTTTAACTAATGACATCTACAATGACCTTATTTTCAAATAAGGTCATATTCTGAGAGACTGAGGGTTAGGACTTCAGTATACCTTTTATGCAGGAATGCAATTCCACCCATAATACCCAGCAACCCTTCTTTAGTGTTTATTCTTCAGATATATTGAAACAACCTAAAGTCTGTCAGTAGAGGCTTTGTTCATTACAATAGAATAGTGTGCAGGTACAAAACAATATGGAAGTTATGAGCTGACATGGGAAACTCTTCCAGTCAGAACAAGAAAGTAGCAGGCTACCTTATGAGTAAAAAAGAGGAAAAATAATATATCTTTGTATTTGCTTATATTTATATAAAACAACTCTGGAAGAAGACATAAGATATTAATAAAAATGATTATGGGAGGTGAGGATATGGCAGGTGGGAGCAGAGATGCAAGTAAGACTTTATTGCTTATGTTACTTTATTTGTGAATCATGTGACAAATTACCTGTCTTAAAGGATGATACACCAAGGATGTCATCCTTTGAATTCAGTAAAGAACTCATTTTTATGAAATTAATAGAGAATTTTTATATTGTCTTAGTAATAAGTACCTATTTTCTTTTTCCTTTTTTCTTAAGCTTGGCTTAGTTTTTGGAATTTATCCCCAATATCTCTCGATTCAAGTGTTACACACCTGCCCTTGGTTTATTGCATCAGTATGACTGTTATTTCTCATTAGTAAAGAAATCATGTGCCTATTCTAGAACCTTCGGTTAGAGATCCAAATAAAAGCCAATCAGGCAGGCACTGTCATTCTTTATGAAAAGGCTGTTACAAACAGTCCTTTGATGAGCTTAAGGGAATTAACATTAAAATGGTCTTAAGCAGGAGCCTAGCTAATGAGTCAATATTTTTATCTACCTAAAAATTTAAAATAAGATGTTATGAAAGAAGCGTTCACACTCTTTGGTAGCATATTGTCTTTAATTTCTGTCTTAAAATTTTCTTAGCAGTTTTAAAGTGGACTTGATTAATGTACTAAGATCAAAATCAGAACTTTTTTCTTAAAAAATAATTAACCTTATAATTATATTCCTTTCCCCGCTTCGGAAAAAAAAGGTTTATTTTGATCTAGTCCCCATGGTCGGTGGGGGTGGGAGTAGGGGGGTGGGCAGGGAATACAATTTCACATTCAATTAAGAATACTTTGGGACATGGTTACTTAGTTCTGTGTGTCATCCACATCTTTTATTTCCCCTCTTCTCTATCCTACTGCCTTGTATTTTAGTTCAGCAACAAGAAAGATGAGGAAAAGAAAAATATGTCAGCCTCTTTGGCTAATTAATAGTTTTGGTAAGAGAAATAGCTAGGAGGATAGTTGAAAACAGGACTAAAGATGATGCTTGGTTTGTATGAATTTTACTTTGCAAAGTTCATCCTGGTTTCTTTTATGATGGATAATTCATAGTGAACAGCATTATCTCATGACCTCTTTTCCATAGGCTACTATAAGTTGTCTCAGAATATATATTAAATACTTTTGTATAAAAGACATTTGTGTGTTACAAAGAAGCCTGATACCAGCTCTCAAGAAGTGTGCAAGGTGTGCAGGGAGAATGAGATGTACATTTAACTATGGCACAAAAAGTTTCGTAACACACATCATCCCCAGAAATAATAACACAAGAATTAGAGGTGGGGACAAGTTGTCAGAACAGCGCAGAGGGGAAGGTTACAGTATAGAACAAAGCATGTGAATTCTAACTGAACTAATATCAGATATGTAGGGATATCTAAAATGAAATCTGGGAGCCTCAAGATAGGAAGAAAAGGAAAGAGAAGCTTAGAGGGTGGAAGAAAGGAAACCTGTGTTTAGGAAGGAAAAGTAGAAAACCCTGCCGTACACCTGAAATGAAGCAAGGCAGGCTGCCAGTTCTAATCAAAGACAGATTTTTCTATTCCCTGTACACGCTCAGGAGTAGACCTCTAGCAGTCACAGCTGGACCAGTCCCAGCTCATCCTCTGGGTAATAGAAACTCATTTGCCAGGCGGAGACTTGGACCATACTATCTGGTCTGTGCCTGTTTACCTTCCTTTGTTCATTCAAAAGATTCCTGTAGTCAAGTGACTGCCAATGTGAATCTGATTATCCCCATGTTGAAATCTTTAGATGCTTCCTGTTACTGTTAGAAGATTAATCCTGTCACCAGTTCTGAAGACCTGCACGGTTGCCCTTGCCATCTCTTTAGCCTCCAGTCCTGCCACACACCCTCATTCTCTCTTTCCGAGCCTGTGCCGTTCTCTGCATCCTCTACATGCCACCATGCTCCCTCCAACCATAGACCTTTTCCACATACTCCTCCCTCCCTCTAGAATAGGCACATGATTTCTTAACTATTTGATTCCTCCTCACCCACTCCCAAGCTTTTCCTTGGTAGCACTTATCAAGACAGAAGTTTTGTATTTTTGTGTGATTATTTGATGGTCTCTTCCACTAAATTCTAAGCTCTTTAGAAGAGAGGAACCATGTCAGCTTTTGCTTATCATTCCCACGCAGAGTTGGCTTAAAACATATCTGCTGTGAACGGCTGAAGATATTGAGCCGCTCATCAGGGAAGCTGAATAGCGAACACCTCATTCAGGCTGTTTTCTTACCTATGGCTGCCTACTTATTAAAAATGCCTTAAATAAGAAAGACATTTCTTTTTTCTCATGTAAAAGGCCAAGCTCGTATGGTGAGCTGGGTAAAATCGTCAAAGGCCCAGACTTCCATCTTTTTTGGTAGGCACCTATGAATCCATTTAAAATTGAGTTCTATTAGTAAAGAAAAAGAGTTCGAGAACTGGTAACGAGGGCAATTAAAAATTTCTGCCATAATGCCTTATTAAGGTATTGTAAGAATTAAATATAGCCTAAAGACTCTTAGCGTAGCTCCAGGCACATAGCACTCAACTGTGGCTACTTATATTCCTTCATTCTATATATATGCAATAAATTACTTACCTGAGAAGCCTTCCCACCCCTATTCTTTGGACATTTTTCAGCTCTTCATTTCTTGGTTTCTTCATTCTTGGGTTAAATTGCTTGGTTTATTATTTTGCAGATGGTTAACCCTAAGTATAGGGAGCCCATCTCTGTTTTCCTTTTGATAGTTCATTGAATAACAGCCCTTCTGCCACCCCACTGGAACTTTGCTCTCCATAGCCTCTTCATGATTCCTGTTTATATAAAGTCAGCTTCCCCATAGCTAAGATAAACTCTGTTGATTAAATAGAGCCACAGATCTTCTCCTGTGGATGGTGCCATTTGGGCGTAAATCCACCTTTGTTTACTGCTGTAGTTTGACGTGCAAGGGGTGAGGAAGGTGAGAGGGAACTTTGGTGAAAATAGAATAGGACAGTGTGTTTATCTTTGACAGTTTATTTTCTTTATTTCCTGTGAAGGCAATTGACCGAGGTGTGGGCTTTGAACTTGTCTACAGCCCCGCTATCAAAGATTCCACAATGAGAAGGTACACAATTTCCAATGCTCTCAATTTGATGCAGGTCTGCAAAGGAAAGGTATGGTTCCATAATTTTAGGATTTTTTTAAATCTAGCAGTTTATTATTATTAATAGACTGGATTATCAAACTGATTCCTTTTCCTTAAAGCAGAAAATTCCCAAGGCACAGGCACAAATTATCCCATTTCAGTGAGCTCCGCAAGTTTTAAGGTGAAGACAGATGTCAAGGGAAGAACTATGTGAGGCGGGGGAAGAAGTATTGAAAGCTTTTATCTTTCAATGAGGAATTTGCGCTTACCCACTGTGAAAAGAATGGTCTAGATAGTAATTGTCATCAGTGATTTGAATTAAGGTTAAATGACCTTTTCAACTAGTTTTTAGAACTAATTCATCTTTTCTAAGATCTGTGGGAGAGACCTACTTATTATAAGCTGCCTTATTTTGACATGATGTCTTTTATTCTTTCACTTTAATTATTTACCTTATCTTTAAAAGAAGTTGGTATTTATAGTGCCTTAAATGTTAAAATGTGATTACCGGTTATTTGTATTATAAGACTCTTTTTTTTTTTTACGTTTATCTAAGATTAATACTGATTGTTTTCTATTTTGTAGAATGTAATTCTATCTAGTGCTGCAGAAAGGGTAAGTCTGATACTACATACTTTGTTTTCACTTTTCAAGTTAGAAAACCTTGAAAAGTTTCTAGGGGAGAAATGAAAATGGTACTATAAAGGACGTTTATTGCATATTTTTATTTTGTTCATTGTAATTGCTGAAGAGTAAAATTTATCCCTATTCCTTTTGGGCTTCAAGTTTTGTTTACATAGTTTTTTCTTTATACCATTACAGTTTTTGCTTTTTAAGGTTCTTTTATATTTTCAAAAATTTAAGAAAACCATCAAAATTATAAGGACTCAAATTTTAAGGACTTTATTACTTGTGAATACTTAAACATCCTATTAATTTACTGCAACTTAAGTCATTGAAATGTTACAAGTATCTTCTCTCATGTCTATTTGTTGTTCATTTTAGCCTTTAGAAATAAGAGGCCCATATGATGTGGCAAACTTGTATCCTTTTCTGAGTAAGAAGTTACTGAATTTTTCTTTCAGGAATCTTGTAATTTGATATGATATTATACTTTAACAAGGTATTTTTCCTAACCTTTTACTGTAAGTTTACCAATTAATAACTTCAAAAACAAATTACATCAGGTTGTAGAGAGGTTCATCATTTTGTTTTCTGGATTAAGGGTGAGATAGAAAAAGAAGAACGAGAAAGAGGGACTCTATTATAAAAGCTTACAGTGAAATGACCCTCTTCTCCGATGCATGTTCTATTGGGCTAAGAACTGCTGTAGAATTAAACTCTCTCTCTCGATGTGGCCAGGTGAGCTGGCATTGTCAGTTATGTTTGTGTCAGTTTCATGCCCTTGGCTGACTCTGGGTTGAAATCCTTGATGATGCCACCAGAGGGTTGCTGTTTGGGCTGTCTGAAAGTGATGCCAAGGCTGCTGTGTCCACCAACTGCCGAGCAGCCCTCCTCCATGGAGGTGAGCAAGTTCTTCCAATAAAAACACTGAACGGTCATGTTAGGAGCGAATTATTTTTATCAGACAGTTGAACCACATCTACTCTTATTTCCCTGCCCTGCAGAGCTTTTTGGGGTTATCTTTTCTCATCCTGTTTACCCATATCCATCAATGCTTTTTTACCCTTCCCTTCAGGCTTTACTTTCTGTAGTTGGTGGAACGAATATGGTTTGTATCACAAAAATGAGTACTGAGTGTGCTCTTTCAAGCTGTGCATGTGTGTCCCTGCCCACATTCGGATCGGCTTCAGCTCTCCTTGTCTTCTCTCTCTTCCTCATGGGGGCATGCTTTTCCTCCTGAAAGTCAGTATTTTAGAGAACTGAAATGTTAACAATATATGTTAAGCCACTTATTAAGAACACAAAAACAGCAAATACGTTTTAAAAACCCAACTAACAAACTCAAATTATAACTTTTTCACATTTAATACAGCTTGCGATTCTTATTTTTTGTTTACATGTTCAAGTATGTGCAAACTATACATTTTTTACTCACATTTCATTTATATGTATCTGCCTGTTCACATTAATTCTACTACTAGAAGCCATTGGATTTCTTATTCATTAGGTGATAAAAATTGAATTAGAAATGTTTGGTATGCCTAGACTTTTTATTTTTAAAAATTTAAACTTCTGATCTGCTATTTTAACTTCATTCTCTTTGAAATTCTTAGCACTAGTCGTAGTGGTTAAGAAGCAATTTACTAGATATCACCCAGAGGAATTTTATTCTTCAGAATAGGTTGCTACATGTAGACAAAGTTATTTGGCATACAATGCTAGTTAGGTTATTGAAGTCTTATGAATTGTGTCTGAATTTTAAAGATCTTATCTTCAGTCTAGAGAATTGGTTACTATATTAACTTACCCTGAATTAAATTATTTTACTTTTGGTTTCAAAATATTCAGTTTGGGATTGTTGTGTTATATAGTCTAGACCTCCATCACATAAGCTCTGGGAATGACCAAATTAATCAAGATTTTACCAAAATTAGGGAATAGTTGATCCACACTTTGGTAGTTCTGCCATGATTTTTGTCTGTTTTAAATTATTGTAAGAAATCATCAAGCTTTAGGATAACAATTCATGTTCTAAAGTAGACTAAAACAAGAAAGGGAAACTTAAAAATATATAATAGGGAAAAATATGAACTTTTGCATTTGACTTCAAAAAGCTCAACTATTCAACATAGTAGATATATGAGTGTGTGTGTGTGTGTGTGTGTGTGTGTGTGTGTGTGTGTGTGTGTGTAGATGCTAAACTATAAGACTTGTGGACTATAGGTAGCATTATGATTCCCCTAGTGTGCCCAGGACAGTCCTCGTTTGTACCTGCTGTCCCTGCAGAATTAACCACACATCTAGAGGATAAATTATAGTTACCTTGGTTTTAGTTGACACTGGGATCAGTATGAGTTGTGTGGTATATTTCTAAGATTGCTAATTCAGCCTTAGGTTACATTAGAAGAAAGAAAGGATTCTGAGTGAAGGGGATTCAAAGTCTTATTGTCCTCTGCACTGATGAAGTCCCAGCTGACATCTATATCATCTTTAGTGCTACATTTAAGGAGGACAGTAATGCACTGGAGCATTGCCAAAAGACGGTTAATAGATTCTTAGAGGGTCTGGAAACCTTCTCATGAGAGGAATCATTGAAAGCAGAGCAGGATTGGATACCTGGAAAACAGAAGACTTGAGCCACGTAGTAGTTGGTTTCCAACTTAGGAAGACTTACCACGGGTAATCAAATTAGATGCATCTTGTGCGGTTCAGAAACCAGTGAATAGCATTTCTAAGAAGATTCTGGGGAAGGGACAAAAGAAAGGGGTTCAAGGCCAGAGGCTTCAGCCTGTGATTGATGAGGTTGGTGTCCTCAATTAGCTATTGGACCAAGATGGACCTGTTGGGGACCCCTGCCTTAATTCTGATTCCTTATGAACAAAAAATATAGTGCACTCGTAGTCTTTAGATTTTCCTTGGCAGGATGGGTGAAGGAAATACTATATGTGAAAACACTTTGTCAAATAAAGTCCTACACAAATGTAACTTCTTGCTATTATAAAAAATAAATTTACTTCTAAAAGATTTACACTAATAAGATTTCTTTATCTGATAACTATAAAAGTCTTGTTTATAATTGTCAGATTAAGAAGTAAATGTTCTCATAATAAAAAATAGAACATTTATGAGGTGGAAATAAATGAATTTTCAAACTACTACATTTTGTTGTGTTATAAAGTGTTGGTTTTTCACAATTTAATTTTTATATTTTTTTATTCAATTGATTTTTAGACTTTACTCAGAACCATAGTGATACAAATAAACATCTCTAAACGCAAGATTTTTTATTTGGTGAAATGCAAATCATTGGCAATTCCTATTTATTTTGAGGTTCCCTGATTATGTTGGCATTTGAATAACCTAGAGAGCATTTGTTCCTTTTATAAATTGAAATGCTTTGAAATAACTGACAAAGATGTGGTAGACTTATTAAGTTAATCTTGACAAATGAAAAGGTGTAATGCTTAACTCTAAAATTGACTTATTACTTGAAATAAATAATTTTTTAAATTATTTATTCATATTCATTGAGTTATTTTGATTCTTCCTCCTTCACAGCTAATGAATCTCTCGCTACTTCTCCCTAGTCCCTCTCTTTCCTAAGAACAAAGTTGGGATCTCTTTCAGTGGCACTGTGGCCCTTCACAAGCTACCCATCCAGCATCATTTCACCCTAATTTTTTGATGCTCCTCCTTTACCTCAGATATATTGTTCCCTAACCTATTCTTACCTCTTTCTCCATGCCTTTACAAAGGAAAACTTATCCATTATATTTTCTTCCTCCCTATTCCTAGTGTCTCCTTTTATGATACTTTCCTTGATTCGTCCAGGCAGAGTTAAATCTTGTGGGTACTTCTATTATATTTGCCCATAATGCACTTATCCCAGTGTGTTATAGGAAGAAGCACTGTGTTAGCCATCTCTATACCTTCCTTAGGTAACACAGTGCCTGGCCCATTAGTATATATTTTTAGCAGAATTTTGCTAAATTAAAGTTGAACTCTGCTTCCAATCTGATCTAAACAGCTAATAATTTTATTCTTTGTTCGTTGTCACCATTTTATGAAATCAGTAAATATGAGTTTGATTTTCTTCACTTAAGTATTTGTTGAATACTGGTTACATAAACCAGGCATTGCTGGATGTTAGCAATTCAATACATTTGATTCTTCAGAGGTACATTGATGATCTAGTAAGGAAGGCAGATACGGTATGTGCTGTAAAATGAAGTGAGCACACACCACATGGGAACAGTACAATTGACTATCATACTTGATGTCGTGATTCATCTGTCTTTCTTCCATATGTAAAGCATCTGCTGCACTGAGGTCTGTGACATGGGGTCTGGCTGTATAAGATGCTGTGGACAGACCATTAGAGATAACCTGCCCTACAGTTTTACCCTTGAGGTGATCCTTAGGGATGAATTAGATGTTAATATACTGATGTTTGTATATGTTGTGTGTGTGTTGGGGGATAATACAGTAAATATCATCAGCACTCAGCAGTTCATTATGGTTTTATCATTTATTAGTGCCGTAAGTCAAAGCAACATGATGATACTTGTTAAACGACCTCTTTAAGTCATGTCTTAACTTCAAGCCTTAAGATTTCCTTGTTTGTTTTATAGAAACTAGGAAAACTGCTTTTGGAATTATTTCCACGGTGAAGAAACCTCGGCCATCAGAAGGAGACGATGATTCTCTTCCAGCTTGCAAAAAGGCCAAGTGTGAGGACTGAAAAGAATCTCACAGTCTTTTTCAACACTCCCTTCTTCCCTTTAATAATCTATCAGCCACAACAGAAATAAAACCTTTATATGATTTACTGTTTTCACATGGAGCTAGAAATCAGTAGTCTATAAAAATGGCTTGATTTTATAGTTAAGCCATTAAAATAACAAACAAAACCTGGTGAAGCATTTAAAGAAAAAGAGTCAGTTTAATAAATTTATATATTTTTTAAGAGAAAAATAGAGTCTAATTTATATTTTTCTAAGTGATGAGATGACAGGTATAATTAGAAGGTGTTTTAATATTTCAGGAGACTTTAAAATATCTCTTGTTTATTTAAAAACTCATGCTTTTCTACTTGATACACATTATTTTTTAAACCTACTGCTCAAAAGTGATTATTTTAGGACTGTTAAAACTTATATTAAGGGGTTGGCTTTTAGTTAATCTATTTTTGTTTTAAGCCTCTCTTTCATTATATTCATCAAGTCAAAATTCTTTCTAAAAAGACTTGCTATAAAATTTGTAGAAGGAGCAGGAAAGTGTACATACAACACACTTGGCCTCTTCCTTTGCTGCTTCTCACCACCGTGATGTCCTGGAAATAGGATTCTCTCCTTTGAGTTGGAAGCCCCTGAAAACCTAATATTGATTTTTCTTAATAGTTATGTTAAGAATATCAAAGCATTGGACTCAACTAACTTTGGAAGTAATTTTTTAAAGAACAGGATCATTATATCAAATAGAAGT
>NW_011888849.1:2796684-2799459 GCF_000151845.1 Pteropus vampyrus | reverse complement strand
ATGTAAGGGACTTGTACTGCTTGCTCAGTATTGCAGAGTGCAACAGAACTGTAGTAATTAAAACAATGTATAATGGGTGCAGAAATTCTTATAGATGAAGGTAGAGTGGGGGGGTCCACTCCAGCTATAAGAAGTTATGGATTGTTCAGTAAGTGGTGCTGAAACCAATGGTTACCGGTGTGGGAGAGGCTGTGCAGCATATCCGTTAAGTGCAAAGACTGAAGCCTAGTTACTACCTGCGTTAAAATCCCAACTTGCTAGTGCCCCCTGTGACCTTGGGCAAATGACATAACCACTCTGTGCCTCGCTTCATCCATTCTCCCTACCCATAGCATTATTGCAAGAGAAGTAGATTAACAGGCCCAGAGCAGGACCTGTCATAGAATGTACCTAAGTATCATCTATCATTCTATCATTTAGGAAAACAAATCTAATTCCTATTTCATAAATAATACACATAGTATATTCAGGTGGATTAAAGATATAATTTTTAAAAAAACTTCAAAAATACTAGAGAAAAATAGGTAATTTTTAAAAAATAAGCTTGGATTAGAAAAGACCTAAAGCCATCAAAGCCAGAAAACATAAAAAGCTTGATTGGTTTTTCTCCATAAAAATACTGTTAGAAAAGTACAACTAAGAGAATAACATTTACAGTGTGTATTCTAGAGAGATTTAGCATCCTTAAATTGTTTTTTAAAAACATCCAACATGACAAATGCCACTAGTTTCTACCCCGGTCCCTTTTACCAGACTCGTGTACCTATCCCTTGTTTAAGGAGAGAGGAAATTTTCTCATCTGGGGAGTAAAGGCAATATGATGGATGTTATGACATGGAGAAAATAAAGTTCAACAGGAACACACTTGAGGGGAATAACAGTCAAAGTAAGGGTCAAGGATGGCTTCCTAGAGGAAATAACAGTTAACCTGAAGGGGAAGGATCAAATTATGGAGTGGGGTGGGAAGAAGAGCCTTCAGGGAGCTGGCACAGTATGTGAAAAACAAGTGCCTGGATTTTTTAAGGAACTGGAAATTTAATAGAGTTGAAATTTAGACTAGCTAGGAAGGTAATGAGAAATAGATGAGAACAGTTAACAGCAGTCAGAGTTTAAGGGTTTTAGAAAACATTAAGGAGTTTTCATTTTGTCCTGAGGGAAATGGGAAGCCACTGGAGACTTTTAAGAGGAGAATGAGTTGACCAGTGATGGCATTTTAGAAAAATCACCCTGGCTGCAACTTGAAAAACAGACTGGAAGGAAGTAAACCAGAGGCTAGGAGCCCAGCTAGGGCCCTTTGAGATGCCGTGGTGATATGAACTGGGGGAGTGGCCCCTGGGATGGGAGGAGGTGGGCAGATTACAAAGCAGCATGCTCGGTGAAAAGGCTTCGTGGTTCATTGAAAGGGGGGCGAGGCAAAGAGAATGTCAGAAACAACTTCCGTGAGTCTCAAGAGGCCAATGGGACGTTCCCTTCAGTGAGAAGACACAAGACAGATTGTAGGCAAAAAGCTGGCTCAGGTGGGAAGATGAGCTTATAAAAGTTGGCTGACTGTGTGACAGAAACTTGAAATTTTTGCCTGAAGTGTGTTTTTCCTTCATTCTAGGTAACAGTTGGCCTTGAACTATGAAACTTATTCCATGTTGTCTCTCATGTCCTCTACCTCTGAAGCAGTGCAAATCTTTACATACGTCAACACAAAAGTGCTTAACCCCCTTACTCTTCTCTCTCTAACTCTCCCAGCTCTTTTGGGGAGAGTGACTTGAGGATGACATCATAAAGAGAAAGTGTGTCACATGATAATAACAGCCAAGTTGTGCCCTGGGAGACATCAGTACTAGCGAGAGAAACGTTGCCTGTGTTGTAGGTGCTTTACCTGGAAGAAGTGGAAGGACCCCGAGCCTTAAGGATCTAAGAGGTTAGAGCTAGGACCCCAGAGGGAAGGCAGAGGGGTGGTAAAGGGGATTGGGAAAGAGGGAGACAATGGAAGCCCCCGATGTCCCTGTGAGGTGGGCTCTATGGATTTTTAGGAAACTAGATAGGTTCAAAATGTTTCAAACCATTTTCACAACTGTATATATCCATGACCAGCTATCTGAAGACCTGGTTTTGGACTGTGCTTGTGCACCCTTCTGAGGGTTAGAGGCACAGCTAAAAAGCTATGTCCTATGATCCTGTCTGGAGTGGGTTTTGGGGGAGGGGTACTAGAGCTAGTGTTCCACGGTGGCCTTCATACACTTCCTAAGGTGCCCAACTTTCCCCATAGCCTTGCCCTTTCCTGCATTTTCTCTATTGCCTGGAATATTCTGTGCTTGAATAACCCCAGGTTGCCCTTCAGAGTCCCCTGAAAAGCCACCACCTTAAGTCTGTTGAAATACCCTCCCCAATCAAATGATGTGCCTCCACATCTTAACCTCTCACAGCAGTCTGTATTTTTTACTTCGTTGTACTTAACAGATATTTACTATATATTTGTGTGATAATTTTTTTAGTATTCATCTATTCCAGGGAGTCAGGGCAGAGACAATCTGGTTTTCTCATCACAAGTCTTAGCACCTGGTCCAGCACCTGGCAACAAAACCCTGAGAGGTTAGAAGTCATTGATCATGTATGTTTTGTCGTAGGAGGCCTTGGACGCCATCAGCCGCTGTCCTCAATAATTGTTAAACCTCAATTAGTGGAGCCCCATGGTTCTTCTGGAGTACGTTTAACTTGCAGTAATAATTCTTCCCACCAGGAGTCTCTTTTCCCCCATCATCGGGGTCAAAAGAACTTGTA
>NW_011888849.1:2782470-2796634 GCF_000151845.1 Pteropus vampyrus | reverse complement strand
GGGGCGAGGCAAAGAGAATGTCAGAAACAACTTCCGTGAGTCTCAAGAGGCCAATGGGACGTTCCCTTCAGTGAGAAGACACAAGACAGATTGTAGGCAAAAAGCTGGCTCAGGTGGGAAGATGAGCTTATAAAAGTTGGCTGACTGTGTGACAGAAACTTGAAATTTTTGCCTGAAGTGTGTTTTTCCTTCATTCTAGGTAACAGTTGGCCTTGAACTATGAAACTTATTCCATGTTGTCTCTCATGTCCTCTACCTCTGAAGCAGTGCAAATCTTTACATACGTCAACACAAAAGTGCTTAACCCCCTTACTCTTCTCTCTCTAACTCTCCCAGCTCTTTTGGGGAGAGTGACTTGAGGATGACATCATAAAGAGAAAGTGTGTCACATGATAATAACAGCCAAGTTGTGCCCTGGGAGACATCAGTACTAGCGAGAGAAACGTTGCCTGTGTTGTAGGTGCTTTACCTGGAAGAAGTGGAAGGACCCCGAGCCTTAAGGATCTAAGAGGTTAGAGCTAGGACCCCAGAGGGAAGGCAGAGGGGTGGTAAAGGGGATTGGGAAAGAGGGAGACAATGGAAGCCCCCGATGTCCCTGTGAGGTGGGCTCTATGGATTTTTAGGAAACTAGATAGGTTCAAAATGTTTCAAACCATTTTCACAACTGTATATATCCATGACCAGCTATCTGAAGACCTGGTTTTGGACTGTGCTTGTGCACCCTTCTGAGGGTTAGAGGCACAGCTAAAAAGCTATGTCCTATGATCCTGTCTGGAGTGGGTTTTGGGGGAGGGGTACTAGAGCTAGTGTTCCACGGTGGCCTTCATACACTTCCTAAGGTGCCCAACTTTCCCCATAGCCTTGCCCTTTCCTGCATTTTCTCTATTGCCTGGAATATTCTGTGCTTGAATAACCCCAGGTTGCCCTTCAGAGTCCCCTGAAAAGCCACCACCTTAAGTCTGTTGAAATACCCTCCCCAATCAAATGATGTGCCTCCACATCTTAACCTCTCACAGCAGTCTGTATTTTTTACTTCGTTGTACTTAACAGATATTTACTATATATTTGTGTGATAATTTTTTTAGTATTCATCTATTCCAGGGAGTCAGGGCAGAGACAATCTGGTTTTCTCATCACAAGTCTTAGCACCTGGTCCAGCACCTGGCAACAAAACCCTGAGAGGTTAGAAGTCATTGATCATGTATGTTTTGTCGTAGGAGGCCTTGGACGCCATCAGCCGCTGTCCTCAATAATTGTTAAACCTCAATTAGTGGAGCCCCATGGTTCTTCTGGAGTACGTTTAACTTGCAGTAATAATTCTTCCCACCAGGAGTCTCTTTTCCCCCATCATCGGGGTCAAAAGAACTTGTATTCCTTGGTATCTTTATGGTTTTCACAGCCTTGCTGCTAAGGTGTAGTTGTGGCTTACCACTGCCTCTGCATTACCTGGGGGCTCATTAGCAATGGAGAATTTGAGGTCCTACCCCAGACAGCAGAACTAGAATCTGCGGTGTAACAAGATCCTCAGGTGATCTGTATACATATTAAATACTGAGAAGCGCTGTTCTACAGGACAGTCCTAATCTGAAAAACTTGGAAGACTGAGAAAAACCCCATCTAAATGGTCTTTCCCACATGGTTCTGTCCCACTGTACTTATAGAAGTGTTTAGAAAGAGGTTTAGAATTTGTTTGCTTTTATTATGAATATAAAATATACATATGACATCATATACATTTACACATTTACAATTTGCGGTTTCCTTCATCTTTTTTTGAGAAAATTCCATTCTGCATGGCCCAGTTGCCCACTCCTTGCCCACTCCTTCCACTGCGCTCTGCTCACGTTCACGACATTCACTTCACCTTGGTACAGTGCGTGACTTGGTAATACCAGGCCCAGCAAAAAATGTCTGACTTTATTGTCCTTCTCACAGAAGGACAATCTCTTTCATTCTACTGTTTCCTTTTCTGTCACTACATGCTTTCAAATGCCTCAAACTTCAGGAATAAAAATTCAGGAGAAAAGAGGGCTGCAATAATCTCCTTTGTCTTCTAGAAACAGCTTGAAATATCCTACATGAGTGAGGGGACACAAAAGTAGGTGCTGAGAGCACTGCTTATTACCTCGGTTTGAGAATTATCAACAGGAAGGCTCTGAAGTGTTATATATGAATTAAGCTTTGCTCACCAAATGGATGATCATAAAGGATCTGAGTATCAGTGGTATCGAGTACATTTAAAAATAAATACACAGGAATAAATACAAAAAGAAAAATAGAGTTTCGCTAAGAGAAATTTCAATACCAATATTCCCGTGCTTTCTCAAAACTTCATCAGGTGTGGCTTGACAACAGGTTGATAAAGAGAAGCTGGATTTTATATAACTAGTTGCTCTTCTTTGGGGGCCTGAGCCTTCCAAGAGCCGGTGAAGAGCAGATGACAAAGAATCTGTCGCCGTTTCTCTTAGAATGCAGCTATGCGAGAGGTTTTGTAGGAGTTTTCTTTGAGGCTGTCAAATATTGCTTTGGTTCCATTCTGCCAGTGTAACACCAGATCCATCGGGGTCTTTCCAGCCTAATCAAAATAGATGAGAAAATTTTACTTCCAGATGGGAGGCATCTGTAAATTCACATCCTCTCTCTGTGTATGTTTAATGAGGTGATGGATAGGTGTATGTTATTGAAGTATTTCATGTTTTCCTCTATGAGTGATTTGCAGTTTATATTCAAACCAGTCTTTCACTTTTTCTCACGGGAATGCTTTTGTCTTCTAGATTAGCATTTTTCCCCCTATGGAAGTATTTCAGGTCTTGATAAAAATCCCTAGTCCCTAGACACAAAATGGCAAGAGCATGCCAAGTCATTTTGATGTTCAAAAAATGCCTCTGTATATCACCAGCATTCTGCAGTCAAAAACCAGTTCCTTTCTATTTGGAAAATGATTCCTTGATTAATAAAAACCGGTGGTAACCAAACTGTTTCAACACCTTGGCTTAAGTACTCAGGTACTTCTCAGTACTCTTATTGCTCCATAGGGTAGATCTTTCACAACTGCTCAGAAGTTACATTGAGTTATCCCATAAATTTATTTTTCTTTGAGGTGACGTCAATGATGTGTGAATAATTTTCAAGAACAAAATTTGTTTCCTTTATGAACATGTCTCAAGATATTTACAAAAATTAAGACTATGTCACCTCTCAATTCTTGTCTTTAAATAAGAGCAGTCCTAAATTTTTCCATCTCTATTAATTCAGAAGTCTCTCTTTAACCCAGAGAATGCAAACTGGCAGCTTTGAGACAAAAATCAGTGTAGAGAGCTGTTTTGGACCAAACAGAGCTTAGATTTCTTAAAAGTTGGAATGAATTGTTAACAGTTGGAAATTAAGAGATTTCCCAACTGAGTTTGTGGTCTCTGAAAAAATCAGAAGAATTGGCAGCATGATACCCGTGGTTCCTTAGAGCAACAATGGAGTGGATTGGGGAAGAGCCTCCACCTTTAAAAGTTACATGCACAAACCCCTACAGGCACTCACTTAAGTCACTTATATGATCTGCCTGGACCCTGTGCATATTGAGTTAGTGACCCTGTAACCTTCACTTTGGAACTTCCATAGCGTCTTCCTTGAGAAACGCTGATCAGCAGATGCGAAGACAAAGTTTTGGACAACAACTGAATAACATCGTTTGTGTTGTCTCCAATCCCTTTCAGGAGGGTGTCCAAAGCTTATGGGTGTTTTGGGGAAATATTGACCCATTGGGTCAATGACATTAACTCTTATGCCTGGGGCTAATTCATATTCAGAGCCTTGAGCCTTATGTGTATATCTTTGGCTATTCCTCCATAAACTCCTTTCCCTGCTCCCTATCGAAATCTATCTCTTGATTTTCTGGCTACTTACAGTCTCCCCAAATCTGTATGCTATTTATCTCTGCTGGTAGTGTCTCACTGCCAGAGAAAAAGATCATCATATTTTCTGAAGCTTAGGAGATTTCATTGAATATACTCTTTTTTCTAGTACTTTATCCAAGTTATTAGATAAGACCAATCCCAATATCAAGGACAAGGGACCCCTACTGTTAACACTTTCCCAACCAGTCTCTATTTCTTGCATTTATTCTTTGTTCTTGTTACCAAGGCAGTTTGGTTTTTTTTTTTTTAAATGATAAAATATTCCTCTCAGTCCTATAGTAGCACAATAAGGAGAAGAAATTATTCGCATTGTACGATCACTGGGGTTTTCTTTTCCTTCTTTTTTTAAAGCGATTCTCCAAAAGCTTTCAAGTTATTTCTTCAGTAATTTACACCCATTCCTCTGGGTGATATTTTTAAAGCTTTTATTAGATGGTGTTTGGGAATTGGGACCATGAGAAGTTGGTTATGTTCTTTGATTACAGATGAAGCTAAATTAATACATACTTGTAGAAGGGACTTATACAAGCATTTTCAGGACCTAAATATAGGAAATTATTTTGAGGAATGTGCAGATAAACCAAAGTGGAGAATAGATGGAAATTATCTCAAAAATATAGGCAAAAGCACAGCTACCACTAGAAGAAAGTGGTAGCCTGTCATGCTGTTGTAAGGAGGGGAGGGCTATTCAGAATTACCCGGATTAGACATTAATTTGTGTTCATTGGCTCTTAGCTGCTTTGACCACTGCAGAACTTTAAACCACTTCAGGAATGGTGGGTGTCTGTATTCCTGACCACTCCAGGCTTTGCTCAGCTAGGGATGGCCAAGGCCAAGATTGAACTTGTGTTCGTGAAGGTGAGCGATTTGACCATCTTGTATTTTCAAGACCAAATTTTTAAAAGAATTACTAGACACAGTCATAGCACTCACTTTGGCTTCCCCCATCCCTGACCGGGTGACCTGAGTCCTTGCCAAGTTTAGCAGTGTCATAATAGAATGGATAGGAGCACTTAAACCATCAGAGGACCCCTGAGATACTACCATTGTGGGACCAATGTCAAGTTTGCGAGATACGCGTTTGTAAATGTGAAAGCCTGCTAGTGGGTCCCCTGCTTTGGAGCACTTACACAGTTCTTGACATTGAGGTCGGCGCCGTACATAATCAGGAGTCTGATCATCTTGTAACGATTCAGTCTCACAGCATCATGCAGGGGAGTGTCTCCTTCCTAGAGAAGAAGAGTGAACGGGCTAAAGGCGGGCCCGAGGCCAGGAAGGGGGTCTTGTTGGGGTACCTGGCTGGGAAGTGATTCCAACTAAAAGGAGTGAAGCTAACTCTGCCCAGCTGCTCACCCGGTCTTTGGCGTTGAGGTCCGCCTCACAGGCGATGAGATGCTCCGCGCACTCGTAGTGGCCAGTCCTCACCGCCACATGCAGCGCCGTGCTGAGCAACTGGGAAATTGAGGAATGCTGCTGATTTGCTGGGCATTGAGGACAGGAACGGTCCCAAACCCCAAGGCGCGTGAGAGGGGGGAAGTGGCCCTCTCAGCTGATCACAGTGGTGAGGGGTTTGGGAGTGGGGGTGGGGAGAGGAGAAAGTGAGGAGGAGGGGAAGAAAGAGAGATAAAAGACGGAGGGGAAGGCAAGGAGGGAGAGGGAGAGGAAGGGGAGGGTGCGGGCAGGGCCGGAAGAGCAGGAATACCTTATCCCGGGCACTGATTTTTGCTCCTTTATTCAGCAACAATTTTAAGACATCCAAGTTTCCTCCCCGGCTCGCCCAGTGGATGGCTGTGGATTCAAGCTATACCGGAAGGTACAAGGACATGACTTAATATAAAGAAGAATCTGTTTGAAGGAATTAATACTTGGTTTCTAAGGCCCAGAACATCAGGTTTGCTAGGGCATCGGTGGTAACAATGGCTGTCCTTGCTAGATGGCCACTTCCAGGCATTCTAGTGCAAGGCTCTTTGCCAAATGTTTTAGCTAAAATATGTGTGTGAATGTGAGTATATGCACTCACATGTGTATGTATATCTGTGTGCATACGTGTGCATCATTAGGAGACTCAATAAATCTAACTAAAAAAATAAGAACTACAATTTTACTGAGAATTTTCTCATACCAGCATGGTGCTACTCTAGATGTGTGGATCCTCCCAGCAACGTTATGAGGCAGGTGTTGCTGTGCTCATTTTATAGATGAGAAAAACAAAGCTCCTTTCAAAATACTCAAGTTTCTTGCCCAATGAAAAAGCTAGTAAGTAAGTGGCAGAATAGATATTCAGACCCACATCTGCCTGGAACTTTAACCACTTTTGCCAAATACATATACTCAAAATATCTAGACAAATGTATTTTAAAATTCTGGCAGAATAAAAGTAGTTTCTTCCAAAAGATTTTAACCTGGATCTGACACCTCTTCCTGTGTCCTTGCTGTTTTTTCCTCATCTCTTGCTGGTTTTCTGCTGTCATTTGTGCTAGCACAGCCTCTTACCTCGATTGTTATCATTTGTGGTCACTGCACACTGCTCTTACTCAGAAGATGCCCTCTTCACCGATCTGTTTGGTACATCCCTGGCCTTCCAAGTCCCACACTCATGAATTTTAGTGTTTTTCCATGCAAACTTTATTTTTGTTTCTTTAATTGTTTTTCTGTGTGTTTGTCTTTCGGGTTCAATTTTGGCCAAATCCTTTGGACTCTTTTGATATTCCTTTTCTACTTTGCTGTAAAGTCAAATTGAGCTGCATTTAAATAAAGCATTTCTCCAGCTCAATTTCAGTTCGTAAAATATGCTATATACTGGTCTTTGTAGAAATCAGAATGGTTGAATTATTGAGGTCTGAATAGCAGCTGCTTTCCATAGATGCAATTCATTTAGTATTCAGTCTAGCCTCAAATTTCATCGATGGCAATCGGCATCTATCATATAAGGTGTGCAGCTAGAGAATTCTGATTCACTGCTGGCAGCCAAGGGGCCACAGGCAGACTGCCGTGTATAATGGAAGGACAGGGACATTGAAAGGCAAGTGTCGACTGTATTACTTCTCAGTAATGCTACTGACTTGATAATGACCCAACTCTTTGATGAGGATATTGAATTCTGTTCAACAGCGTTCACTTCCTTCTTTTCCCTGGATCACTCCTCTCCTTTTCAGTATGTATAGAAAATACTTTCCACATGACCTAGTCCCATCTCCCAACTTTTTTTCGTATGGGGAAATAAGCTTTTGCCTAGTTCTCTCAGATCAATTTTCAATCCAGTCAGCCCCGTGTTTCATCGTAGGTTTCCTCGAGCTTCATACAGTCTACTCATTTTGGCTTGTTTCCAAGCAAAGAAATATATTTACCATATCACGGAATTCGATCTGGGCTCCAGCTTCCATTAACTTCTCCACAATTGCCAAATGTCCTTCTAGGCACGCTCTGTGAAGAGCTGTCCGTTTATACTGTTAGAATAGATATTAAAAGGGGGGAGAGAGAGAGAGAGAGAGAGAAATACCTTAAAAAGTGCATAAATCCTTTCTAGGAGGTATGAATCTGGATGCTCTGATGACCTCATTGATAGAGAATTGGAGGCTTCTTTATGAATTAGAAATGTCAAATTCACTAAAATTGCACAATCAGAACACTCATCCTGCAACTGAGATCTGAGCTCCTTGCAATGTACATTCCTAAGTGCCCAGAGATCTACATTGAGGGATGTGAACTTGAGGTTCAATGCTGATTTTTCCTTTCTTGTATTTTGTGCCTTCATTGTTTGTATCTGCATGCAGATCAGACAGTTTTCTTCCATCTGGGACTGTCTCTGGGTTAAATATCAAAAAATATTCAATTCATTTTTAAGAAAACGGGACACTCATTTTTAGTTCAACTTCAGAGATAATTCCCTCTTTCAATTCATCGGGGAAAGAATACAAAAAGGATTAGTGATTTCTGGTAAATTGGCTTCGTATGAATGGATGAATAGACTATTAAAGCTGGAACAACTTTAGGCACCATTTCACACCAATGCCTTCTATTTATAGATAAGGAAGTAAGGTCCAGAAAATAAAAATTACCTTCTAAAAACCAAGTGGTGAAGTAGTGATAGAGCTGGCACTTGAACTCCAGTCTCTAGATTCCCTATCTAGAGCTGATGTTTTGTATCCCATCAGAGATAATGCTAATAATATATTTCTGTAAAGGTGACTTGTTGGCCTTACCTAATTAAAAGTCTATCTCAAGGATGTATGAAGTTAAAGACAAACTGAAAAATCAACCAAAAGTATATGAGAGTGCAAAAAATGATTCAATTCATAGCACTAATCCAGCTTTTTTTTTTTTTTTTTTTTGGTACCCTATACTATCCTATTACACTGCTGGCATATGTGGCAACAGCTGGGGAAACTGTTTCAGGTGGATTGATTTTTGGCACTATATTAGCAAGGCTGCAGTAAAGCATAAGAAACACAAAATTAATGAGCTGGATTTTGCAGCGCTTTGTATAAGCCTTACCTCATCACAGACATCTGGGTTGTTCTTGTCTGACAAGAATTTTTCTACTACTGGCAGTTTATTCTCCAGGGCAGCCTTCAGAAAGCGAGGCGCATCTACAGGTTCTGTCTGAAGCCAAAAATAGTGTGAAAGTTACCATGAGTGTTCCAACATTCAATCAAACCCTACACAGATATTTATTCCCTGTAGCATACACATCAGACATGCAATACTACGAAATCAAGTAGCTCTTACGATAATTTCAGGTTCAGGGTCCTTCACAACTGGAACTTTAGTTTTCCTGTATTTTTTCTTTTTCTTCAGTTGAATGATAATTTCAAGGTCTTCTAAATTTTCAAGCTTTGATCTTTGTTCTAGCTTTTTCTTCTTGAGCTGAAAAAGAAATCCATATTTCAGTATATGGTGAGTTCTACTGAAAAGCATTCTGGCCTCGTCTAAACAAAATCTTTAAGATCTGAGATAAGTATATGAACAGTTTGAGCAAAAATAACTTTTTAATTAAATTTTTGTTTTTGATTCAGTGATTTCTTATTCAAGTATTTGAGGGGTCTAATTTTTCAGCTAATTACCTTCATCTTCACTTCTCTTACATGTAGCATCAGCTTTTGACTAATTGGAGATAGGACCTAGTCTCTGATGATTTTGTAATTACTGCCATAAACAAAGCCAAGATTTTTGTAGTTTTTTTCCTTATCATACTCAAGAAGTTTTTTTTTGCCCCCAAAGAATCTATTAATAAGTGCTACACTTTGAAAAATCAATGTCGATCTCTTTCAGGTGGTCCTCTAAGCAGAGTCCATTAAACAGACTGTCCTGGGACTACAGCTAACTAATGCATGTTTTATCTGCAGTTAGTAAGTCATGAAAATTCACCCAGCAGCAAAGATCTTATCAACACAGATAGCAGACATAGTCAAACAATGATCCATGGAGCACAAACCACATTATTGAGAAAAAATAGGTCTCCCTTGCTTGGGGTTAACTGGGTGGCGTATGACAAGAAATTCACTGGACACATTTTTCTTTCCAAGTCTTTCAGTTGGAGCACGGTCATAGAACATGCAATCATTGATTCAGAATCCAGAGGCCATAGTCTCGCCAAAGAATTATTTCCCATAACCGGTCCCATAGAAGTTACCTCTTTATAGGTTCAAATTTGGTAAAGAAACATCTTCAAAGTGGGGGCATTTTGTTTCCTTTATCCTGCTTGACACCTCTATCCCCTACTCCATTCCCAACCTCCCACTGGTGGATTTCATGGAAGGCTCTTACCTCTGCCTCTCGTTGTTTCTCAATTCTCCACTGTTGCTCCCCAAGGCTCACATGGTGGGCTGGAAGCGTTTTCAGGTCCTCTTGCTTCTCCAAAGTAACAGCAGCTTCATACTCTCCATCTGTGAAATCCTCAGGAAGGAACTCCCCGGTGTCTCCACTGCCATTCTTCTTCCCTGTGACCTATAAGGGAAGAAGATGGCAGGGTCAGAAGTATGGGGGCCTGTCCCGGGGTCTTTCTCTGCAGTGGATGCTGCAGGAGGTTTCTGGTCCTTCCTCCCTGGTGACAGCCACCTCCATGCAGCACACTGTCAGATCTCAGGCTGCGACGCGTCGCTCCAATGTTCCAGGAATCACTTTCAGGTGCTTGTCCTGCTGTCTTAGTTAAATCAAGGTTTAGATTAGATTGATACATTTAAATCTACTTTTAATCTGCTTAGTTACATTTCTCCTAGGAAAACCACAACCCCCTCTGATTATTTAAAATTCTTCCATTTTAGGTACTTTTGATGACTCTTGGCCTTGACTTGTAAAGTTTTCAGGCATATGTTCTTGCAATAGAACTTCTTCCCTAAAGCATTTTGATAATTACATGTGATTCAACACTCCAGTAATAAAACCAAAGGAGAAGATAATGAATAGGAAATATGTAGAAAATTCATTCCTGCCAGCTCCATTTTTCCAATTTCTCTAATTTCATCACATAAACCAACCATTTTTCATATATGACATTTTCAGAGTACCTGTGCACTATGCCTGAAAGAAAAGGATGTTTCGATTTTCAATAAAAACCAAGACCGAACCAGTTTTCATTGCATAAAAATAACGTCTCACATACCAGCTCTTGTACTTGCAGCATCATCGTGTTGGCCTGAAGTTCGCCTGTATGTTTTTCTCTTGTGGAATGAATCGCTTGAGTTGGCCCTGCTAAGCTCCTCCACACCGGTCAGCTTATATAGCTAGGGCTGGGTGAGATAATCTTCCAACCTGGGAACCCAAGTAACATCCCAGCCCCCACCACTGGCCAACTCAGAGGCAGGTGAATTTTCATCCCAGACTTAGTGTCTGGGAAGCAGAAGAGGGAGGGGATGATAAGTAACCCCACTGAATATGTGAATCAAGAAGAAATGTGAGAGGGCCATTCCTCTGGCAGTGACCACACCGCTCAGCAATGCGAGTCATCCTATTTATCGGGAAGCCAGGGGACAGCTGCCTGTTGATATTGCGCCACAACGCTGCTCTTTTACCTTCTTTGTCAGCTTTCATATGACTAACACTATCAAGAAAATGTAAATACCCTGAGTATCACACTCCCAATAATATCTTTCTGATAACCAGACTTATCAACACTTCACTTGGGGGAAGTGTTGCTTCAGGACACCCTATTCCCATGGGTAAACAGCCTGAGAGGAAAGGATCCGAGTCCACATGGCCCTTGTCTATATCTGTTTGGAATTCTCTGCAGTGATGTCTGGGGCTAAAAAGGCCCCATGACATGCCATCTTACCATCATTATAAGAAATTGAAAGCACTCGGTAATGCACTTTTGTTTTATGGTGTCATTGGCCATAATTAGCATATGACATGTTTGCTGTCTTCTAAAACAGCATACTTACTGGAGCAACTTTTATTCAAAAAGGATCTAAATGGTCCCAAGAAAGACTATATGAGACCAGTTTTTAGCAGTGGTATGACCTTGATTAGGTCATAGAGCCAAAGTTCTCAGAAGCTATGGGTAAAAGACTCACCTATGGGAGCTTGTCAAAAATGCAGATCCCAGGGCCCCACTTCAGGGCATTCTGAGTCGATTAATGGTGAGTCTTAGGAATCCATATTTTTCAAAGCACGCAGGTAGTTCTGATACATCAATGTTGGAAATACATTGCCAGAGAGGCAAAGAGCTTCGCTTTGGGGAGGGGTGAAAAAGATCTCTGTTTCTGGTTTCCCGCCTCTGAGATGTTAAATTATGTAAAAATATTTAGGTTTCCTTGCAGTTTAAGGAGAAATGGTTACCTTCAAAGTCATTTAACTCCCTCTCCCACCTTTTTTTTTTTTTTTCAGTAAAAGGGGGAAGAGTGAGAGAAAGGGAGAATCAATGAGGGAGCATTAATTAGGATGTTCTATTAACCTTTCTGTGTCTATCATTTTCTCAGACTTACCCACTCTACAAACATGACTGCCATTCTCTTCAGCCCCCCTTAGACTGGTCAGCCCATGGATGGTTTCCCTGGAACTTTCAAAATGAGACATTCACTCCCCAAACCAAACACTGGCAAAGAGGGACCCTCCCTGTAACTCCTGTATCTGTTCTGGTCTCCCAATGTTCTATCCTAAAAGGGGTTTTACTTAGAGTAAATTTCCTGGTGTTTTCTTTGAGGTGGAGATAGCTAGTACCATGTTTGTTGTTCTCTTTAAGTAAGAAGTGGCCAGTTAAGCTTTTCCTACCATTTCTTATGATGTTTTTCTCAGGCCAGACCCAAACCAAGGGGAGGATTAGGAGATATCTTTGGGGAAGGGTCATCGGTTGTTAAAGGCTCTTGAATATGGAACCCCAGAGCTGTTAGTGCTCTCAAAGTCTGAGCAAGACTAATGCTTTCATTTTGCAGCGAGGATACTGAGGCACAGAAACATCAAGTAACTTGGCTGCAGACACACACCTCGGTTTAAGAGTTTCGATTCCATCCAACAGAAGCAGAGAATTATAGAGCCCAGAGCACATTGTCTAGGGCAGTTCATACATAGACCCACTCAGTGCCCAACCAGAACTGGTTAGAAGGCTCTTCAGTGTTCAAATCACCTCAAAGAATGTAAGTGAAAGGGAGTAGGATGGCTCACCATGCCCCTTCCTTCCTCTAGTCACTTAATTACCGGTTCTATACAGGAGACTCCAGGAAGTCTTGAAGAAAATGTTGAGGAAGCATTGAAGGGATGAGCTTAAAGAAAAGAGTGAGTTGGGCAGATCTTCAAGTATCTTCAGGACCAGTAAAATCACTGCCGGGCCTCTCCACTCCCCTTTTTCCCTTGATCCAGTCTGTCATTATAAAACACGAAAGGATTTGCTTTTCAGAGAAAGACCCTAGATATATTTAGCTCCCTAACAGCACATAGTAAAAAATTATATTTTCTAATAATTCTTATTCATCAAAATTGAGAACAAAACTACTCAACTAGAGGAGAGTTCTCTGTCACTTGTTTTTAAGGAGTTTCCTTCCTATCAAAGTTCACTTAATTCTGAAATTTGTATATTTGACTTTATCACAGCCTCAAACTAGACATAACCTTTTCTCATAAAGATGAATTAAGACAACAAACCTCTAAGCTTCTTCTACAATTATTGAGCACCTAGGCATTACTGGTGGCAACAATCTATGGCCAGAATGAGTAGGGAAATGGTCCCTGAGCTGCCAGAGTGACGTCATGAGCCTTTCCTTCCATCCTTGCAGGATTTATGCATTTCAGTGGGACCAGAATTATAACCCTTTTTACAGCTGGAGAAACTGAGGGGCAGAGGAGCAGAGCCTAAAGCTTTATTGCTATCACTCAGGGTTTGAAAGATGTGGCCAGATGTCATCTGTGTTCATGTGTCATGTCTCAGCCCCCAGGACAATTTCCTTTTTCCAAATTTTAAAGTACTCCTACTCAGACATTTTATTTTTTTCATTATATTTTCTTAACTATATAAATAACATATAAATTTGTTATTGTTAACTAAAATAACACAGAACGTTGCTTAATTGCAATCTTACTGTTGATTTGATACTTGATTTTTTTTTTCACTCAATAATATGTCTTAAGGATTGTCTTCTACCAGCAGAAACAAACCTATCTCATTATTTTAAACAACTTCATGGATTTATTTTTTGTGTGGGTATATTTTTGCCTATTTAACCACTCTTTTATCTCTGTATGTATAGGCTATTTTTCAAAATGGTCACTTTTATTTACTACAATCAAAGGCATTTTGTAGCACATAAAATGTTACTGTTATTAACACTCCTTGTCCTTAGAACACCCATTGTTATACTAAAAGGAAGGACTCTAAGGCCTCGAGCCAGATTCTGATGTGGAAGACACCTTGTTCTGCTGTTGCACTTGTAATTGCTCATTTTGCCATCCCCCTTAATAGCCTTCCCAGGCCCAGCTGCTACTCACCTTCCTTGGCTGGGAGAAGTAGCTGACTTTGCATGACTAGGAATCCAAGTATCCTCAGGGCCAAGCCATGGTTCAGTTACACACTCAAAAGTGCCAGAGGGAGGTCATAAAAGTGAAGCAAACAATGTTCAAGGTTGTATCCCCTCCCCCACCAACCAAGAATGGCATCACCTGTATTCAAAAAGCCAAAAGTACTGAGATATTTTGAGCAAGTTTGTGGTATCTGCTTTCATCTTCTTAAAGTACAGTGTCAGGGATTAAAGGCTTCTTCTTTCCAAGGCTCTGGAGAGAAGATGCACACACATGACTGTAAGCAACACAGTACATGCTTCCTTTTT
>NW_011888849.1:2761142-2781905 GCF_000151845.1 Pteropus vampyrus | reverse complement strand
CAGAATCTCAAACCCTCAAGTTACTCAAGGGCAATTTTGAACGGGATGACTTCTGGAACCCTCAAGTTTTGTCAAGGTCTCAAAACCACTTACCCAAAGGTAGAAGTAAGCATTAATGACAAGCATCGCATGCTGACAGCAAAGTTGATTCTCCAAAAGGCTCTAAAAAAGAAAATGGTCCATAAAGCTTTCACCAGCCCAGTGCATTTCAACCATTTTTAAGGCTCCCATTTGATAAATATGAAAATCTCACATCTTCTATTAATACGAATAGAACTGTCGAGATCAACTTGAGACCCAAACCAAATCAAAGCAATAGTAATTTTGAATATGCTTTTCCAAACTTCCCCAAACATTAGAGATTTTGAAAAGGCTTCTTCTCTTTTCCTCCCCTTCAGAGAATCTCTGCCCAAATTCTTGCCTTTGCTGGAATCTGTGTAGAAGAGGTAGTAATAAAAGGTCAGGAAGGGCTGTCAGTGACTTTATATTAAAATTCTTATTTCCTCAAACAATGGATTCTTTTTTAGGCCCCTGCACTAATTCTTATAGTCTTAGTAAGGCAGAGCCTTTAACAATTGGCTTTCTGAGACTGTGCATGAGGATGAGTGGACTGGCTATTACAACTGTGAGAAGAATGGGTGTGCGGGAAAATCAGCTAATGTAAATGCATAATAATTCGCTCTCCTGCCCCGGAACTTTCTGAAAAGCTGAACTTACTTCATAAGATGAAATTTCACTGAATGGACAGTGGGATGATAGAGAGTTTGCATTACAGCCTTTTTTTCTTTCTTTTTTTTTTTTTTAAGTCCGATTGTCATGGTAACGCTATGAAAAGATTTTGATGCAACTTTGGAATTACTTCACATCCAATTACATAGAACATCCACTTGGGGTGAGAGATAAGTGCTTCTGTGACTGCAAACATAGAAAAAAAAATCCATTTACCCTTTTTGGCCAATTTATTAAAGCAGGAGAGAATTATTTTTAAAATGCAATTTCTGACTTCAAGTAAGGAGTAGTGGGGAAAAAAGTCTTGATGTAGTTTGGTATTTCCTAATAAAAGAGAAAGACTGCAAGACATCTTCAGTATGGGTTCTTCAAGAGGCAGAGAAATTTAGGGCCAGTAAAAACCTGAGTAGTCACTGATTCCATTCCTTGGTCATCAGGAAGGGCCAGGTTCAGGCAGGCAAGACCCTCTTACTGTAAAGACTAAAACCTCCCTTTGTAAACATCCTGATGCTTAAAATCTAGCTGCCGTGTAGTTTCTTATAGTTTACTAAAAGCTTGGTAATTTAGTCTGTTTGTCTCATTCTAGCTTCAGGAAAGATCATCACCATCAAAAACATTTATTGAGCACATTTTACAATGAGTCTTGCTAGATCAAGGGAGAAAAATCTAAAAGATGAAGTTTCTGCCATTAAAATCTTACAGGAACTAGCCCCTTCTACCAGCTCAAAAACATTCTTATGACTAGATATTGTTAAGCTCTTCAGAATATCAAATTTTGGAACCCAGAAAGGGCTTCAATATTGTCTGGCCCATCCCCTAATTAAACACATTGGTATAAGTGACACTTGAAGAAGTAAGGTGGCTTTTCCCAAATCACATGCAGAGTAAAGATACAAATCTTGGTCTCCCTATTTCCAGGGCAGATTAAAATATCTTAGTATTTTTCTTTACAACGATGTGATAGCTGATATCTACTGCTCCATTTCCTTCAAAGTATATACAGCTATATAATAATACAGCTATTATTTCATGTTTTCTGTCTCTCTTCTCCTTTACAGAGGTTTATATGTATAGGCTCCGATTCCTTAGAGAAATAGCTAATTCCATGTCTGGGACAGGGAAGGTACAAGATGAATTTAGGATATCCCCTGCCAAAAAGCAAGCAAGTACTCATAGTAATGGGGACTTGCCCAAAGGAGCAGCTGTAAGGGTCTCCTGCTATCCAAATTTGGGGTGTCTTGAGTGTTGACAAGAATGATGATGATAACTTATAAATGAAAAAAATAATCTATTGAGTTCACAGTGATACTCAATAAATAAATAAATAAATAATATAAATATATAAATAAGTAAATAGAGAATGAAAGGGAAAAGGAAAAGCTCTTCTTTATAGAAGAATGCCAGCTAATGTAGAGAAAAGGATAAAATTAGGAAGTTCACTGTTTCACAACCCCCAATGAAATAATTGATTCAAGCAAAGATCATCAATGAACACTAAAAGCATTTTATCATTTTGTGTCAGGATAGTACTAAAGGATCATAGTACTATAGGATCATACAGAGATTACGTGTTGAATACTAAGGGGCAAAAAGCACCTTTACAATGGAGACCTGGCAGGCATCCACTTCACAAACGACCAAACTTATCAAGAGAAGTGCTAGGTATCAGTATTTTAAAAAATTTTCCAGCTGATTCTAATTACCATCCCGAATTGAGAATATCCTCCTGGGGTTTAGATTTACACGAATATATATTTAGGTGTCTGTATGTGTGTGCGTGTGTGTGTGTGTGTGTGTGTTTATGTATATGTGTATATATATTCTTGACGTTGTAGTAAACAGATAAGCCATTTTTATCATGGTCTCAGGATTTTGATTACTAAAGTCTCTGCCTTATTGACTATAGGAAAAATTACATATATCATATATATAATTTATTCTTTCAACAAATGTTTATTTAGCCTGTTCCCGTGTAACGACTTGACATACATTTTCTGAAGTGTTGCAATAAGAAGTACACACCATCAGTTATGTAACATTCTTACTCCTAAAATGCTGAACCTGAATCCAATCATGAGACAACGTTCAGAGAAATCCAGAATGTTGGATATTCAACACGACAACAAATTGGGCTCTTCAAAAATGTCGATGACTTGAAATGACAAACAAAAAAGAAGTGGGGGATTGTTCTAGTTCAAAGAAACTAAGGGGATATAACAATCAAACAAAATACATGAACTTTGGTTGGATCCTGTAATTTAAAAAACTAAAGCCATAAGATACACTCTTCGAACAATTAAAGAAATTTGAATATAGACTATATTTTAGACACTATTAATGATAGCTTTCTTATATGTACTAATAGTTTTGAGGTAATGTAGGAGAATGTCCTTATTCTTAGGAGATATAGTCTAAATTATTTAGGGGTGAGGTATCAAAATATCTGCTTTTAAATGGTTTGGCAATATATATACACACACACACGTGTGCGTGCGTGCGTGTGTGTGTGTGTGTGTGTGTAGAGAAAACAATTGAGAAAAAAAGCACAACTGTAAAATATTAACAATTGAATCTAGGTGAAGAGCATACAGATGCTCATTGTACTATTCTTTCAATTTTTTCAATGTTTCAAAAATTTTAAATAAATAAAAAGTAAAATAGGCACCTTAAACCTTAAGCTCCTTGAAGCAAGGGATGTTTGTTTCTCTGTTTCTCTCATTGATGTATGCCAAGCACTTAGAGCAGACCTTGGCATGTAGTAGGCACTCAATAAACACATGTTTAATAAAAAAAAAAAAAAGAAGAAGAAGGCGGGATAGAAGCCAGGGAGCCTGTGTGTCTGCAGACACAGCGCCCTGCCTGCCAGTCAGTGCTTTTCAGAGCTCCTCCCTCAGGAGCCGTGGGAATGCCACAGAATGAGGCTCCTGCCGGCAGTGCTCTCTCAGCTGCATCCACTTTTGGTGCTGCCAGCTGGGCAGAAGGTTGGGAGAAAGAAGAGTCACTCAGCCAGAATGGCTTACTCGTGACCTGCTTTCTCATCACCCGCCACGATCAAACTGGAAGTGGCAAGATGTTTCTGATGAGAGTATAAAAATGTAGGTATCTGTCAGCACACATGGGTTCGGTCACCCCACCGATTCAGGGCGAACCTGAATGTTTCTTAAAACTCTGAGGTCACAAGACCCAAGAGACCCCACGTGCAAATGCGGGAAATTGAAAGTCTTATGGCAAGGCAACAGCTGATTTCTTTTTTCATTTTATCTCCTTTAATGTCACCAAAACAAGATATTGTCTTCAAAAGATGAGTTTTCTAAGATTTTACCAGTTGAGGACTTATTATCTTATTTCCAAAATCTGGGGTTGTAGAAACATATATATTAAGAAATGGCTAGAATAAAACAAAAATGCCCCGCGGGGTTGATGGAGGAGATGGTCAGGGAGGTGGCGGGAATTCCAGGATGTGTGACAGACTGTGGGGGCTCAGCTGAAGGCCAGCCAGATAAAGATTTCTTTCTTTCCTCTTTCTCTTTCTTCTCTTTCTTTCACTGTATTTTCTCTTTCCTTCCGTCTTCTCTCCTTTCTCTCTCTGTCTCTCTCTGTCTCTGTCTCTGTCTCTGTCTCTGTCTCTCTGTCTCTCTGTCTCTCTGTCTCTCTCACATGCACACACACCACACTTAAAAAAAAAAAAAAAAAAACCCAGTAATCGAAACTAAAGGCAAAGAAAAGCTCAGGCAGACCCCAGCCTCCACCTCCCCTGCTGCCTGGTAAGTGGAGCCATGCCCCTCTTAATAGTGACTGAAAAAGAGGTTCAGACGGTTTTAACTAGAAAAGTCCCCGAGGTAAGTCATCGCTTTCCTGTGTAGACCTGCAAGGTTGGTGATCTTACCTCTCCCACTTGGAAGAAGCCTGGCAGTGCTTTCTGAACTGAATTCACAAAGAAATGGAAGAGCCTGTTTGGAAAGACATACTCTTCTGCTGCCAACGCAAGCAGATCTTGCTGGGTGGAGGGAAACTGTAACCCCTCCAAGGTCTCTGCTCTCCTTGGGAGCCGAGGCTCTCAGGTTTCACAAAGGAATTTATAGAGCAGACTGACGCCTCTAGGGTTGGAATCAGCTCAGGACTAAGAGGAGAGCGTGAAGGGGGACAGGCATCCTTCTCGGCTTTGTGCGGGCTGGGGATTGTTTACCAGGGGATGAAAAATGTCCTCTCACTGAAAAGGAATGTTTGGCAAGGAAATGACCTCTGGAGGCACAACCCAAGTGCTCCCTCGGGAGTCAGTTTGGGTTAGTAACAGATCAGAACCACCAACCTAGACAAATCACACTGGGCAGGGCATGGGAGGGGGCTGGGGTCATGGGAGCTTTGTGATGTTTAA
This sequence comes from Pteropus vampyrus, assembly GCF_000151845.1. Lineage (NCBI taxonomy): Eukaryota > Metazoa > Chordata > Mammalia > Chiroptera > Pteropodidae > Pteropus > Pteropus vampyrus. Next base: position 2,776,801 of record NW_011888849.1, on the reverse strand, counting down.
AGGAACTCCTGACTTCAAAGGACAGCTGTCCTCTTTCCTAGGTAGATTATGTATGGCAAAAGAAGGACAAGGGGGGAAAAGCGAGATGTAAGAAATCTCTAACCTCTAATTATTTTATCAAAAAATAAAAAGAATCTTTGATTTGTTTGTGTAAGGGTTTCCTAGGTCCCTTTCAAAACCATATTTAGGGGGTGCGGAGGTGGTGTGGGGTGAGTTGCTCTGGTTGCTGAAATCTATACGGGTGAAGTGGAGAGAGGATGTCTTTCCTTATTTGGTGGCTCTAGAAGACACACTCCCTTCTCATCTCTCTTCCCATAAGAACCTGGCCCTGTTGAGCAAAAGCCCAGCCATGCATCGGCCCCCACCCTTGGTGCTTCCTTATCTCAAAGTCTTCACTGTGGAATTCCCAGGCCCACCCCAGTGCTCCGGATGTGCTCCAGTCCGTGCCCTGCCACTTGACTCCTCTTGCGATGACAAGCAGATGACATAGCTCACATGCCTTCTCCTTTTCCTGCATACCAACCAGACCCCAGCTCCAAAAAGGAAATGCACCACAAACCAAGAGAGATGGGGTTTTATTTTTATGTAGACATTATTAAGACTCTAACATAAGCTTAGCATTGTGGAAAGTGCTTTCCTATGTTGCTCCAGTTAATTCTCTCAACCACCCCGGGATTTTAACGGATGAGGAAATTAGCGGGTGCAGAGGTTAATTAAATATCTACAGTCACATAGTGTATACATGTGTGTGGTGGGGATGCGAATTCAAACCTGAGGCCGACCCCCAAGTCCAGAGTACCGTCATTGTAGTTAAATCCAATCACAACTAAGCATGACCCCTACGGTAGTCATTGTCAGGAAGATTTACTGAGTTCAAACATCATTGACTTCAAGACAAGTAGCATTCTTTCTTATGGGCATGGTATCAAAAGGTACATTTCCGTTATTCATCAACATCACCATGGTTATAACCACAACTCAAATGCAATTTATAAGAACTCTATATCTGAGAAGCAACAAGAAAGTAGAGAAAATGTTTGCCAAACATAATAAATGAGTGGGTATAAATATGAAATAAAGTAGCAGGAATATGTCCAAATCAATAAATATGAATGAGTTAAATGTCTTCTTTAAAAGACAGATAGATACTCTTACGTAGGGTAAAACAATATAAACCCAGCTCTATGCTGTTTATAAGAGACACTTATACCAGAATGATATTGAGAGATTGAAAATAAAAGGATGGCCAAAGAAACACCATGTAAATGCTACCAAATCTGCAGAAGGGGCAAAGCAATATTACTACCAGACAAAATAAAGCAAAAAGCACTAAATAGGACAAAGATGCATGAAAAACATAATCCAACAAAAAGTTCTACCAGTAATTAATTTTTATGCAGTCAACAACATAGCATCAAAATATCTAAAGACCAAATCTGTGTACTCAGGCATGCTAAGAATGTGTATACATAAGTAAAAAGTACTGTTTAGTCCCAATAGGAACTGGCTGTCTCTTCCAGTGGATAATTTGTCCACAGTGTCTTAAAAGCAGGGAGCTTAAGCTCAGACTTCCAGAATTGAAAGATTCAAAATATTTCAGGGAGAGGTTATTTACTCTGTATGAGTATTTTACGTCAGGGAAGCATTATAACAAATAGACCATGAAAATCACACCACATCCTAAGGAAAAACAAAAAGCCACAAAAGGTTCTTGGAGTGTCTCTTCAGGAAATCCTCAAGCACTCAAGGCTCTTGCCAGTTAGGGTAATGTGTTCATAAATCTCCCCTAACAAACTCATTCCAGCATCAGAAAATGACAAATCAATCAAACTTGAGAGGGTTGATAGCAAAACTCTTCCATGACTGTGGGCATGAATCCAGGAAAGGAATTTATGCCAGAAAATTAAGCCCCTTCTTGCCAGATATTAAAGACAGAAGGAAAACCAGTTACTTCTTTTCAACTCATATCTACCATGTTTTTAGGCAAGAGAGTGAGGGTGCAGTTCAGAGCTCCTCACAGGTGAGGTGAAACTCCTCGCAAAATGAAGGAACTAGAGCACTCAGTTCTTAAACACATCTCATCCTTTCCGGCAGAGTTTGGGTCTGTGTGGAGGAAAGGGGCCAAGAAGCTAACGAGCAGGAAGGTTTGTCTCTGGGCTGGGCACCTCAGTTTCTAAATGATATCGAGGGAACACAATCTGAGTTTATATTAAAGGAAAATCTAAAGCTAGTAAGTGCTAATCTAGAGTTTATTCTGTTAAGTGTTATTAGACCATGAATTGGTTAGAAATGCTGAATGAATAGTTTTCCAAGAGAAGAGAGCTTTTTATTCCTGATCCTTTGTCAGGTACACTAAGGTGAGACCCTTTTACTTAAAGGGGAGTTGACATAGGTAAGCTCACTAGTACCTTATGTTCCACATCCAAACCAAATAAATGCCTCCGAACTCTGTGGGAACATAGAATGCAGACTCCACTAGGTCAATGACCAGCAGGTTTTTTTGGTGTGTGAATGGATTGAACACACACACACACACACACACACACACACACACACGCGCACGCACACACACATACACACATATAAAAGATGGATGGATGGATGGATGGATGGATGGATAGATAGATAGATAGATAGTTAATTTGGGGTCTTCTTTTATCTCCCCCTCCCTATTCCTCTCTTTCTCCTCTCCATTCTGTCTAATTCTGCCTCTGTTTTAGGTCTTGTCTCTGTTGTCTTTCCATGAAGCTCAACATATCTCTCTGTCATTGGCTGTCCGCCCTTCTCTCCTCCTCTCTTGGTCTCCCTTCCTTCCTTACTCCTGCCTTTTGCTCTGGCTGTGGCTGCTGCCACTGCTGCTATGATACATTTTCTATTGATGGAATGAGCATTAAAGATGCCCAAATATGGTAACAGGTTTCAGTCAGGGCTGAGATCATGGTAGCCAGGCAATGCTTGCACTCTGCACAGTGGTCAGGAAACTCAGAACTGTCACAAACACTGGCTCACCTTATGTCCAGACACCTAAGATCAAGGGGAGACAGAGTGATGCAGCCAGACCCCAGTTTATAAAAGGCAGCAGAAGCTGTCTGTTGGCAGCTGCCACTTTTTACATTTCAGCCGATTTTCTATCCCACGGCAATTTACATTCATGTCTCTGTTGTGATCACTTTGCTGTGCCTTTACTGGAGGGAAAACCACCATTTCTCTTAGAAACACTTAGATAACTAGAGTAAATCACTGAATAAGAAAAGCTCAGGTACAACAATGAAACTATTGAAAGATTAAAAAACAAAACAAAACAAAAAACCCAACCTCCTTTTAAAAGACTGTTCAAAGAAATTGCTACATCGGAATTCTGAAATGTTAAGAATTCCTTTCTTTTCTTTCTGTGGCTAAAGCCAGGAACCTTCTAGAACATTGCAATTGCTTGTTGCTTTGAGCAAAGGAGAAAAGATAATTTCATTTGCCTGAGATTTAACCCACCTGAGAAGTATCTTTCCAAGGCTCCCCTTGAGCAAAAGGCTGGCTGAAAACGTTTCAACCAACCTATGGGGGAATAACTTGTCTAATTAAAGAGCTTTGTTTAATCAAACATTCCTTGCTGGCATTTTAGAAAATTCATTTTTACTGACTCCTTCCGGAACCTGTAGAAAATCTTCGAAATGGACAGCACCAACCTCAGCAGAAGACAGTTGCAGTGAGAGGAAGGGGAGACAGGCTATAATGCAGAATGTCATGAGTGCAGCTCCGTTTTTCCCTTTTGTGGTTTTTTTTTTCTTTTTTAAGGAAAGTCCAAGTCAGAAAGGCAGGGAAGCCAACCCCTTAAAATCACGGCTCGTGAAACTGATTTAAAAAGGTTTTTAAAGTCTTTCAGAAAGGCTATGTAAGGTGTAAAACTTTCCACCTAGGACAGATTCTAAACTGTAATGAGATTTTCCCCTCAACCCAACCTGCTTATTACCATTTATTGAGAATTCACCATATGCCACACCCTGGGGTAAATATTTAACTAGCTCATTTAAATTTCACAGTAACCCTTTAATGCAGATACAATTATTTTCACTAGTTTACAAATGAAAACAATTATGAGCCTGATGGGTTAAAGCAGTTTGTTCACATAGCTAGGAAGGAGATCTGGGATTCAAACCCAGGTCTGCTGACCTTACAATCTGTTTTCAAATAAATACCTGTCTCATGGGCAGACTTGCCGCCTCAGAGTCTCGCTACAGAGAGAAAATTGGCTCTGAGCCTCAGTAGTAACAAATGTCCCAGATAGGGAGCCTGTTTACTCTCCCCTGGGCCTGTTCAGTAAATCTCAGAATGTTACAGAGACCATCGTGGTAAGAACTTATTTGTCAAGCCCTAAACCAATATAATGCCATAACTTGATAGAAAGAATATAAATAAAGGGGAGGTAATTTATAATTAAAATAATATGTGTTTTAATCGGTTGAAGGCATAATGAAATCATTGATTGTTTGGGCCTACTTATAATGAATAAGTTTAGATTTTTAAAAAATGTAAGGCAATATAAAGTTGAATATCACTGACACTTTGTCTTTATATTTAACTTATTAACATAAAGGGTAAATAAGTAGATTTGTTTGCATATACAGACCTATTCATGAAACAGATAAAATGCAGATCAATATACTGGCAACTTAAACAGCCCAAATGACCTTGTCATCAGTGGTGTGATTGTCCAAAATGGTCAATAGTTCACGGTAAAGTTTCTAAAAAAACAAGTACTGTATAATCTTCCCTTGATTTACATGGTCATTATGTTTCTGGAAAATTCCGTATCTAATTGTATCTTAAAACCGTACAAAAATACAGTGTATTTTTCATATACAATAGAATTAGGTTCTAAGCTTAGACCATTATAAAATGTCTTGGAGAGCAGTGGAAAGACATGTGAAATATGAGACAGACCTTCTTGGTTTGGAATTGTCCTGTGCATTGCTGGAAGTCTGGAATCCCTGGCTGTGCCCACAGGCATTGGTGCCATCTCCCATTTACCGTGGCAACCACGACAGCTCCACATATATCCAAAATGCCCCTACAAGATGGTGCCACCCCTGTTGAGGACATTGTCCTATATAAGAAAAGACTGGAAATAGAATGGAAATCTAAGAAAGTATCATCAGCCATGCCTACTACTGCAGTTTCCTGGATGAGACTGAGTGGGAAGCTTCTCACCCAAGCCAAGTGAAGTGGGGATGCCAAGAAAATTGAATATGGAGACTGGGGCTTTCAGCATGAAAAAGAGACTGGCATCTCCTTTCTCCAGTTGGATATTCACAGCAGATCACTCTTCTGCCTCTGCATCACAGAGAAATGGAGATATGTGGAGGATGCAGAGATGACCCGCCACTTGGAGCAGCTGCATGCCTGCCACTGGGCCTGGCAATTAGTTTGAATTTCCCATGGGACATCTGGACACAGCACATTGCAGGGAGCTGGGCTTGAGTCATCTTGCTGTTATTCCACCTGAGAAGGTTGTCTATCCAGTGCAAAAATCCAACAATAAGAGCAGCTAAGGATAGTTTAGGAAGAGAAGACGTGGAGCTGGAGATGAATCTTCTATTCAGAAAGTTACAAAGCAAGGGGAAAGGAAGGGGGTCTTCAGGAGACTCCGAGGAACTGCTGCATGAACATCTGTCACACCCTAAGTTTGGTGAGACTTATTCCGACTAAGAGAATATAACAGTGTTAATGCTGTGTGAGAACTGGAGTCTAGACCTCAAGAGTCCTTGTAGCTCCTGCCTTCCCCCACTTGGAATGTGGCCCTGAGAATGCCATGAATGGAAGCTGGTCCAGCCTCCTAGAGGTAAGTGGCCTCGTTGAGAAGAACCAAGGTGCCTCAGACAACAACCAACAACTGTCAGGCATATGAGTGGGACCATCCTGGACCACTGAAACTTCGGTATTTGCATATGACCATCACAGCCTAAAATATTTAATATTTGACCCTTTATAGGAAAAATTTTCTGACCACTGTCATAAGTATAACTGAGTCTCCAGCTAAGTACAGCTGCATGAGTGAGCCCAGAAGAAGCAAGCAGAGGATCTGTCTAGCCTACTCACAGGACAGGAGAACAAATTCTTCTTTTAAATCATGACATTTGAGGGGGGCTTGTTATATAACAATAGCTGAAATACTTATTTTTAATAATTTTTAATATAAAGCCAAAACAAAACGTGTTTTTGCAAAAAAAAAAAAAAAAAAAGGCATCTTAAAACATTGAGAATCTGAGCCAAACTTCTTAAACCTTTATTTTCATGTGCAGAGTTATAATTTTGCTTTTAAGTAACAGTTTAGAGGACAAATAATTAGAACCAAAACTCTCCTCTAAACTATGTTAGACCCCCTTGGTGTCCACTGAATTTCTCCTGGAACACTAATTTTCAGAATTTCTGCTATCTGAATGGAGTCTGACAAGAGCACCTGAAAACAGATGATAAGAATTCACCCTTTCCTTTGTGTACTCATCACTGGTAATAGAATTAAACTGCTCCAAGACAAATCTGGGAAGAAATATGTTGTGTCAGTTTGTTTTCTGAGTACTGCCATGGTTAACTGACTTCCTGTGCAGGAGGCACAGTCGTAGCCTAACCACAGAAACTTGCAGTTTCCGGCTTCTAACAGTGAAAGCTGGGACCCATGAGATCTGGGAAAACCTAGCTCCGAATTTTCCCACTTAATGTGGAGCTCCTGCCTCAACCACAGCAGCCAAGCTTCCTCAAGGTATCAGGGGATGACCGAATTAAGTTCGAAGACCCAAGTTCTCATCCTGTGCCACCTTCGATGTCTTCCTCTCTACAAATGAGGAGTATAATAATGCCAAACATGTTACCTAATGATAATGATAACTTTTAATAGTAATACCTGGAAATACCTAACATTCATACATTGATTATTAACAGTGTGCCAGGTTTTGTTCTAGGCCAGTAAAGAAAACTAAGACCTTAATCTCATGGAGTACCTCATGAAGGAGATAAAATTCTACAGTGCGAGGAGATAAACAATAAACATTTAAAGAAGTAAATATGTAGAATCCACAGCGACGAGTGCCATGAAGAAAACTAAAATGAGGTTAGAAGTTGCTGTGTCATAAATAATGATCAAACAAATTTTCACCGATAAGGTAACAGCTGCACAGAGGTCTAAAGGAAGAGGGAGCCATGGCATATCAGCAGGAAGTGTTTTCCAGGCAAAGGGAACAGCATGTGAAAAGTACCTGAGGCAGAAGTACGCTTAGCACATTAAGGAATAGCAAAGAAGCAGTGTAGCTGCAGTAGAGTGAGAAAGGCAGAGAGAGAGAGTGAGGGACAGATCGTGTAGAACTTTGTAGATGATAGGCAGTACTTTGGTGGATAATTCTGAGTGAGATGAGGAACCACAGGTGAGCTCGAGCAGAGGAGTGACAAGTTTTGATCTTCTGGCCGCTATGGCTAGCATAGGTTTCAAGGAGGCAAAGGTGGAAGCAGGATGACCAGTTAAAAAACTATTGTTGTCATACAGGTGAGACTTGTTCGTAGCTTGGCAGAAGTAGAAATGATAAAAGGTGATCAGAATGAATACGTTTTTGAAGGTTGAAGCAACCAAGATTTTCTGATGGAAAAGTGGCAGAGTGTGAGAAAAAGAGAAGAGACGAGCATGACACCAAAGTTTTTCTCTGATTAAGTGGGGGGATACAGCGAAGTAGGAAGACCTGAGAGAAACATGTTTTGGGGGAGAAGGAATCAGTATTTATTTGTTGTTCTAAAATATGTTGAGCTTGAGGTGTCTATTAGACATCTAGAAGATGTGTTGAGAAAGTAGTATCGACAGGAGTTAGGAGTCCAGGGGCGTAGTCCAGGCTGGAGATATACTTGAGAGTTATTAGAATAGAGATGGCTTTTGAAAATGTAAAATTGGCTGCACTATCGGGCTGGTTACCATTGTAGGCATCTGGGCTTGAACCCTGCTGGAGATACTCTGAAGAGCTAAGTCCAATGGAACCCAGAACTGTCTGTCTGAGACATGGTGTAGAGAAATGGCCACTAACTTTTAGTTCCCATTGGGCAAAGGTTGCTCCCTGGGATATTAATTTCCTCGAACTTCCAGATTTGTGTGTGCACCAGAATTTCTGTGCAGATTCCCTTAGGCATTCCATATGATGGTGGCTGTGGTAGGTTAAATAATGGTCCCTAAAGAGATCCAACTCCTAACTTCTAGAATTTGCAAATGTCATCTTGTATGGCAAAACGGGACTTTGATGATATGACTAAATTAAGGATCTTGAGTCATGAGATTATCCTGGGTCGTCTGGGAGGGCACAAGTATCCTTATAAGAGGGAGAGTTGATGGTGAACTGAAGAAGAGGGCCATATGATGAAAGCAGATTCAAAGAGAGAAGATGATGTGCCAGTGGCTATAAAGATGGAGGAAAGGTCCATGAGCTAAGGAGTGCAAAGAATGTAGCTCTAGAGAAGGAAAAAACAAGGAAACAGATTCTCCCTTTGAGTTTTCAGAGGGATCATGACCCTGCCACCACCCTGATTTAGCTCTGTAAGACTTAGTTCAGGTTTCTGGCCTCCAGAAATGTAATTGAAAAATTTCATGTTGTTTTGAGCCACCAAGTGTGTGGTAATTTGTAACAGCAGTCCTAGGAAACTAATACAGTGGAAGAGCATAGTGTTTAAGGTTAGGTCTGCAGGTTGCTACAGCAAAGACTAAGTAAAAAAGGTGGATCAAGATGATGTGGGCAAGGCAAACATCTGGACCCAATACAGTCCACTCTTTACACTGCTTGGATCCATTTGTGACCTATGTTAAATCCAGTCATCAGAGAACTTGACAAGTAGTGACCAGTCTCAAGGCCTATTAAATTTTTCCTTCGGGAGGACTGAATAGAACAAGCCAGTCTCTGCTGCTGCAACTGGTCCTAGGCTATAATCGGTATTTATCATTTTTCTTTCCCAACATCCTGTCCATATATCTTACCCTTGGCTGTACCTCAGTAGGTATAGGATGCTTGCTTAGTGGGGTGACCCAGACCTTCATCCGAGGGACTGGAACTTGTAGTTATTTCTTCCTTGTTAGGTCATGATTCCTGCAGCTGCCCGTTTATGCTTATGACTGGGCATGGAAGCACCAAGAAACACCTGTGATCAAGATGTGCTGCCTCCTGCCCTGACTATACACCAGCAATCCCAGATCCTCATGATACTAAGGAAATGAGTTCATATGGTAATTTCTGTCCCTGTCTTTTGGCACATTGACTTAAGAAGCCAAAAAATGACTAGATGCTAATAGCAGTTTCACTTAGATGGAACTGAGTCTCCTGTGAAAACATCCTTTCCTTATTGCTCATGGAAAAAAAAAAAAAAAGATTTATAATCTAACACTAAGATTGCAAGAATAGGAAGCACAAACTTCACTAATGAGTCCTTGGGAATTATGGTGAGAAGGGTCAGTCCTACTTCCACCTCACCGATTCCTAGCTACTGGGGGGCACGACACCATGTATCAGCTACTGGTTCAGTGCATATACTGAAGGATAGCACTCTAATTCTGCAGGATGTGTTTCCTGGATGAAACCATAGCTAAATGTTCAATTGACCATTCCATCACTCTGTCATGCTGGCTTCTTCTAAGTGATTTAGTATGTAATAAGACAAATGAGTTTCATAGTTATATGCCACATGTTACCTCCTCTTCACTGTAAAATAGATTCATTGATCTGAGACAACGTTATATGGTAATATCATGTCAACAAACTAGGCATTCCTTAAGACTTCGGATGTGGTGCAGGAAAAGGCACTGCAGGCAGGGAGGGCAAACCCATACCCAAAGGAAATAGGCATTCTGGTAAGGACGAATCATTGCTCTATCCAGATTGGAAGGGGTTCGATGTAATCCCTTCTAGTAATCCAGTAATTATATAATCAATAATCCATGCTCCTATGCGGCTAGCTGGTTTCCTCAAGATATAGTCCCATATCAAGTGTTCAGTGTCAGTATCTGCAGCTGTAAGGATGGGCATTCATGAGTGGCAGTAGCTGGAAGAGCCTTGATGAGAGACTTGATCTCAGACCCATTTACCCTAGGCCCATTATAGTCCCCATCCCTGCCATAATGGTCACTCATAGGCTCATTGTCCAAGTACTCGGTTGGCTGAGAAGAGAAGCTGGCTAACATTCATAGGACAACTTATCCTGGCTGCTTGCTCAGTGCCTCCTCATCAAAGTGACGATCATGTTGCCCCAACTTCCACATGCCTCTTTCCCAGACTGCCTTTTTTGTGGTCTGCTAATCTTTCTTCTAGGATCCTGACCAAGCGACCATACCATTTTCCACTTCTCTGTCCATATATGTACCTCGAGCTATTTATTTCTTTATAGAAAGTGAATGACCAAGTGCACTGCCAGAAGCCCTGATGACTGGGAGGACTTATTTTCAGCACCGTCCTTTAGAGCTACCTCTCTATACAGTGGTTCTGAAATGTGTTAGCTGTATATGTTCACTTAGCACTCATCCATGAACCAGGCTGGAGTTTTCTCCTCCTCTATTAGTTAGTTGCAGACAGCTCCCCATGAGGCCATAGGTGAGAGCTGAGGACAAGGGATTGGTACAACCCAGGAAGGTGACATGAAAGTCTATGTTATCTGTTTATCTGTTTATATAAACTTTACTTGTACCTTTGGAGTCTGCTTGGATCCAAGTCTGAATGTACTATTTCCATCATATGATGGATTGCCTGACCTTGTGACTTGGTGGATCTAATAATACTCACCTCATGTTTAGTAATTTTATGCTCAGGCACTCAGCCTCTACAAGGGTGCAGTACTATACCAGATGCTGCTTTGCAAATGGTAATTAGTTCTCTACTACAGACAACCCTAGGATCTGTACTGTGACTCTCCTATTGGGCCTTGGCAGAGCATTGATATTTACTATAGTTATCTCTAGCACTACTGAGTCTGATGTGTCATAGGGACCAAAGGGCGGAACACTTGCATTGCAGCCTGAATCTACTGAGACGCTCTCACTCTGCATCTCACTCAAAACTGGCAGCCTTCTGAATCACTCAATACATGTGTTGGAGGAGAATTTTCAAGTGGGGTACATGTTGCCTCCAGGATACCAAAAAAAAAAAAAAAAATACTCATTGCTGTGCCTGTCATTAGTGGAGAGAAAGGCAAAGCACACAACATCTCCTTTAACTTAGAGAGGATGTCTCAGCATGATTTGACCCTTGGACCCAAAAACTTGACTGATGTGGAAGATATCTGAATCTTCACAGGGTGTAGCTCCCTCTCTCTGGCACATATGTATTTTACAACAGATTCCAAACTCCTTACCACTTTCTGCTTATCAATCAATAGAAGGGCCTGGAAGATATTCTGTTGAATGTCAAGTTGACCAAGGCCCTTCCGACTATGTTGTGGCAGAGAACAGGAGAGATTCCTAGACACGCTCCCAGAACAAGACAGTGGATGTTTACAGCTCTCCAGTCCAACTGAATGCAAAGCATTTTTGATCCTCATTATTTCATCATTGAGGAAAATTATTTTGCCAGATTAATAGCAGGACCCAGAAGAAGCCCTATTTAGATTTTATAGTTGAAGAAACTGAAGCTCTGGAGGGTTAAGAATCTTCAGAGAGAGTGGTTTGGAAGTCACCTAACCCAACTTTTTTCCTGACACATGAAGTTCTTCTTCAACAGTCTTCAGTTTAACGTTATAAGTTCAATAGAGTGAGGAGAAAAAAAAAAACACAAGTTTTCAGGTTTGGAGACATACTGTATCAGTTAGCTCTTGGTGTATAATAAACCACCCCAAACCTTACTAGCTTAAATAACATTTCAGTTTCCCTAACTACAAAATAAACTTAACAATAGCATCCATCTCAAAGGTATTGTAAAGATTAAATAAGGTCTATGTGCTTAGTATAGTGCTAGGAACATAAGGGACTTTAAAAATTGGAGGCTCAGGTTATGAAGTGAGGAGTCTGGGCTGATAAGCCTTTGCTATTTAAAGCTCAGGATGCTCTGAGAAGGACCCCAAGGCAGTCCAAAGCTAGTCTCCCCCTGACTATTTGGTTTAAGGGGCTGGCTTTTGAGGACCCTCACTGGCCACATCGAGAAGGCTCACAGGACTTTGGGAACTGCAGCTTATGCATTTCTAGGATGGTATATTCTCTAATTCACTCCCTACACCCTGCCCTGGTTATCAGATGTAGATGAGGGAAAAGCTCTATGCCACCTGAAAAAGACAGTATGAGTATTGGCTAGGAGTCAGACAGACCAGTGCTCAAAATTTGGTTTGGCCACTTACTAGCTGTGTTGACTTATGTAACGTCTTGAGCTTCAGTTCTGTTCTTCAAATCTGTTCCGTTTTGCAGGTTTGTGGTGGGCACAGCTGAGATAATGTCTGTTTGGGATAATGGGCCTCCATGCATGATACACATATGGGGGAATAGAGGGCTGGAGGTGAGATAATAATCAGGGACACTTGGGCATGAACTCTCATCAGTATGTGTGTTTTTCAACATTGCCAAACAATTAACTCAATTCTGACACTGTCTACATGAAGATAGTGCTGGATCCCACAGGTTAAGGGCTCTATTCTACAAAACTGCCTCCCACCTTCCTGCCAGGTTGTTACCTGTGCTTCTGACCAACAGGCTGCAGATGGGAGATTTCAAAACCACCTCCTTGAATTTGTTTACTTTGCTAAAGAGGCTCACAAAACTCAGAAAAACATTTTACTTGCTAGATTACCAGTTTATTATTAAAAGATATTACTCAGGAATGCCAGATGGAAGAGATGCATATAGTAAGGTATGTGGGAATGGAGTATGGAGCTTCCATGTCCTCTCTGAACGCACCACCTTCCCGCATCTCCACATAGTCACTAACCCTGAATCTCGTTAAACCTGTCCTTTTGGTTCTTTATGGAGGTTTCATTACATAGGCATGACTGATTAAATCATTGGCCATTGGTGATTGATTGGACCTCCAGTTCCTCTCCCCTCTGGTAAGGACGAATCATTGCTCTATCCAGATTGGAAGGGGTTCGATGTAATCCCTTCTAGTAATCCAGTAATTATATAATCAATAATCCATGCTCCTATGCGGCTAGCTGGTTTCCTCAAGATATAGTCCCATATCAAGTGTTCAGTGTCAGTATCTGCAGCTGTAAGGATGGGCATTCATGAGTGGCAGTAGCTGGAAGAGCCTTGATGAGAGACTTGATCTCAGACCCATTTACCCTAGGCCCATTATAGTCCCCATCCCTGCCATAATGGTCACTCATAGGCTCATTGTCCAAGTACTCGGTTGGCTGAGAAGAGAAGCTGGCTAACATTCATAGGACAACTTATCCTGGCTGCTTGCTCAGTGCCTCCTCATCAAAGTGACGATCATGTTGCCCCAACTTCCACATGCCTCTTTCCCAGACTGCCTTTTTTGTGGTCTGCTAATCTTTCTTCTAGGATCCTGACCAAGCGACCATACCATTTTCCACTTCTCTGTCCATATATGTACCTCGAGCTATTTATTTCTTTATAGAAAGTGAATGACCAAGTGCACTGCCAGAAGCCCTGATGACTGGGAGGACTTATTTTCAGCACCGTCCTTTAGAGCTACCTCTCTATACAGTGGTTCTGAAATGTGTTAGCTGTATATGTTCACTTAGCACTCATCCATGAACCAGGCTGGAGTTTTCTCCTCCTCTATTAGTTAGTTGCAGACAGCTCCCCATGAGGCCATAGGTGAGAGCTGAGGACAAGGGATTGGTACAACCCAGGAAGGTGACATGAAAGTCTATGTTATCTGTTTATCTGTTTATATAAACTTTACTTGTACCTTTGGAGTCTGCTTGGATCCAAGTCTGAATGTACTATTTCCATCATATGATGGATTGCCTGACCTTGTGACTTGGTGGATCTAATAATACTCACCTCATGTTTAGTAATTTTATGCTCAGGCACTCAGCCTCTACAAGGGTGCAGTACTATACCAGATGCTGCTTTGCAAATGGTAATTAGTTCTCTACTACAGACAACCCTAGGATCTGTACTGTGACTCTCCTATTGGGCCTTGGCAGAGCATTGATATTTACTATAGTTATCTCTAGCACTACTGAGTCTGATGTGTCATAGGGACCAAAGGGCGGAACACTTGCATTGCAGCCTGAATCTACTGAGACGCTCTCACTCTGCATCTCACTCAAAACTGGCAGCCTTCTGAATCACTCAATACATGTGTTGGAGGAGAATTTTCAAGTGGGGTACATGTTGCCTCCAGGATACCAAAAAAAAAAAAAAAAATACTCATTGCTGTGCCTGTCATTAGTGGAGAGAAAGGCAAAGCACACAACATCTCCTTTAACTTAGAGAGGATGTCTCAGCATGATTTGACCCTTGGACCCAAAAACTTGACTGATGTGGAAGATATCTGAATCTTCACAGGGTGTAGCTCCCTCTCTCTGGCACATATGTATTTTACAACAGATTCCAAACTCCTTACCACTTTCTGCTTATCAATCAATAGAAGGGCCTGGAAGATATTCTGTTGAATGTCAAGTTGACCAAGGCCCTTCCGACTATGTTGTGGCAGAGAACAGGAGAGATTCCTGGACACGCTCCCAGAACAAGACAGTGGATGTTTACAGCTCTCCAGTCCAACTGAATGCAAAGCATTTTTGATCCTCATTATTTCATCATTGAGGAAAATTATTTTGCCAGGTTAATAGCAGGACCCAGAAGAAGCCCTATTTAGATTTTATAGTTGAAGAAACTGAAGCTCTGGAGGGTTAAGAATCTTCAGAGAGAGTGGTTTGGAAGTCACCTAACCCAACTTTTTTCCTGACACATGAAGTTCTTCTTCAACAGTCTTCAGTTTAACGTTATAAGTTCAATAGAGTGAGGAGAAAAAAAAAAAAACACAAGTTTTCAGGTTTGGAGACATACTGTATCAGTTAGCTCTTGGTGTATAATAAACCACCCCAAACCTTACTAGCTTAAATAACATTTCAGTTTCCCTAACTACAAAATAAACTTAACAATAGCATCCATCTCAAAGGTATTGTAAAGATTAAATAAGGTCTATGTGCTTAGTATAGTGCTAGGAACATAAGGGACTTTAAAAATTGGAGGCTCAGGTTATGAAGTGAGGAGTCTGGGCTGATAAGCCTTTGCTATTTAAAGCTCAGGATGCTCTGAGAAGGACCCCAAGGCAGTCCAGAGCTAGTCTCCCCCTGACTATTTGGTTTAAGGGGCTGGCTTTTGAGGACCCTCACTGGCCACATCGAGAAGGCTCACAGGACTTTGGGAACTGCAGCTTATGCATTTCTAGGATGGTATATTCTCTAATTCACTCCCTACACCCTGCCCTGGTTATCAGATGTAGATGAGGGAAAAGCTCTATGCCACCTGAAAAAGACAGTATGAGTATTGGCTAGGAGTCAGACAGACCAGTGCTCAAAATTTGGCTTGGCCACTTACTAGCTGTGTTGACTTATGTAACGTCTTGAGCTTCAGTTCTGTTCTTCAAATCTGTTCTGTTTTGCAGGTTTGTGGTGGGCACAGCTGAGATAATGTCTGTTTGGGATAATGGGCCTCCATGCATGATACACATATGGGGGAATAGAGGGCTGGAGGTGAG
>NW_011888849.1:2756662-2759017 GCF_000151845.1 Pteropus vampyrus | reverse complement strand
GAGTTTACAAGACAGTTCTCATGGGCCTCACTTCCATTCCTTTGGGAAGAGACTATTTGTAGCCTTCTCCTTGAGAGACGGGCAGCCTCTTTTTGAAAATGATGGATTTCCCCAAAGGCAACCTCCTTTCAGATGCCAGTCCCCCTCATATCTCTCCTCCTCATGGGGACCACAGGGTAGCCTCTCTTGCACATAGTGGTGGTGGTGGTGAGTGATAGCAGGTGAAAAGGCAGTTCTATAGCCAAAATGGGTCTGTCTTTGAATTCTGAGCAGCTGAGAGAACTTATTAACATCTCAGTAGTGCTTTATCACTGCCTTATAAAGCAAAGTCAGGAGCAGGAAAATAACCTCCAGCAATACTTCACAACATCCCATTATATACAGGATGAGTTGTTGCAATGAATAGACCCCAGTCTGTCCCTAAGGACTAGCATCAGCGATAGAGGCTCCTGCCCCAGGCAATTAGGAAAATTCCTATCAACAGAAGAAATGTGGAAATATCAGTTTCCCACTGGTGTCAAGGCCAAGGGTAGTGATTCTGGCCTTAACTAACTTTTTCTGGGCAAGTAGCCTAATGGGACATTTAACCTCTCTGAGACTCAGTTTCCTGGTCTGTAAAAATAGAGTTGAATTAGTTTGCATGGTTTTCCCAGCTCAGATTTTTAAGAGTTAAGATGATGGAATTGTGCTGATGTTGTATAAATAAAAGAAGTAATTTTTTTTTAGCGATTTGGAAATCCCCTTCACAATTTGTGACTAGAGATAGCATTCAGATTTATAAACCAAGATAATCCTTTCCTATCTCAAATATCCCTGAATTATTCTTTGGCTTACTGTTGTATTCCTTTGTGGGTTATTTTGTCTTGATCAAATGAAAAGCAAACTCAAAAAACTACTTCAAACAGGTGAGTAAACCTGTAAAACTAGAGAGGCATGACAAAGATGTCAACTAAAACTCACAGAATGTATTAAAGGAGTCCAGTGACAAATGGATAAGTAGCAAACAAGAGTGTCTTTGTCCAGGACCATTAAAATGATCATAAGAGTAAAATGTAGATTTTTTGAAAAGACACAAGAGGATGTCCCGGAACCCAAGTGCAGGCAGAGCAACAGGCCTCATGGGGACTGGCTGTAGGGGCTGGAGAGCCACCAGGAATCAGGGCAGCCAGCCCTTGCCAGTTGTCCAGGCATAGGGTCTCATATCTCAGCTTCTCTCTGCTCATTTATTTCCCTTTTCTTGAGGAGGAGGCGTGGGCAGGGTTGACAAACTTCTCAGAAAGTCTGCTACAAAGTGCAGAAGTCTCTGTGAGACATTTTCCTAAAAAAATGGAGTCTTGGGTTTTAGTTACTTGCGCTTCTGGTTTTAATGGCCTTCGCTGCCACAGGGTGCTCAAGAAGACAAACTTTTGGGTTCCTTGGGATCTCCAGTAAGAAAAAAAATGGTAAAGCACTGGATCACAAGAAAGGGAGAGTTTATTAAAAACTGTCAACTTTCTGAAAGATCTAAACAAGGTGTGAAGCCTCTCCTGTCCCTAGTTCATGATTCTGGAGACAACTGACCTGTTGACTTAAAGATATTCAAAAGGGTTGTCTAGTAGTAATAACAGTGTCAGAACCTGTTAATCACGTTAAGATTTGAGAAAGAGTTAGCTTTCAGTAAGAAAAAGCAAACTTTATTTTGAAAATAATTTCCAGACCTCACAATAATTTGAGCCAAAAGTTAGAGGCCCAGATCCTAGTCCAGGGTTTGACACTAATTTTTTAGAAATCTTTTTCCTGGAGCCTGGAGTTTGATGAGTGGCACAGAATACCTTTCCTCTGCCTTCACTGGCTAAACGCTTTGATGTCCTAGGGCTAGAATGTAGATTCCATCACTTGCCAGCTATGTGCCCTTGGGAATGCATTTAACCTAAATTTTTCTCATTGTAAAGACTTGAATTGTTAGCTTTCTTTTCATGTCTATGTGATTTGTCGTTTTTGTTGTACATTTTTTTAACTCCTTAAGGGCAGTGTTTCTCACCTACAGTCCTAGTCCTGTCTCCTCTAACACTGTTACCACAGTGCAAACTGGGAGCCCATATTCAATAAATGTTTATGATTTTCTTTATTTTGGCAAAAATATTAATCATTTATTAAGGCTTTAGTCTGGACAAGACATTGAGTCTAGGTACTTTGATGGGGATGAGTGAGAGAAGGAGAAGAACAAATAAATAAGCTTTTACTTCAGGAAATTTCTATTCACTGTGGGACCAGATAGGTAGATGAGCTGCTATTTTATCTGGCAGATCTTTCCTCTTCTCCCTCACATTGCGTGAATCTAGGGGAACTATTTTAAAGTAGAAACTGTAGGAAGTA
>NW_011888849.1:2741471-2755642 GCF_000151845.1 Pteropus vampyrus | reverse complement strand
CCTTGTAAATATTTAATAGGTTCAGCATCTCCCCAAGCTCTGAGAGGGATACTATAAAGTCAGCCCATGATGGATGAGATGAGATATATACAGACAGGTAAATGACAGATTGGTTTCTTGGCCTGAAGCAGGAAGGCTGGGGAATTCTGGCTCCATTGACTTGTCTAAAGCTGCATGGAGTGAATAGTATTACCATAACCAAGAAGGTTCGAGATGGTTGGGCAACAATAGCTCTAGAAAAGGAGAGACCAGGAAGAAAACACCTGCAATGAGTCTCCAGTGCTGACCCATAGCTGTGTCTATCCCTGACCGTGCAGATGGATACGTCAAGCTTTTAGAGCCTGGAGCCATAAAATATTTGAGTCATACACCAAATTCCTCTTGTTCTGATTTCATGCTCAGTAAGGCACTGAAAAATTGCAATTTGATTTCCCATTTATTATTACCCTACTTTGTTCCAAGAAGGATATAAGGGGTCTCGTGAATGTGTGCATGCTTCAGTTTAAAAAATAAAATTTGATACAAATTGATACAGTTGATTTTTGGTTTTGTCTGCCCATCTCCATTTTACCCTTATTCTTCCCCATTTTGAGGGAGAAACTCTCTCTGAGATGGAACTGGTACCATCTCATCACAAGTTTTAGAGGATGTGTAACCCACATCTGGCCAATCTTAGAATTCCATCTGCTTCATCTCAGTGGCTTGGCCAAGTCACCCATGGAGACTCAGCTCCAGGAATTATGGGAAAGGAGAAGGTCTTCTTCCTCTGGCGCTTCTATGTATAGGATGACATAAGCATGGAGCTGCTCAGAGCCCCCAGGTGGGGAGGCAAGAGCCTGAGAAAGCAGGCAACAGAGAAGAGAGTAAAGCTGAAGGATGGATGGAAAGAGACTAAGTGGTAATGAGAATTTTTTGTATTCATAGATCCAGTCATGGATGAAGCTGGACCAAATCTTGGATTTTTTTTTTTTTGTTGGAATTACCTTTTGTTTTTTTTTTATTTAATTTGGTTTTCCGGCGTTTTTCACTTTGTTTTCTTGTTTATTTTGGCTTTTGAAAAACTTGGGGGGGGAAAAAAATGAGCATAGAGAAGAAAATGAGACTAGTAATAAAGTGAGCACACACGTCCACCCACAAAACTGTTAGCCCTGAATTCAGGATACTTGCTAACACTGGGCCACAACTCAACTCTAAATTCATAACAGTCAGCACTGAGCAGGAAAACTTGCTCAGTCATAGTAATTAGAGGACCCAGAAGATTAAAACTCAGCAAGATGCTCAGGAGAAATATTACCATTCCCAATTATAAAAATTGAAAAGAATTTCTACCTTGGGCTCCTTATAAAGAAGATGCTGTGTAAAACAGTGAATGACACTTTTAGTAATATCCCTTCAATAAATATACCAATGAATTAATAAATTTCATGGGGGCTATTTCTTATAACATTCTGCAAAGTGGACTGATGGCATAACACCACAGCACGATTCAGTGAGAACAGCTTTAAAGTGGGATGAACGATGCAAGTCATGTTATGCAGCTCTCTGTCAGGATGGCTTTGTCAAAAGGGACCCTTCCAGGATAAATAAGGTGCACACTGTACTGCTAGGTGACTGAATGGTTTGGGGCTATAAACTAGTTAAAATTTCTTTGGGAAGCGGATGTAAGTCTTATATCTATGGAGAATCATTGCGTATTAAAGCCTTTTTTATTTTGATTCCGTAAAACCATGCCATATGCAAAGAAGAGAATGTTAATCTTTCTCTTCTTTATGAGGAGAGTGGGCCATGAAAGTAGGGCTTTCCATTTAGTTTTCCTAGAAGGAATCCCTCTCTGCTTTAAAGGAGACTTTCTGCCTGCAATCTGAGACACAGGTTTTTTGTTTTTCAATCTAATGAATTTCAGCACTAACTGTGTGGCTAGCACTGAAGTAGATGCCGTGGAGTTAAAAGACAGGCAACCCCTGGTTGCTTACAGAAGGAAGTTCTAAACACATGTGAGTTGAATGTCTGATAATCGCACACTAGTAGTATATCTAATAAAGGTTTTCTGTTCCTGTTGAGATGGAAGTGTCTATAAAATTTCTAATAACACTTCATCCTCCACATATAATCTCGGAAGCTAGGTTTCCAGCATTTTTTGTGTCCAACCAACTATTTTTATTTATGTAGCCATTATCCATTTTAAAAATGTATAAACAAGTTCATCTCTAATAGTCACAAATTTTATTTCATTTCTTTCTCCTTTGACTTGTATTTCTATTTCCTTTCTTCCATAGAATTTCATTCTAATGTAACATGCTTTTATATTTGAAAGGCTTTTATTGATATTTACCTTGAGCAAGTGTACTTTTGTAGATTGAAATTTTCATCTGGATTCAGTTAACATTACAATAGGTATTAATACATGGTTGATTAAAACAACATAACTGTATTTATACTAAGTACATAACATTATGATAAATACTTATTAAACAAAAGAAAATTTTATCAAATAGTCTTTTCTTAATAAGATAGATAGGACTGTTTTCTTTTAGTTAGTTCAGTATATTCATGAGTGAATATTACTTATTGCTAGAATGAGACAGGATTCAACATCAATTTTGTTTCTCATTTTTATTTTTATGAGCGTAAACATTAATAAACTTGTTTCAAGTAACTATTAGAAGGAAATGGAAAGAATTTTGTTTTCTCAATGCAACTCAATTATATTCTGTTATATTCTTATATTTATATATGCATTCTTAGATTCTAAGTTCTTAAAATTCTCATAATTAATGTATTACATAATTACATAATATATAATGTATATAATTTTATATATTTTTTCTTTCAAGTTATATTTAGAAAATTACATAGAGATCCATGTTAAAATAATTTTTAGTGATCTATGAAAAGATTATTTTGCCTTCTTTCAATTTTCCTGAAAGCAAAGTATTAGAAATCATAATACTTGGGAAATGATTTTTTAAATTCTGTCATTAAAGCCATTTACTTTCACAAAACCATTATTTTCAAGTGCTGCTAGTTTCCAAGGCCCAGACTTTTTTATACGTGTTGTAAGATTCAGGATGGATGAGTGGCACGTAAAGCAGAGAAGCACAGTCGTGATAGGGGAATAGGGAAAGGAGAACTGGCATAATGTCTCCTCTGCAGGTCAAATATTCATATGGAAATTAAGGCTCTGGAAAACAACTCCCTTAAAACTATCTGGTTATACTCTCATACCCTTAGAAAAGTTTATACACCTCTGGAGATATGTTCTTCTCAGTTTGAGGGCCAATGTTCTAGTAAAGAGAGAAAATTTTATAAAAATATATAAACTGTATATTTCCTGGTACTAAAAAATGCTATAAGGAAGTGTAAAAGGTAAAAAATCCTGGAGAGAGGGTACTATGTGAGATAAAGCAATGGGAGAGGTCCTGTGAGAGGTGCCATTGAACCTGAGGCGCCAGGATGAGTACAGGCAGCTCGCAGAACCAGGAAAATACATACTAAGCAGGAAAAACAGCAAAGGCAAAGGCCCACTAAGAATAAGCTTAGCATGTTTCAGTGGCAGAAAGAAAGTCAGTGTAGCTAGAACTCAATGAGCCAGGAGAGGACTGGAGGCGGTGAGGCCAGAGACATGGGCAGGGACAGATTGTGGGGACCCCGAAGGAGCTACGTATTATTTTCAGTGAGATCTAAATCATTTGAAGTCTTAAGCAAGAGAGTGACAGCAGCTGAGTTGTGCTTTAGAAAGATCATTCTGGATACTGGGAGATGGGGCCATGGATCACAGGGAAGTCAGAATAAAGCCAACAAGTAGCAAAGCACCACAGACTATTGTAGTAGTCCATGAGGGGAATGATGGTAGCTTGAAATAGAAAGGCACAACGGAACTGGTAAGAGGTGTCAAATTTGGGGAATAATTTTGAGGAAAAGCCTACAAGAATTCCTGACGGATTGGATATAGAGTGAATCTACCTGTAGGATAAATTCTAGAAGCGGGATTGTTTAACCATATCCATGACATATTTCAACATCAGAAAATTTGAACAAAGAAGTACTGGACAGAGACTTGGACTACAGCACTAACTGACCAAGAACTCCAGTCTGAGAATCTACCTGAATAAGCTATGACACGGACCCTACTCTTGGGTCATAACTCATACCACCATGCATGTACCGGGCTGTGGAAACTGCCAACTCAATCCCTCAAAATGAGTTCCATTTTCAAAGAACAGCTAGCTCTATTGCCACAGTTTTGGTTAGTCCAAAGTATATAACTATCAAGTTTTAAGTGAATTTACTTTAAATATTACCAATAATTAATTGTGAAACTAAAATAAATGTTTCAAAACTAATTTTTAAAAATTTCGATTAA
The DNA here is from genome assembly GCF_000151845.1 of Pteropus vampyrus. Lineage (NCBI taxonomy): Eukaryota > Metazoa > Chordata > Mammalia > Chiroptera > Pteropodidae > Pteropus > Pteropus vampyrus. The sequence continues at coordinate 2,751,279 of NW_011888849.1, read as the reverse complement.
CCTATCAAGAGAAATGATCTGAATTATCCTCCTATTCTCACTATAGAAAGTGGTATAAAAGTGTTTTATAGAGTGGAAATGCAAAGAGCACACAACCAAAATGTAGGAAAAAACCATTATAAAGATGTGTTAGGCAGCTAACTAGTAAAATATTATATTATCTTTCTTGATTTTGTGATGATTGTAGAATTTGTCAGTATTTTAAAATTTGTAATTCATTGTGATTTCTCAACCTAAATGAATATTTATTTCCCTGCCAAATTTGTGTCTTAATTTTGTATTCTTTATGTTAAAGAGGGCTTCTTAAATTTTTTAAACTTTAGGCCCACAAAACCTGGACCTGTCACTTGCAAGTGACTTCACTTAAGATAGGGAAGTCTTGGCAGGGAGCAGCATATTATTGTTTGGGGGGATGTGGTGTGCGTGGGGGTATCTATGCTTTTTTAAAGCTAAGTTAAGACATCCAAATGGATCTAAGCAGTTTGATCAATGAGTGCAGAGCTCAAGAATTCTTGTCTGGAGACTTAAGTTTGAGTGTAACTGGTGCGTAGTTGGAGTTTAAAGATGGAGAGTCTATGAAATTACCTAGGGAAAGAGTTTATAGAGAAGGAGGGGAGGAGAGATGAGTTCCTGACAGAGCTCTGAGGTCCTCAACATTTAGAAATTTAGTATAAAAAAAGTGTCAACAAAGGAGGCTAAGCAGCAGCAACCAATGAAATAGTGGAGAAGCCAGAGAAGTATGCAGTCCAGAAGCTGGATGAAAGGATTGTGTGCAAGAGGGGAAGTCAGTCAGGGCAAACCCTGCTGCAAGGTCAGGAAAGATGAAGACAGAGCTAGCCAAGGGCTTTGGTTATTGGCGACACCAACAAAAGCCATTTCTTTAGAGTGGTGGGTGCACAACTCTGGAAAGAGTTTAGGAGAGTATGGAAGGTGAGGAAGCAATGACAGTGTATATAGACATTCCTCTTGAAGAATATGGCTGTGATGGGGAGCAGAAATAAGGAGCGATAGCTGGAGTTGTATGTATGGTCAAAGGAGTGTATGCATGTGTGTGTTTTAATGGGTGATATTAAAGCATATCTGTGTGTGGATGAGAATGAGGCAGTAGAGAGGAAAAATAGATGATGCAGGAAAGAATGGAGATAATTGCAGAGAGATCCAGAGTCCAAATTTGCCTTCAGTAAGAGCAAGGACAGAAGGGCAACAGAGATTGTGGTTACAGATGCACGTAGGCAGATGGCTTTTGTATTTGGGACATGAGGTAGTCCTCACCTGATCATATCTATTTTCTCTATATGTGTGTATGAGACAAGTTTGGAATCAGAGATGACTATTCTGACTATTGGGGATTGGGACAAGAGGAAGAGTATTGAAGATTTGAGGTGAGAAAAGAAATGTAAGTAGTTCTTAAATGGAAAGGTAAAACACAATCATGCTGTTTATACACCTTTCTACAAAACTGTAAACTCTTTGAAGGAAGACCCATATCTTACCCATTTCTGGAAACCCCATAGTGACAACATGGCATTTTGTACAAGGTAGACTCTTGATGCACAGCTGTTGGGTGGATGAATGAGAGGAGCCTTGTAGAAATCCAAAGGGAGAAATAAACATGTAACAATTTCATCAAATAGGAAGGAACTTGAGCAATGGGAAGGGTTCTAGATGGAAGAATAACATGAGCAAAGAAGCAAGTGTACCTTCCTCTGGGAAGACTTTCCCTGACTTGGGCAGAGATACATATATTTGAGACAATGAAACACACATTTGTATATGTTGCATAGATAGGTCCAAATATGTTGTGTCTTGAGGGTTATGTTAATGAGTTTGGTTTCCAACTGAAATTAGCATGTAATGTGGTACCCAGGCTGAGAGCATTTTATTTTATTTTATTTTATTTTTTGAAATCTTAATGAATCCAACCTGGTAAAACTGAAAATTTAAAACTACAAGTAGTTTTCTGTCACTCAAAAAGTAAAAATTGAAATTCAAAAGGTACAGATTTCTATTTTTTTAGAAACCATCTGAATGAGTCTTGACACTCCATAAATGTAAAACAAATGTGGCTTTCTAAAATGGAGATATTATTAATTTCAAGAGGCTAAGCTTTTCTCTAAGATAGGTGAACATTTTATTCATGGTACAGAAATGTTACATCTCTGTAGATAGGTTTCCCTTAGGAAAATGTTTTCTTATACCTGCTGGCAGATGTACATGTTCTACTTGGATGAGTGAATTCTTGTTTAGAAGATGCTCACAGGAGACTAGGAGGCAAAAGGTTGGGAATGGTGAGCTGCAAATGACTTTGCCCTACCAAGGAGATTGGTTTGGGTTTGGCAAGATTTAACTTGAACTGAATTTCTGGTGTCCTGCCCATAGTATTAGTGAAGTTTGATTAGCCTAGAAAGTACCATTATAAGACTATTGTGTCATGATATGGTCACCAAGTAATACCCTTATAGATGGAGGGTGGTGTTTCTTTGGAAAGCAGTGAACATCACACTGTCACTCGCCCTGGAAAGAAGTAGATCCTAGGACAAAACGTAAGGATTGAGAATGTAAACCCCAGACTAGAGAAGAGGATATTTCTGGGGGCCTCAGGTGATGGACCTGGCCATGCTTTGAGGATTTCCAGTGGTGGGCATGAGCGACTTCTCTGTAGGTAGGTCAACATTTAAGCAACTAGAAAGCCTTAGACCATATGTTGGCCAACAGATTCAGAGCAACCATATCTTATATTCTCTTTAAATTCTTTTCCTGTGCTTCCCTGAACCTTGAGTCAAGTTCAACCTAAGCAAGTTTACAGGGAAAAAAGAACAGGTCTGGGATATGTTTGGGTCCTAGTGAAGAAGAGCAGAGCAGAATCCCTTCTTGAGGCCAGAGTAATGAAAGCATACAAACCACACGGGCCAAGGAGCAGCAATCCCTCAGGACTGTGGGCAGTAATGGTAGGGACATGGTGGTTTAACAAGGAAATATTGTTGTTAGATACGAGATATTGGACACTGCATAGGGGATTCTCTGAAATAAATGGGAGAAATTCTACAGGAGCAGGTGATAACCAAAGTCATAGTTTAACGATTTAATGAAAATTGTTGGGGGTTAAGCAGGTCATGAGAAATCATCCCTGTACCCCACTTCCAAATTTGGAACTGACAGAGATTTTGACATAGGGATCAGCTTTATTACTGGTAGCACTGGCTTGGACATTGCCATACAAACATGACAAATGACCAGATAGCAGACACACTAGTGCATGGATGGTCCACAGCTGATTTCACCAATGCCCCTTGTGGTGCAAATCTAGGTGTTTCTAAATTTTTCGAGACAGATGGTGGTAGTGGTTCCGCAACAATGTGAATGTATTTGATGTCGCTGAACTACACACTTAAAAAAAGTTAAAATGGTAAATGTCATATTATATATATTTTACAACTAAAAAAAATAAACAAACTAGATTTGATCTTGTTTTTTATTTTATTTTACTTTGTTTTGAAGAGTTAATATAGTCACGTAGTTTTAAATTTTAAAAACACAAATGGCCCCGCTACAGTCTATTTTCTAGCCAATTTATTTTCTTCTCCTGAGGCAAACAATAATACCAATAATACCAATAATACCATTTTGGTATTCTTCCAGAGATATTGTGTACCTATACAAGCAAATACATTAAAATTTTTTTGACAAAAATGATAAAATTTTATGCACTCTTCTGCAATTTGCTTTTTTAGTTTAATGAAATTTCTTGCAGAATATTCCGTATCAGTATATCAGAGTTCTGGTATTCATAGATACTTATTTTGGTAGTACATGATTGGTCCATAGTTGATTTAACCAATCCCCATTGTGGTGCAAATCTAGGCGTTTCTAATTTTTTGCTATTCCAAACGGTGAATAGTTTCTAATATGTGTCATTTCCCACATCTATATACTCACAGGACAAAGTCTCAGATGTGGAGTTCTCTAACTATGGTTTCAATAGTTTTCAACACAGGCAAACCTAACCCAATACTGCTGAGTAGACATTGGAACTAAGTAAGACCTCTAATTTGGCAAGTTAGCCAGAATATTGACAATACATATCCCACTCATAAAGCATTGTGTCACACTTTTTTGTGTGTGTTAAAGTGGGAAAACTGTTAAATGAACCCCAAGAAAATGACGTTCATTTTCAAAGAGCAACCTTTGTGGCAGAGGTCTAGTCAGTCCCTAAGACATAACTACCGGACTATAAGTGAGTTTTCTTTAAATAATTCCGTAATTGAGTTTTCTTTAAATAATACATTTTTCCAAATGTAATTTTCCCATGTTTCTACATAGAATATCTTTTCTGTACTGTAACGACTAAAGAACCTTATCAGGTTAACCACAGAAAGTAATATTACCATCATACAATAGATGAAGAAGCAGAGGAATAGAGGCAAAGTGAAGTTTCAGTTCATTTGATGTCACTTCAGCAAGTTATAGAGGAAGAGTCTAGATTACGATCCAGATCAATAATCTAATCTTCTACTCTTCCCACTAATCTACATTGTTCTTTTCTTTAGTTCTCGAAAATAAATGAACTGTTCCTGAATCTACTGTGTCCAGGAGAGGTCTCAGTTTGTGGACAGCCAATGACTGCCTCACTATTCAGAACTTGACTTGATGCTCCATAGATGTTGAAGATGAACAGAGATGATCTATCAGGCGTAAAACATATCTTCAAACAAGGGAGATCCAGGAAAGCTGATGTCTTACACGCTTGCTTACAACTTCATGTGGCTCACACACCAAGATGAAAACAGGTAAGTTTGAGACCGTTTTATACTGCTACCCAGGAAGAACCAGAGGGGAATGAATTTTGAAAAATGGGGAACACTTTTTCATATTGTATACAAAAAAATGCTATAAGCTATTTAAAATTCCTCCCATGCAATGCGACTCAGGGTGGCAAAGAATAGAACAAGAAAGAACCCCAACATTGGATACAGAGAAGCCATTGTGGGGACACCAGACAATAAGCATTGTACCAATGAGAGCGACTCTGGCTATATATGCAATCAATAAGAAATTTATTCAAAGTCTAAACTAGTAGACAGAGAAACCAAGGATTCTTCAAAGCTAGATCTAGGAATGAGTCTGTTTTGAGTGTTCTAGCAAACTATCCTCAAATCTCACTGGAGTAATGCAGTAAAGGTTTATTTTTCATGTGTATCACGATCAGGTGGTGATTGTATGGGGGCAAAGCAGGAGAGCTAAGGGGTGCTGTGCTATGCTCCATGTGGTCATAGAAGTGGTGTTTATCACCTCTGTCCACATTCCACTGGCCAAGGCTCAGTGAATGGTTCCCACTGCTCCCGAGGTCGGGAAATGAGTTTTACTCTGTGCTCAGGAGAAAGAGAAGGATTTAGGTGGACACACAGCAGTCACTCTGCTCCAACAACATAACCAAGTTCAAAACTTAAATGGTAAGGGACGCAGCAAACATAGGAAAACTGGGACAATGAAAGGAAAAAAGATCTGAACAGGATTGGATAGAGACATTCAGCTATAGACAAGTCTTCAGTAAAAAGGATGTGAAAATTGATTCCAGAACTACGGTATTATTCATGGCTTGTGGGAAAGAAATGTGTTAGGGTTAGCTGTGTAACCAACTGTACATAATTCTCATTTCATAGTTGGAATCAATCATTCTCAGTTGGCCTTTTTCTGTCTTTATAAAGTCATGGGTTAAAGAACTCTATTGTTATTTCTAACTTGAGGTGTGCGGGTGGCAAGAGTCTTTCTGACAACTGAGGTCAAGATTCTTGGTCCAGGGGTACAGAGCAAGAAGGGGTTCACCTTAAAGATGGCTACCCTAGGCAAGCTTATTCCTGTCTGTTGTGCTACACATTTTACTTTTATTCTGGAAAAACTAACGAGTGAGCAAGCGTCGACCTTGGGGTTTCTGGCAGGGTTATTTTGAAATCATGCAGCATGACAAATCTCAGGGAAGTTAAAAAAACAAACAATCATAACTAAGGCAGCCCAGCTATTTTAGAAAAAGCAGAGCTTCATTACAAACACAAATTCCTACGAGCTTGGAAACCACCCTACTCCAAAATGAACATCCCTTTGACAGCTGTAATCTTTAAAAACACAGCTAAGCTCTATTTTTTGAAGTATAAGCCTTCTCAACCTCAGAAATGTGAGTGTCTTTATGGGAGGGCCGATGAGGGTGGGTTTGTGAAGCTATGTCTATGTTAGAGTGTGTATCTGGGTTATTATAGGTATTCGTGTTGCTCTGAGAGAGAGAGACAGAGAGAGAGAGACAGAGAGAGAGTCTGTGTGTGTGTGTGTAAAATTCAGAGTAGGACAGAGGAAAGCAACTCAAGTGGATCCATGTTTTACCTTACATTACATGAAACTCTAGTTAATTGGCTGAAGAGAAATGGGATCCCACAAGTAACTGACATCAGGACCATTAAGAACCTCCCAGAAGACCTAACCCTCGCTGGCTCTGTAATCACAAGCACCTGCAAAGCTCTGCCTTGCTAAGGAGAAAGCAAGGTGCACTTCCCAGCCAACATCTGCTGGAGGAAGAAAAGACAGGGATTCAACCCTGAGCAGAAGAGGGCTGTCATGCTCAGCTGCACTGTGTGTGAATCTGCCTGTCAGCCTGCGCTGAATCCTACAGCACTGTTTCAAGTCTTACGATTCGATTATCAAAGACCTATCGCCCCTACCTGTGTGTGTCCAGGAAGGCTCGGGTTTCTATAACAACAGGCCCATCCTCCTATAGTTTCCTTTCTCTGTGTGCAAGGAGACCACCTGCCAATCTATTCTGATTTAGCCTGGCCCTCAGCCTGGCCCCTCCAGACCTGCCATACCTGTTCCTACCCAGACACCAACACTGGGCATCAGTATTTCCCAAAAGTGGAAAGAGCAAAATGGAGACCCAGTAAATAAGCAAATAAAAGCAGAGCTTTTGTAAGCCATTCTAATCTTGGCACAGTTTGAATTTCTTTCACTGTTGCTTTATCTAGATTCTTTTAAGCTAGCAGCGAGAATAGGAAGTCAGCTGTCAATTGGCTTGCTATGATGTTTTCTCAATAATCTTTCTGAGCAGTGGAATTGAAGATTTTTTATTCTAGAAGGAGAAGCATGCTGCATTAATGGCAGTGATACCATTTTGTGGGGGTATCTTTCGTTCGCAGGGTTTTTCTATAAAATTAGGGGAATAGAATAAGTGAGGTGTTCTGTGGGTTTGCTACAATCTGGATGAATAAGATTTGAACAGTAGAAATAAAAAATTTTTAAGGATTGTGATTTTATTTTATATTGTGACAGGTTCACATTTGCAGTGGTTCTTGTACCCAGAAGAGCCTCGTGACTAATGTGTGCTCTGAAAGAGTTAACAGAACTGTCTATTCTAATGTGGAAGCTGAGCTCAGAGGCCTCAGGTTGCAGGAGCAATTGCCCTTTGCCTTTGTAGCTCCTGGTGTGAGCATCAGTCCTCTGGTAGATTCTGGGCTAGTTCCTTCTCTATCAATTGTGTTTGCTAAGAGCAGGCGACCTCACAAACTGTTTGAGCAACTTTTACTGCTGGGAATCATTCTCTTGGGAACCTCAGAAGCTGGCAAAATAAATCTTTGTACTTACTCTGTTTATATTCTGACAACACTGACTAGAAATCTTTGCTTTTAAAAGGAAAGGCTTTTCCCGAGCAAATGCAACTGACAGAATAGATTCCCATGTGTGGCTTTGAAGGTGTTAAAATGATAATAATTGCTTTCATTTGGAAAAGCTTTATATGTTCCAGAGTTCTCTTACGAGTTCCATTTCATTTGATATTTGCAGTTTCTGCATCAGGTAGGCAGGGTTGACCTTGACCGACATGCCTATCAGCAGCTCAATGGGATTAAATGGCTTGCCAATGTCACAAGGTGAGTAGTTGGCATGGACTGCAATGCAAACATTCTGACAAATAAGTTAGCAGGCTTTCTAGTCTACCATTCTACTAAACTTCTAAAATAATCCTGTGGATTTAAAAAATGTATAATGGTCACTCATGTGCAAGCCCTTGGAAAATTCACAGGCTGATGAAAGGGGTCTATTTTAGTGATACAAGGGAATATCAAGCTGCTGATTTAGAGGAAAAGCAGCCAATGCAAATAAGCATGATATATTCATATATTCATCCATTTGAAAGAAATCTGATGGCAGGAATTTGTTCCCAACAAAGCAGATTTTAAGATGTGCCAGCATCTGTACAAATGCATGTCATTCTTTGCAACCTCCATGCCCATAAGAGAACTACAGATTCCTTGAGCATGAACACAAGACAGAATCTTAGAGATAATTTTATACAGGGGAAGACAACAGAGTCAGAGAGCAGTGCCTTGCCCAAAGTCACACTGTTAATAGGTGTCAGAAGTAAGACAAAGCCCTAGACCTTCAGACACCACAGTCAGTTCAGTCATGCCTCTGAGCCCCTGAATGGTTCCAAGTCGTGAAAGCACCACTAAATTATGCTCAGTGCAGTACTTAGACCTTTAAGCAGAATTTAGAACAACAAAAGGCAGGACTCAAAGGCCTGTGGCTTGTTTAAAGTTGTTCTTCTGAAAGTGGGTCTCTCCAGAGTGCGGGATAACAGGAAACTAACTTCAGCTCTGCTTTTCCCTAGAGCCTCGGCGTTGGAGCGTGAAGCCAGAGTTGGCTGGTGCCCTGGTGTGGCATGATGGCGGAGACAAGATCTGCCTCTGGGCTCCCTATGTTTTCCATGTGGCTTTATTAATCAGCCAAGACACAGTGCAAGTCCCAGAAAGCCAAGCCAAAACAATCCTGACAATGGTACAAGGGGCTACGGTATTTATTCAGGGGCTTTCTCAGAAGGCTTTCCAAATATTCCATTGGGAGGTTTATTTTCAAACCTCGGTCTAAGACCAAACCACTTATAGTTATGTCAGTCTCTTTGCCCAAGGTGGCCCTGAGCTGCTTTCAGCAGGCTTCTAAAAGAATCATACAGACTAAGGACTTGGACTGTACCTCTGAAGGAATGGCTTGAGAGTAGGGTCAATAAGAAACTTTCCCTTATATATCTGTATCAGGAACTTAATCAGATAAAATCGTGTTGGGGGCTGCTCCCATGGAGCAGCAAATACTGTGTGTGCTGCTTGGACCCTTGCCTCAGGACCCAGGCGCATGCCCTCCCAGCTGCCCAGAGTGTTGCCTGCTGATGGCCTATAACTGAGTCCCTCCCCAGGGACTGCCCTTTGGTAAAGGTTGTTGCCTCACTCAAGATTACAACTCCTTCCCTCGGAATAGCCTGCATCTGAGGACTGGTCAGTGTGGGGGTACAAAGGATTGGCCTCCTTGCTCAATGCAAGACATCTTTGCAGGGCCACCTCATCTCTGGAGTTACTTGGAGGGTTGGCTGGGACCTCTATGCTACTGCATCAAAGTACAATTTTACCCTCTGCCCAGGCCTGCTTTCCTCACCCCTGTACAGTGGTGTTCCCCAGAGCACTCCTGGTTAACCACATACATGAAAATCTACCCCAGAAGATCACTCCCCTTGCTCCCACCTTCTTTAGGGCCAGAATCTTGACTCTTGTCATCCAATGGATATCAACTTCTCCATGTCAAAATGCTTAGAAGTCTTTTTTTTTTTTTTAATCAAGATAGCTAAAGAAATAATTATTCATTTCCTATGACCGCTGTGACAAATTACAACAAATTTGGTGGGTCAGAAGCCCAAAATCAGTTTTACTGGGTCAAAATCAAGATGTTGGCAGAGCTGGGCTCCTTTTGGAGGCTCTAGAGAAGAATCCAGTTTCTTTCTTTT
>NW_011888849.1:2731146-2733381 GCF_000151845.1 Pteropus vampyrus | reverse complement strand
AACTGACATAACAAAGTACTGCAAACTGGGTTGCTTAGACAACAGAAATATATCATCCCATAGTTCTGGTGGCTAAAAGGCTAAAATCAAAGTGAAGGCAAGGTTGGTTCTTTCAGAGGTCTGTGAGGACGAGAACTGTTCCAGGCCTCTTGCCTTGTGTCTTTTCACATCATCTTCCCTAAATGTCTCCTTTTAATAAGAACATCAGTCATATTGGATTAGGGCTCCCTCTAAACCTTCATTTCAACTCGATTACCTCCGTAGAGACTATCGCCAAAGAAGGCCATGATCTCAGGTACTAGGGGTTAAGACTCCAACATATCTTTCTTTGGGTGAGGACACAATTTAATTCATAACAGTACTTAATATGACAGGAATTCATAAAAGTGGAAAAAACAAATGAATTAAATGAAGACATTCTGGAGGAGATGACACTGGATCTCATTCCTAAAGGATAAATTGCCCTTCAGCCTTTGATAAGGAGAAGAACTAGTTAATTTTATAAACCTCTCCCCTCTTTTTCTGGAGCAATATGGGAAAATGAATGGTCTGGGTTAACCAGGATGCTCAACAGGTATGTCTGTCTAGAAATAAATGTTTCATTCAGTGCAGTGAACATAAATTGGATAGGAACTGATAGGCCAGATGAGGGAGTAGATCTAACTTGAATACAAGGAAGAATTTACAATTACCCAGGGTTGTCCTATAGTGGAAATCAATCACTCCACAAGTGAGGGAGGGCATGCCTAGGAGAAATTGATGCAGAAGGCACACAAGGGTTCTCACTAGGTAGGCAGTTGCATTAGACCAATTTTAGTCTTTGTGTGAAGTCCAGGCCAGCGCCGGTATACAGGGAGAAACCCTTGAGGGGGAGGGTGGACAGGAGTAGGAGAGTTATGAACCACAACACTCACCCTGGGGGAGAAACAAAAACCCCAAATACAGGAAAGGAAGTTCCTTTCTAAAACCCAAACCAGTGATAATGGAGGGGACAAGGAACCTGGGGAGAAGACACTTTGATGAGAAGGGTCTGATTTCCCAGAGTGCAGCTTTGCAGAAATATTTTGTCAGAGCCACAAAGTCCAGGCCCAAAACATGGGGTCAAGAGTATGAGAATTTTGGCCCAAGATAAATAAACCTGGCTTCAGCAGCTGCCACCACTCTGGAAATTTGTATGTTGAAAGAATGTGAGCACTTGAGACTATTTCTAGTTCCAGCTGCTCTGTGGTATTAATAAAGGTCTAATTGCTAAAACCATGTGCAGTGGACATGGTGTTCATTTTTCTGACACATGGAAAATGCAACTTGGAAGACAAGCTGTCAGGCCCAAATCACCTCCAGACCCTGCTTGTTGTAAGCAAGCACATTTCATCACTGTGCAAGACTTGCTAAGCTTGGTTGATGGCCTCATTGTGGCTATTTGTTTCCTAATGCTGGAGCCGACATGACAGGTTAGAATTCCCGTCAAAGAAATGTGGCACCAAACTTCCTTCCAGCCCCATTTCCCAGGTAATGTGGTGTGGAGAAAGTCCATCAAATTGTCACACCTGAAGATGAAGGAGCCATTCGTCTAACATTTAGATCAAGCTTATAAGTTGTCCCTGATTCTCAGCAGGCTGTTTAATAAAAAAGAAGCCATCTTATAACTTGGAGACTCTCTGAAGCAGTTAGGCTTCCTGTGCAAACAGAAGTGGTAAGGGTGGTGAGTGTAGCTACATGTCTGTGCATCTCAGCAGGGAGAGACACAAGGAGGCTCTAAGTTGGTGAGGGACAATTCCTCTCTTATTGCCCCACCCCACCACACCCACAAATAGTGGTGGCTATTTCTCCATATCTAAATATATTTTACTACCTTGTTGCTTCATGAAATCACAATACATATTCACATCAAGTCCTCATAAGTTGTCCCATGCTAAAAATACCAAAGTCCACACATTTATATTTTTTACCAGCTTCAATTTTTATGGAGAATCTCCCTCCCTGAATTCACTCGCATTTAATTAATTTTTCTGGTTTATAAAGGGAGTTCCTGGGTAGGGCTTTGCTCCTTATTGGGCTTTTCATTCAGGCCTTGGACTTTAGTACATTAAATGACCCTTATGACAGGTTCCAAGCAAATATTCCTTGCTGACATGGGCTCACTCCCTGGAACTCTGAGTTTTAAGAAACCTTGGACATTGACAAACAGTATGACATAGTGGTTAAGAGCCTGAACTCTGTAGTCAGACTATCTGG
>NW_011888849.1:2728846-2730423 GCF_000151845.1 Pteropus vampyrus | reverse complement strand
AAGCCCAAAATCAGTTTTACTGGGTCAAAATCAAGATGTTGGCAGAGCTGGGCTCCTTTTGGAGGCTCTAGAGAAGAATCCAGTTTCTTTCTTTTTCCAGCTTTTAGAACTGAATTCTTTGCATTTCTTGGCTAGCAGCCCCTTCCTCTACTGTCTAAGCCAGCTTCATCGCATCTTACTTCAGTGGTCACAGTGCCCATCTTCCATGTCACATGTCCCTCTGCCTCCCTTTTATAAGGACACTGGTGATTGCACTGAGGACCCAACTGGATAATCCAAGATGATCTCCCTATCTCAAGAGCCTTAATTTAATCACACACTGGCAATCTCTTTTGCCACATAAGGCAACGTTCACAGATTCTGGAGATTAGGTGTGGACATATTTGCAGGCTGTTATTTAGCCTACTACAGAATCATATAGCAAACTCTGGGGGACACACATTCTGCTTTCAATCTGTAATTTATGTTTACCTAAAAGTGAGGAGGCCTCCAGATTTTTTTTTTTTTTTTTTTTTTTTTTTGCGATACATTTGCTATTGTCCCAAGTAGCCTGGTCTCATCTGGGAAAACTACTTCTTGATTCAGGCCTTTATTATGAAACATTGGTAATTCTTACATCTGACTTGCTATTGCTAGAACTCATTCTTTGTCTCTCCTTTCTCTCTCTTTTTCTTCCTTTCTACCCCTCTAACTCACTAAATTCTGTGTCTGCAGTCACCCCGATGACTGTATTGTCTATGATGAATCACATTCTCTGGTATGCTGTAAACCTGGGGGTGGATGGGGAGGGGAGGAGAAGGGAGTAGTGGTTTAAGTCTAATTGGTGGATTTCTGTATCAGCTCCATAAAGTATCCTCTGTCAATAGCAATTTGGGATGATACCATATTACCCTTCAGCTAAGGGTTTAAATGGCACATACTCATTGACCAAAAATAAGGCCGATCTGAAATTCTATTGGTCCTAAAGAAACCCTATGCAACCTCATTTCTTCTCCTGCCCCCCCCCAATTCTTTCAGCATATTGTTTCTACCTCTTTTATGAACCGTATGTCTTGATCTTCATATTTGTCTTCCCCACTAGGCTCTGACCTCCTTTTAAAAAAAAAAAAAAGACTTTATTTTTTAAAGCAATATTAGGTTCACAGAAATATTGAGAGGGAGGTGCAGAAATTTCCCATATATCCCTGCCACACACATGCATAGACTCCCCTATTATTAACACCCCCCCCACCAGAGTGGTACATTTGTTATAATTGACGAACCTACATTGACACATCATAATTGACCATAGCTTACATTAGGGTTCACTCTTGGCGTGCACATTCTGTGGGTTTGAATAAATGCATAATGACATTTAACCACCATGGTAGTATCACACGGAGTAGTTTCAGTGCCCTAAAAATCCTCTGTGTTCCATTGATTCATCCTCTCCCACTCCAGCCCTTGGCAACCACTTTCTTCATAGTGAGCTCCTTTTTTTCACTTTTCTATCCAAATAAACCAATTATCCAGGGTCGTCCTGGGAGAACATGGCCTCTGCAAAAGAACCCTGCTACCTGCAGTCTGTAAAACAGCCT
>NW_011888849.1:2719471-2728796 GCF_000151845.1 Pteropus vampyrus | reverse complement strand
GTCCAGGCCAGCGCCCGTATACAGGGAGAAACCCTTGAGGGGGAGGGTGGACAGGAGTAGGAGAGTTATGAACCACAACACTCGCCCTGGGGGAGAAACAAAAACCCCAAATACAGGAAAGGAAGTTCCTTTCTAAAACCCAAACCAGTGATAATGGAGGGGACAAGGAACCTGGGGAGAAGACACTTTGATGAGAAGGGTCTGATTTCCCAGAGTGCAGCTTTGCAGAAATATTTTGTCAGAGCCACAAAGTCCAGGCCCAAAACATGGGGTCAAGAGTATGAGAATTTTGGCCCAAGATAAATAAACCTGGCTTCAGCAGCTGCCACCACTCTGGAAATTTGTATGTTGAAAGAATGTGAGCACTTGAGACTATTTCTAGTTCCAGCTGCTCTGTGGTATTAATAAAGGTCTAATTGCTAAAACCATGTGCAGTGGACATGGTGTTCATTTTTCTGACACATGGAAAATGCAACTTGGAAGACAAGCTGTCAGGCCCAAATCACCTCCAGACCCTGCTTGTTGTAAGCAAGCACATTTCATCACTGTGCAAGACTTGCTAAGCTTGGTTGATGGCCTCATTGTGGCTATTTGTTTCCTAATGCTGGAGCCGACATGACAGGTTAGAATTCCCGTCAAAGAAATGTGGCACCAAACTTCCTTCCAGCCCCATTTCCCAGGTAATGTGGTGTGGAGAAAGTCCATCAAATTGTCACACCTGAAGATGAAGGAGCCATTCGTCTAACATTTAGATCAAGCTTATAAGTTGTCCCTGATTCTCAGCAGGCTGTTTAATAAAAAAGAAGCCATCTTATAACTTGGAGACTCTCTGAAGCAGTTAGGCTTCCTGTGCAAACAGAAGTGGTAAGGGTGGTGAGTGTAGCTACATGTCTGTGCATCTCAGCAGGGAGAGACACAAGGAGGCTCTAAGTTGGTGAGGGACAATTCCTCTCTTATTGCCCCACCCCACCACACCCACAAATAGTGGTGGCTATTTCTCCATATCTAAATATATTTTACTACCTTGTTGCTTCATGAAATCACAATACATATTCACATCAAGTCCTCATAAGTTGTCCCATGCTAAAAATACCAAAGTCCACACATTTATATTTTTTACCAGCTTCAATTTTTATGGAGAATCTCCCTCCCTGAATTCACTCGCATTTAATTAATTTTTCTGGTTTATAAAGGGAGTTCCTGGGTAGGGCTTTGCTCCTTATTGGGCTTTTCATTCAGGCCTTGGACTTTAGTACATTAAATGACCCTTATGACAGGTTCCAAGCAAATATTCCTTGCTGACATGGGCTCACTCCCTGGAACTCTGAGTTTTAAGAAACCTTGGACATTGACAAACAGTATGACATAGTGGTTAAGAGCCTGAACTCTGTAGTCAGACTATCTGGAGTTCAGTACTAGTTCTACCATTTTTACTTCATGTGACCTTGGGCAAGTGTCTTCAACTGTCTGTGCCTTGGTTTTGGTATGTGTAAATCAGGAAAAAATAATGGCACTTCTGCACAAGATAGCTGTAAAAATTAAATAAATTATCATGTGTAAAGTGCTTTGTAATAAATGTCAGGCATTATTATTGTCTCCATAGAAAGAAAGTGGGGTCCTAGTAGCATCCTCTGGAACATGAGGATTTAGCTCAACATCTCCCACAAGAGATCCAATAAACATATACTGAATTTGTACAGCTGTTCCTCAGTAGGGCCATGCTGTTCCCAGGGTAACCATATAGTGGGCATGAAGTGGTTAAACAGAAAAATCAAGTATGGTTTCCACTACTGGAAGAGTAGATGTTCAATAATGCTGAACTGGAAGTTCAACCTATAAGAGGCTATTTACCTTGGAGTCGTCCTGTCCCACCACAGCCAGAGACGGCTCAAACAGAGACATATCCCTGATTTGTAGTGAGCTTGGCAAAGACCTGGCACAGATGAAGAGAAGCTGTCCTTTGGTTAAGGTGGCAGGAGGAATTTTGCAAAACTTTTTGAGGAGTTGGGGATTCTGGACTGCCTGAATCTGTGCAGTAGCCAGCAGGGACAGCTAGAACAGTTAGAGATGAAGAATGTGCTTAATCCCTAAGCTTAGATGAATTGCTAGTGTAGACAACTGCTGTGGCTCACAGGTCAAGCCAGTGATTGGTTTAAAGCCAGGATGATGAAAGAGGATTCAAATGTGATCTGTGTGGAGGTATATGCTTGGAAGAGACTGTTGTGCTCACTTTGTGGGTGCTATGATGAGCTCCCCAGGCTGCCATCAGAGATAGGAGCGGGACTTATTCCCCAGCTACCCTCACACTGTCCTCAGGTGTCAGTCCTCTCTGGAGTTGCCTGGCTGAGCTGCCTCACTCAGGGTCACGCCCCTTCCCAGGACAACCTGGTCCAGTGACTGAACAATGCAGGGATACAAAGGTCCAGCCCTTTTGTCCCAATTCGGAACAGCCCTAGAGTTATCTTGTCTTTAGAACGCCCCACAAAGTCAGCTAAGTCTTCTGAGGTGTCTGTACTGAGGCTTAACCTGTCACTCTGCCCAGTCCTATTTCCTTAACCTCCCTTCCATAGATGTTGACTCCAGAAGTATTCCCTCCAAGATACTCTACATGCTCATTTCCATCTCAGAATCTCCTCCCCTGCACACCTGAGACTGTTCCCTAATGAGCCATGCATGCGCTCCCCTACATTTCCAAGGCAGCAGTGGGGTCCTGTGACAGGGTTCTGACTAATGGGATGTAGGTTGAGTGAAGTGGCTCAAGGATCTTTCAGTGACATTGTAGACAATATGCATAAAATGTCACAGGACTACATGGAGGAGATGGACATAGGTGGAGAATAAACCATTGTGTTAAAGCTCTGGGATCTGGAATTTGTTTTTGCTGGTGTGTTTGTTTTCTTAACAAACTCTAGTAATCTGTCTTATCTAACGCTTCAGCCAAAACTTTTCTAATTCCAGAAAGAGAAGCAACCACAAGTTTATATCTAAATACACTATAAAATATTCAAGGTTTGTTGTACACGTCTTCTTAAGTTAACTATTAGGGAAGCATGGCATAGTTCATCCCATGCTGTAGATTTAGTTATTCTCAATAACAATATTACAAATGAATTCTTTTTTTTATGCTTATAAATTTTAGTTATTCTCAGCGGCAGTGTTTCCAATGAATCTTTTCGTGTGTGTGTATTTATAAAGTCTCAAGTTAAACCACTTAGATATTTTAACAAAAAAAATCTGAACAGAATAGATATAACTGAGAATTGCATTCAATATTTCAATATCCTAAAAAGAAAAATACAGTAAATATAAACATAGTAAATATATGCACGCATATTGATTGACTCTTTAAACCAATATTAATAAAGCATCTATTTTGTGTATCGTGTGCCCGGAGTTTTGCTGCATGGTAAGGGCTTCCTAGTCTCAGGGAGCTCATTAACCAGTGGGAAAAGCAGACCTCTATGCCCAATTGCCAGTGGGACTCAGTGTGGTCGGGACGTGCGAGAGTGCACAGGTGGCTGGAGGGAGGGAGTCCTCCACTTTGCCTGTGGAGGGCCAGGGAAGGCACCACACAGATGATGCTTAAGCTTGTGATTTGATGGAAGTGTTGGGGTTCACTAGGCGCATAAAGGAGGGAAAGGAATTCCAAGAAAAGACGTTGCAAATAGCATGATGCATCCAGGACATGACAGAGAAGGAGAGGTGACCTAGCAAGGTGTGACAGGAGGTGTAGTCATGAGGTTGGAGGAAAAGCACAGGTTGGATTCTTGGAAGTCTGTGTATGATATTCTGGAAGTTCTGTATGGGATTTGTACTTCTCCCTTTATTCTATCATTTATTTATTCATTTATATCATATTGGCTTTGACCTGTTTAATTATTGTTTTTCTATGCTCTAATGCAGAAACAATGTACAAAAAGGTAAATTATACAAACGGGTAGAGTTTGTGGAATTATAAACCTTAGGCATCATTAATGGCTACCTACTGTGTGATTCCAATTATATGACATTCTGGAAAAGGCAAAACTATGAAGACATTTAAAGGGTTGGGGGGAGGCAGCACAAAGGATTTTTAGGGCAGTGACACTATTTTATATGATACTATATGATTATACATTTGTCTGAACCATGGAATATACAGCACCAAGTTAACAGTAAACTATGGACTTTGAGTGATTATGTGTCAGTGTAAGTTCATCATCTGTAACAAATGTTCCCTCTGGTGGGTTCTTAGTAATGGGGGAGGCTATGCATGAGTTGGGGGAGAAGGTATATGGGAAATCTCTGTATCTTCCTTTCAATTTTACTATGAACCTAAAACTGCTCTAAGAAATAATGTCTGTTAAAAAAAAAAGAAAAGCCCTGGGCTCCCAAGTGTACCCAGGCAAATTCTGAAATTTTCTACAAGACGCTCGCTTTCTTACATGTTATTAAGGTGATCAAGTCTTTCCACTTTGCCCAGAACTTTCCTGGTTTTAGCTCTGAAAGTCCTGTGGCCCAGGAAAACCTTCAGTCCAGGGTGAATCAGGGCAGTCATTCTAAAGTATGTTTAGGAATATATCTAGCCTGCTCATGTTTTTCTGTGGAGGGCCCCTGCTCAAGTGGCTAAGCCACAAGCCACTGCCTCAACCAAACATCTCAGGGGGCTATGATGGCCTCTGGCAGCTCTGAGCAGCCAATGTCTGCCAGGCAACAGATGCCACCCTTCTAGTTTTGGGAAAGGAGACAGCCCTCCTATTACCACCACTCAGTTTCAGGCATGAATACCTCCCATCCCACAGAAGAGTAACGAAACTTCAAGGCAAGTTTAAGGATAATGGAAGGAAATGTCAGCCTCAAGAGTAACCTCAACTGTTGGCAGAGGCAGATTCCTGAAGCACACCTCACAGACCATTTTCAGTGTTCTTGGTATCTGGCCTTGGCTCCACATGGCAAGTCCAGCTCACACCCACCACCAGAAAATTCCTAACCACCAAATGGCTTTTGGAGAGAAAGGATTTCTCTGTCCCTTTGGGTTCAGGCCTGCTTCCCAGAGAGCAGAGACTACTACTGCCCGCTCCTTCATTCTCCCACCTCCTTAGTAATAAAGTCTCCATTTATTTAAGGTGGCAAAGTGCCCAGGTAAAAGACTATTTCTCAACCCCCTCAGCCAGCTTTGGAAGTGTTAGGGGGACTTCAGAAAGGCTGTTTAAAGGAGAATCAGCTGGGAGGCCTCACCCTAAAACATGTACACTCACACTATTTTTCCTCCTTCCAGGCTGCAATGTAGATGTGAACTCCAGTGGCCTTCCTGTGACTCTGAGAATAAAAGCCGTTCATTAAGGCCAATTAAATGGAAAAATAGAAGGAAGCCTGAATCCTTGGGAACCAAGGAGCGACCCTAACAGCTCTGATTGCTTTCTTCCAGACTTCCTTTTAGAAAGAGAAAACCCCTTATGTGTTTAAGCCACCCTTATTTGGGGTTTAACCCTAATCCTGATGTAACTGTCCCTGGAATGACAGTGGGAATTTCTCCTTCCTTAAGGAGCAACCCCAACCCCCACCACTAGGGGGTGGCCTTGCCCTACATGCCTCAACTTGACAATTATCGTTAACTATCAGTCCATTATCAGTACATTCTGTATAATTCGGTCTTAAATAGCAGTGTGCTTGGGACAGCAATGGCCCAGTATGGGCTGAGCTGTGCCAAACTCCATCCAATTCCTCTAGCATGAGATTTAGTTTTCTCTTCTGTTTTCTCTACCCAGATTCTCAGCTTCTGCAAGCAATCCTCAGAACAAAAGAAAGTATGCAGAGAAGCAGCTCTGATTTGAGCGAACACAACAATTTGTAGTTCCAAGCAGAACAATGAGCTTCCAGTCTAAATAACATTCAGGTTAATGGTAACTTTACACTTTTCAACAAGAAGCAGTAGGTAGATACTTGCTTTACATTTGTGTAAATAAAGATATCTGGCCAGTGGTTCTAATAAGGGGAGATTCTACTCTGAAAGGATTATTGAAATCTCCACTTCCTATAAGGTAGAATATTGCTTGCAGCACTTCAGTGACTGTTTCTCCAGTTTTTTACTCATCAAAGTTTCAAAAATCTCCAGGCAGAGAGTTTCAGTCATTAATAATCTGATGTGAGGGAAGTAATGTATCTAATTCTCACTTTGGCTAAGGGCAAGTTTGCTTTCTCAAAATGAAAGTACAGTACTAGTGTTATAAAAAGCCCACTCACAACTAACCAACAAAGGGATTTGTGGTGTGATAGGTGGTTGTAAAACAATCCTCTTTTGACAGTTTCAGATCTCATCACCTCAGTACCATTTGTACCTTCCTTGTTTACTTCTAGTTTACATCTCCATACTGTAGAGTTAAGACTAGGGGGGTTTCATGGAGAACTAATAATCCTACCTTTCTTTTCTAAATTTCCTTACTGAACTGCTGCCATATGAGGTGAGAACAAAAAAATGTGCCAATAGAATTGAGAAATAGTCACTTATTTCTCTCCCATTTTCTTAAACACCATACAGAAAGTGTTCGTATGTAATACAATTAGTGATCACTGGGCAATCTCAAAGTAGGAAAAAGAACCAAAACCAATTCTCACAGGAATCAGATATCTATTGCCTTAGAGAGTCCCTTGCAGGTAGGGGTTAGCAAACAAAGGTACAGGATGCTTTGTTAAATTTAAAATTTTTGCAATATTTGGGACACACTTATACTAAAGAATTATTCGTTGTTTATCTGAAATTTAAAGTTAATGGAGTGTCCTGACAACCCCATTTGTGGGTAGAGAATCTGCCCTTGTTTGGGGGCGGTGGGGCGGGGAGCAATAAAAAAATGAGCAGATTCTGGAATCTACCAAGGGGACTGCCCCAGGGAAAGTCACAATTAAAAACAAAACAGCCACAAACCACCAGGCCTGCGACAGTTTTCCCACAGTAGCTAATGCCTTCTCCTTCTATATCTTTACAGAGTATAAGATGCTTTCCTGCCCTGGGCACATAGAGAGCTCAGCTAGAGGTGCTGACTACCTGGCTAGCCAGTAAGCACCGAGGAGGAAATGCGAGGTGCTAACACAAGCCCCCAGTCTCTGGGATTGTGTGATCTGCGTTAGTCTTGGTATCATGAGTCTTCTTCTTAGAGACAAGGCAATCAATTGTTACCAGAACGTCCAGCCTCCCCTCTTGTCTTTCAGAAGCAGCTTAAAATTTGGTAAAAAAGGTTTGGTTTTATACCTTCCTTGAGTTTGCCCACTCTGGAGTGCTACTTCTACTAGCTCTGCCAGGCATCTCTTTTCCATTGTACTGTTTATTCAGAACTTTCTGTCAGAATCCATTGGGTAAAGAGATGTAAAAATATGCACTCTCTCCTCTGGATCCAGTGAGGAAATAAGTGGGCAATGCCTTTTCAGTCTCCACACCAGGCTTTGCAGACGTAAACATACAAAGGTACCCAAGAGTAAGTACATTTCAGAAGAGAATTACAGCTAAGGATCCCCCCCTTTATTATAATTCCCTTCTGACATTGACCCCTCCATTTAGTACAGGTCTCACAACTTTAAGTTTCTTGAGCTTCACAGGGAGGTACCTGAAGACAGGTCTTTCTCTAGGATAAGGTGGTCTCTCTGGTTCCCTCCCACTGCTGACTTAGCTAACTTGTCCTCAGGTTTTAGCTCCCTATCCAAGCATTTTCTTCCTTAGGTCTTGTCTAAATTTTTACCCACCACCCTTAGAAAAACCTCATCTTTATTTAGGGAGAGGTTTCATTCCTGGATTCATTCTTCCTCCCACACAAGATCCCAAGTCTATTTTTTTTTAGTCTGAAGTATCACCACTGGACAGTCAGAGATGTTCATTACCATTCAATCTTTAAGAAAAAAAATCTAATTATCATGGATAGGTGTGGATTCTTCTGGTCACAATTCCATTTCATTTCCCAGTATGAACGGCAGGCACACCTGCTCTAATAATCATGTATCTGTTAAATCAGGCACATATACTATCTCAGGGATGATGTGACTGGAATCCTCATTGAGAGAGACCTGTTTTCTCACTGGCAAGTCAACTGAACCCCATCATTGTGCAGAACAGACTTTCCACCTAGGCACCAGATAGCATGAGAAAAGGAGCAAGGCCACTTATTAGCAGATGCTCCCTTGAAAAGCCAGAGAGAACTGTAGACTGGACTAAATTATTTAGGTTCAGCATTTCTCCTTCTGGAGGGGCGCGGGGTGGGAGAGGAATAGGAGTGAGTTTGGTTGGCATTTCCTCTCAGACAACAGCAAATGTTCACTAGGGCTTAATTTGGGTCCTCATTTTCTTTAGAGAAGCTTCACTGATTTCAATCTCTATAAATGATAAAGTTGCCTTTACAACCAGGCTACCGTAGCATTACTGTAAGATTTGTCACTTAAAGTTAATCTTATTATTTCAACCTCACCTTATTTTTATCCTAACTTATAGGGGCCAATTCAACCCCCTTCTAATTTCTTTGTTTCTTCTTCAATTCTTCATCACTAACCTTTGTGCTTCCCACATACTACTTATAGGTTTCTGCTATAAATTTGGTTTTCTTGGACTTCTAGATCTTGGTACATACTGTCATTTTGGCCTGGGATAATTTTTTTTTTCCCCATCCCTCTTGCATCTTACCTACTCATACTCATTTTTCCAGTCTCAGAATAAATGTTATTTCCTTATCTGGGCCATGCAGACCTTCTTAGCAGGGCTTCCCAAACTTAAGTATGCATAAAAGTCACCAGGAGAGTTTTTTAAAATATAGATTCCTTCTTCTCATCTCTGTCCTCCTCCACTTAATTCTGAATGAGTAGATTTGGGATGGGAATAACCTAAACGTTTTTAGGTAATTCTGATAGTGCTGATCTGCAGGGCACACTTTGGGCACCACTACCCCAGATTAAATTATGTCTTCAGCTCTATGGTCTGGGGCTCCCCATATGCACTGTATCAAAACTCATTGTTATTAATATCACTTTGATGTCTGAAAATACAGCAGAGGCGAATTGCATCCACATTACTTGCTACTGAATTTTTATCTGTTAGCATAAGTATCCATAGGGAGGTAACTGGTTTACCTCAGCTTCTTCCCACAATTATCAGCAACTAAATTGCCTCGACTTTCCATTTTGCTCTTCCAGCCTTCCAATAATTCCCTTTGTTAAATCTCCGCTGTTGGAAATACCTAGCATGGTTTCTATTTTTCTGACTATGCCAACTATTACAAATATTAATTTATGTTATTTTTTTCGCGTCAGTCATTTTATTATTTATTTTTTGCATTTTATTTTTTGTTCTCTTTTATTTTTATTTATTTAT
>NW_011888849.1:2717300-2719421 GCF_000151845.1 Pteropus vampyrus | reverse complement strand
CCCTTTACCCTGTCTACTTCCCCGCTCTCTCTCTACCCCTACCCTCTGGTAACCACTAGACTATAGTTCATGTCCAAGAGTCTCTGTTTGTTTGTTCTGTTCATTTGCTGCTTTTAGGTTTATATCCCACATATAAGTAATATCATATGATTTTCAACTTTTTCTGTCTAGCTTATTTCGCTTAGCACAATTATCTCGAGGTCCATCCATCTTGTTGCAAATGGCAGTATTTCATCTCTTCTTATGGCTGAGTAATATTCCATTGTATATATGTACTACAGCTTCTTTGGCCAATCATCCAACGTAAGACACTTCAGTTGCTTCCATGTCCTGGCTACCATGAATAATGCTGCTATGAACATCGATGTGCAAATATCTTTTCAGATATGGGTTTTCAAGTCTTTGGGGTAAATACCCAGTAGAGTGATTACTGGATCATATGGTAGATCAATTCTTAGTGTTTCGTTTTCCATAGTGGCTGTACCAATTTACGGTCCCACCAGCAGTGTGTGAGGGTTTCAGGAACCATTTTTAAAAAACCAGTTTTAGGAATGGCTCCATGGTGTAGTGGTTAGCACATCTGCTTTATACACAGAAGGTCTTGGGTTCGCACCCCAGGTGGAGCCACAGACCATACCCGCAGTGTGCCTGGCCTCAGGTGAATGCTACAAGCGTGTGAGAGGAGACGCCCAGCCTTCAGAGATCCAGTTCTTAAGGGGAAACGGCAACATCCATAGGTCAGGAGTGGAACTGGGCCGGGGAATTAAAGAGGGGGAAAAAAATAAAATAAAAATCAGTTTTAAATTAGACAATTTGTTTATTTCCTTATTTCTTCTCATGCTTGTCTATTCTATTAGATTTTTGAAAATAATCATAGCAATCTACAAATAAATATTTTTATTTTTTTATTTTGAATCTTTATTACTTCTTGTCATTACCTTATTGGATAGAACTTACAAAACAATGTTGATTAAGGAATTTTATTAGAGTCATCCTTGCCTCGTTCCTGAACTTAAGTAGAATTATTTTAGAGATGCATCAAGTATAACTTTCACTGTAGATTAATATTGGGTTATTCTTTTTATTTCTGGTATGCAAAGAGATTTTGTTTATGAATGGTTATTGAACTTTATCAAATGCATTTTCTGTATTTTTCGAGGTGATCACATGATTTTTCTTCTTTACCGTGTGTAGCAAATTACATTAATAGGTTTTCTGTTGTTAAGCTTGCATTTCTTGAGTAACAGAACTTGGTTATAATGTTATTTTTGACACTACTAGATTCAGTTTGCTAATGTTTGATTTCAAAATTTTATGTATTTGTCTATAAATGAAATTCACCTGTATTTTCTTTCTGTAATGTCTTTTCCAGTTTTCGTTGTTAAGGTTGTTAATATCATATAATGAGTTTTAAAGTTTTCTTCTTTTTTCTCTTTTCTGGAACTTACCACATAAAATAAGAATTCAATTTTCCTTGAAAGCTGGGGATAACTTACCTCTAAAACTCTTTGAGGTTTCAACTTTTTTTGTGAATAGATTTTAAATTATGTATTTAATATTTAAAAGGCCATACATCTTTATTTTTGAGTTGTATTTTCTAGAAGTGTTTCCATTTTATTTAAAATTTCAATGTTATTACAGTAAAGTCATACATAGTACTCTTATGACTTTGTAAATTTATATTATATCTATAGTTGTTATATCTTCTTTCTGTTTCCCACTATGGTTCATTTTACCATCTTTTGTTTTATTCTGATCTTTTACCTTTGGTGGCCATCTCAGTTCTTTGTTTTCTATTTTATTAATATTTGCTCATATCTATATATTTTTTCTTTATCTCTTTGTGAGCTCACACTGTAATTTTTTTCTAACTGCTTGCAGTAGATGTGCTCATTAATATTCAAACTTTCTTCTTTTCAGATGTGTATATATATGTGCATATGTGTATCTATTATTTTCTCTCTGAAGTACTGCTTCAACTACATCTCACAGTTTTGATATGCAGTTTCCTCCTCATTATTCAGCTTCAGATATTTTTTAATTTCTATTATGATTTCTATTTTGATCCATTAATAATTCAGAAGTGTTCTTATAATTTCCTTTTTGTTAGTTACTTTTTTT
>NW_011888849.1:2688642-2715524 GCF_000151845.1 Pteropus vampyrus | reverse complement strand
TGGCCAGGCATGAAGAAGAAGCGGGGATTGGAGGAGACCTTCTAGGCAGAGTGAGAGCAAATGCTGAACCTCAGACCTAAAGAGCAGGGTTCTTTCAGGGTTCTTTCTATGAGGTTGGAGAAGAGTTGGAGGTTGACAATAGCTAAAGCTAGAATAGTAAGCAAGGACTCAACTCATGAAGCACAGCATAGACCATATGGAGGAATTATGTGAAATTTTATCTTTGAGGTCACTGAAAACCATTAAAAATAGTGACTTAATGAATTTGACCATTAGGAAGGTACCGCTGGCTACAAAGGGAGGATGACACATTTTCTAGAAGCTACCAAATGACTTACTGGCTAATTAACACAAGTTAAAGTGTTAACGATTCCTTCTTTCATTCACCAAACATTCAATGAACATCCACTATACATCAAACACTGTATTTGGTCTTGGAAACATAAAGATAAATAAGATGCGTTTCTTATCTTAGAAGAGCTCACAGTCTAACGAGGGGAAAAGAACCTTAGATAATTGTAACAAGTATTATAGAAATAAAAAAGAGGGCGAGACCAAGTAGAAGAAAATGGAAGACCTCACAGAGAAAGTGATATTGCCTTGGATCTTGAAGTATGAATAGGAACATTCAATATAAAAGAGCAGGAATAGGCTTTTTCAATGAAAAGGAGCATCATTTGCATCAGCATTGGGGACCAGCAAAGAGTGCTTAGGAACTAGCAAAGAGTCTGATGTAACTAGGCTATGAGGTAAATGAATTAGGTGAAATGAAGTCCTAAGGCCCAATTATATAGGACCTCAGGAGCCTTGTTGACAATGACGCAACAAGAGTGATTGGAGGATCTTAAGAGAGGTGAGGATTGATGAAACAAGATTCACACTTTAGGAAATTATGTCTGGAGAATTGAATTGAAGAATAGAGACTGGCAGCAGGGAGACTAGCTATGAAGTTGAGGCAGTAGTTCAGGTGGAAGCTGACAAGAACTAGAACCACGAAAAGCTGTAGGGGTGGAGGAGCCAACCAATCCTGGGTCAATATACACCATCCTAGAAAATATTTTGTCTTAAAGCATCCATTAGTACCCAAAGGAAGCCTCAGAAATATGCTGTTATTCATCTTTCTCAAAACTTTGTTAAAGTCTGTTTAACTGTGTTTTAAAAAACGCATGCCCTAGTAGAGCAGTCTTTTATCTTCCCAAATTCTTTTGGAAGGCATCCTAGGAAACAGACTGCATTGCTAAGAGAAATGCTGAAAGGGGAAACATGAGGGCTTGATGCGAAGTGCAAGTAAATTCTCCATGGGATTTGGGGAAATAGCTTTTCAAAGAAGAAAAGGGAGGAAGACTGGGGTGGGGAAGTAAAAAAGACCTGAAACTGAGGGAGAGAAGACACTTGAGAGGGATTTTTTTTCCCTTCTGATTGAGGGCAGGAAAAACTCTGGGAACAAACAATCAGAGGTTACAAAGGCAAACACCTCCAGGAGCTGGGCAGGTGACATAAATAGTGAAGCAGGCTTGGTTCAAGAATACAAAAGCGCGATGGTCTATGAAAGAAGCAGATACCCACAAGCTCCAGTCAATTGTTGTCACGTGGAAACGCAGTGTTTCCAGATCTTGTGATTTTTTCAAGAGGAATCAGAAATCTAGATATTCCTGTAAAATTACTCACTGTCTTTAATGTGGGTAACTAATTCCAACTTTTTTTAAATACCATGCTGGCCAAGTAAAACACGTTGTGGCTTCATTTGGCCCTTGGCTGGTCAATTTGTAACCTCTGATTTAAAAGGAATGGGAAGGCTGTTCTTTCCATCATAAATAAATCTCACTAGCCATGGCAGATAGGCAGCCTACTTCTGCTAGAATGTAAACAAGTCATGAGAGTACACTGCTTCCAAAAAAAAATCTATTAAATCACTGGCTAAGTTTAGAAATATACAGAATGTACTGATATGTAAGTGTGGTCTTGTTTTGGTAGAGAAAATTGTATAAAGCTTGAAGAAGAAGGAAGGAAACCAATCTTCTCTGAAATAGTCTGTAACATATCTAGAAAAAGTCAGGGTTGAAGAGAATGACACATTGGAAAAGATATGATCTAATATCTCTTTCAGGAACTAGCCCTGGCATCAAAGTCAATTATTTTGATATATACAACAGACAGTATATAAAGGGTTCTCATGAATCAATAATGAGACAATACTCCAAAGGAACATGAACAAAGAATATGAACAATTCATAGAAAAGGAAATATTATTTAGGTTTTTCACCTAAAAAAATGCTTTGCTTTATTTCACTTCTGTGAGAAATCCAGATTGTGACCATGTTTTTCACCTATAATATTGAAAAAAGTTAAAAAAAATTTGGATAATATGCTGTGTAAACAAAGGTATTAGAAAATGACACTATCATACATTGGTGGTAGAATTCTAAATTGACATGACTGCTAAGGAGAGCAAATTAGCAGGGTCCATTAAAATTAAAAATTTGTATTTGCCTCTTGGTCCCAAAATTTCAAAATCTAAGAATCAATTACAAGGTTTTATTCACACATTTGTGAAAGGACATGTATATAAGAATATTCACTACAGCATCGTTTATCATAGCAAAAGATTTGAAATAAACTGCATTCCATCAATACGGAAGTAAAATAAATGATGGTGCTCCCAAGGAGCAAGAACACTGACCGGTTAGAAGAAGGCAGCTCTCTCATGTACTGAAATGGATGCGTCTCTAATATGCGTTAAATGGAAGAGGCAAGGTTAAGAACATACAGTAACATTTGAGATTGCATAAATCTACACTTATATAGTCATAGAATAGCTCTAGAAGTTTTGAAAAGCATATTTTTAAAAGGGATGCCTCTGGAGATGGCTAGCTGAGTGGGAAACAGAGATGGAAACGAGTTAGCTTTTTGCTGTATCTGAATTTTTGTAATATATACACACATATAAACTACATAGCATATATGTAATATATATTGTATAATGGAATAATATGTATACTATAATATATAGTATATGTTATTTACATTTATATTACCTATTAAAAGCAATTTAAGAAAAAAAGTCCTAACTAAAAAAAAAATCGCTTACTGATTGTCAATCCTCTCTAAAATCTCCTATTACTTTTGAATCCCAAAATCAAACTTTGGCTTCAAATTGCTAGTAACTCTACCACGACTTTGGCTATTAAAATAATTGTAGTTACTTTTCTTTTGCTATCTTAGATTCAGATTCAAATCATTAGCTTTTCTGTCCAACATGCTGGTGAAAGTACATCCAAACCCACACATGTAAAAAAAATTAGACCTCAAAATAGGACTCATCTGTGTAGAAGTTCTGGGTCAGTTCCTTTGCGAGAGTACAGACGGCTCCTGAGCTTCTCTCTGACTCATTTCTCTAAGTGAAATAAAATGATAAGGCAGACATTTAAATAACAATGAGCAAAGCTTGGGTCTGGTGTACCAGAGGTGGAAAATTTTTTGAACTTGTTATGTCCCCCCTATGGAGGAGCGCAGACTATCTTTCTTAGGCAGGCACAGAAACACAGAGGATTTAGAAATCCCATTAGTTTCAGAGTCTACTGCCAACAAATTTAATAAGAAATGGAAGCAGGCTTATTTGTTTTATAGCATTCTCAAGACTGCACAGAAAGAAACTCTTAGAAGAGTTTATATCAGTTAAGTGAGTAACACACGATTCACCAAATTCTCAAATAATTCCCAAGGACCTACTAAGTGCTAGGGCTCTGGGCTAGGTGCCATGGTAGAATTACAATGATAGGTAAGGAGTTTATAATCTAATTCCGTGCTTCCCTAAGTCTCCTCTGAGGAGCACTATATTCTGAGAAATATTTATATTGTTACAAGACAAAAAAGCTTTTCTTGATAATTAAGAATCATAAAATAAAGAAATTAAGTAGAAATTAAGCAGTTTCATTGGTACAGGACTTTTAAGGTCTTTTAATATTGCTAATGTGCAATGTGAATCTTCTTCGAGAGGGGCATGATATGCAGGCTTTTCCAAAATTATTTGAACACAATTAGCTGTTTGGTTTGAGCAGCTGGAGAGACTAAAGTCTATGCAACATATGTAGGAAAGCAATACCCTTAATGGAGAGAATAATATATACGCATATGTGGAAAGTTAAATAACAAAATAAAACTTTCATAAAGCAAGCTGGGTTTGACTGCCCAAATGTTTGGCACGGGTATAATAAACAGCTTGAGTTCCAAAAGGGAAAAAAGGTAGTAGTGGCCTGGCAGAATAGAGAGGTCTGGGGCAAAGCCACGAAGAAGAGAAGTGTCAATCAAGGAGGACAAGCAGCTATTTGGAAGAGGAAGGAGACGAGCTTGGTGGGAGCAGAGGATTCATTATATAGGAAGGAAATGGAGTATGTCTAAGTAGAACTAGATCGAAAAGGGCCTTGACTGCCAGGTTAAGTAATATGAACCTTGTCTTACAGGCAAGAGGGAGTCTTGAATGGCCTATGAGCAGAACACTGAAATGTTTAAAGTCTTCTAAGAAAATTACCGTGGTGCTCATTTGCAGAAAGGATTGGGGGTGGGTGGAGTGAATTAGGAAAGAAGGAGATGGGAGCCAGGAGCTAACTGTAAGACAGAGATAGACTGTGAAAGGGATTTTTAATAAAGAATTGACAGAACATGATGGCTGGGAGTGAAAACTATAATAAACAGGTATCGGTGTATCACGTAGGGTTTGAGACTGGTCCATAACAAGAATGGTACCATTCACATGCATAGGATAGTTTCGGAGATATCAATTTGAGTTCTGCTCTCTGGATTTTTCCTAACTGTCCTTGCCACCACCCCCAACCCCCACTAATCCCACAAAGTAAGTAGGCTTTTCACACTTCTTTGTTTGACGGATTTTTGCCTGAAGAGCTATCAGTTCTCCTGGTCTTTTGTAAAGCCAAAACTCACATACTCATGATGTTGGGTATCCTAGAATGATGAGCAATAATAGCAGAAAAGGAGTTCCTTCAAGGTCAGGAAAAGAGAGGGCAGCAGAGGTGGATTCCAAGAGACTAGGAAAAGGGTTCCATGAGAAGTGTGCACCCAGTTTGACAATGGCCACACTCCGGGAAGATGGCTAGCTTCAGAGAGGATGATTCCAAGATGTACCTTGAGAAATCAGAAGCGGAGTCCATCCAGAAGAGTGGAAGATACCCATGCCTCACATTTAAAAGTGTGACGGAACCAAGTGTGGGTTAGGTTAAGGAATAATATGAATGCTAATCGCTGTGTGAATATAACCCATTTGAGAGAGCAGTTTGGCTTCATCTAGTAAAACTAAAGATCCCCAGAAATCCCCTAGGTATATACCCTAGGAAAGCTCCCACTCATAGGCCCAAGGTGTTAGGTACAAGAATGTCAAAGGGCAACATTGTTTGTAAGAGTGGAAAATTTGGAAACAGCTTAAAACCCAAGAGGAAAATGTTTAAATACATGGTGTATATTCACAAAGTAGATTGCTAAATGAATGAAACTAGAGTAAAATGGATAGATTTCAAAAAACACAATGTTGAATATAAAGAACTAGTTTCGAGAGGAAATTACTATTCATATAAGGATTTCCAATATACAGATCATGCCAAAGTATATTACATATTACTTATAGGCATACATACAAAGTAAAAAGGTGAAGCCAGCATGGGCTTCACAATTACTAACCTCTGTATGGTGGCTTCACTTAGGGGGATGGGATGGGATGGGAGGGAAATTGGATTAGGAAGAGGTCATAGAATCTTCTACTGCATCTGTAATGATTTATTTCTTTCAAAAATTTTAAAGGAACTATGTTAAAATCTGTCAAAATTTAGCGGTGGGTACACAGATGTTTGTTATATTACCCTTCATGTTTGCCCGAATTTTCGAAATATTTCACACAAGAATATTTTTAAATTATTTTAACAGCTTTATTGAGATATAATTAACTGTATTAAAGTGAACAATTCGATGTTTTGACATATGTATACATCCTTGAAACCATCACTGTAATAAAGAGAATAAACTTATCTATCATCCTCCAAATTGTCCTCATGCTCCTCTATAATCACTTTTCACCTCTCTCTACCCTCCACTCCCACTCTGAGGCAACTGATGATCTGCTTTCAGTCCCTATTAATTCATTTCTATTTTATAGAGGTGTACATAATTAGAAGCATACAGTATGCACTCTTTTTTGGCTGGCTTTTTTCATTCAGCATAATTATATTGATATCCATCTATGTTGTTATATCCATAGTTCATTGCTGAGTAGTATTTCATTGCATGGATATATCATGATTTGTTTATCCATTCACCCAATGGTGGACTTTTGGATTGAGATCTAAACATTTTTTGTAAATTCTGAATAGAAGTCATTCATCAGATATATAATTTGAAAGTATTTTTCTTAGTCTGTGGGTTCTCTTTTCATTGCCTTATCAATATTATTCAAAGAACAGTTCTAAATTTTGATAAAGTCCAATTTATCATCGTGTTTTTTGTGGATTGTGCTTTTGGTGTTGTAAAACTAAGAAATCTTAGTCTAAACCGAGGTCACAAAGGTTTTCCCCTTTTTTTTACTTTAAGTTGTATTGTTTTAGGTTTTCAAATTTAGGTCTATAATTCATTTTTAGTTAATTTTTATATATAATATAAGCTATGGATTGAAATGTCCTTTTTGACATTTTTGTGTTTTTAATTTAAAAACTTTTTTTTCATGCAAATATCCAATTGTTTTAACATTGTTTGTTGCATCTTTGTGGAACACCTTAGATGTAGAGGTCTATTTCTGTATTTTGTTTTGTTCCATTGATTTATTTGTCTATCTTTATGTCAATGCACACTATCTAGATTCTTATAACTTTAAAATAAGTCTTGAGGTCAAGTAATGTAAGTCCTCCAACTTTATTCTTTTTCTTAAGGTGATTTAACAATCCTAGGTTTTTGGCATTTCCCTATGAATTTTAGAATCATCTTGTTAATTTTTATAAAAATAAAAGTCAGCTGTGATTTCGATTGGATTACATTGGAGCTATAAACAAATTTGGGAGGAATCAACATCTAAACAATATCGGATTCATGATCCGATTTATGATCTTATTATTTTGGTCCTCTTAAATTTTTTTCCAGCAGTTTTTCGTAGTTTTCAGTGTACATACATTGCACATCTCTTGTAGTATTTATCCCTAAGTATTCTATCTTTTTGATGCTATTGTAAATGGTTTTGCTTTGGGAATTTCAATTTCCAATTGTTCAGGCAACCTTGCAAAACTCGCATTACTTCTAAAAGCCTTTTTATGGAAAAGGCTTGTCTATTGTATACAGACAATCGTGTCATCTGTGAATATTTATTTCTTCATTTTTTAATCTAGATGCCATTTATTTCTTTTTCCTCCTTGATGGCACTGGCTAGAACTTACGGTACAATGTGTTCTGGTTCTTTTATGCGATGGGCAGTCAGATGTAGCCAGCCACAAGAGGAAACACAGGAGAGGCTCGGAAAAACAAAAGTTTATTATACTTACAGCCTCTAGAAACAGAAGGCACAGCACACCATGCAGCGCCACGTGGGGAAGCCTCAGATGGTCAGAAGGCAGGAAGCAGAAAGGAGGAGAAAGCAGAGGCTAGAGCTTTTATGGGGGTTTCTGCAGGAAAGAGGAGGCAGGGCAGAGCGAACAGTTTAAGATTGGTTAGTTTGTATAATATCAGCAATTTGGGCTATAGGGGTGGTCTCTAGCTGCCTGGTACCTCACCCTGGGATGATTAAAGCAAAGGAATTTTGTCTCCTGGGTACACAGGCCAGATAGGAGAGGTTTGGCTCTGAATTGGTTAGTTTGCATATCAAAGACAAGCTTCTAACCGAGCCCTTTGTTATCTCTAAGAATTGGTTAGCCCCAGGAGGGGCAATCTCTCCCAGCCAGAACCAGTTTTTTAAGATGTCAAAACATCATAATGTACAGAAGAAAATATATATTTGTATTTAATACAAATGTGGAATAGAAGTAGTGAGAGTAGAGATTCTTGCCTTGTTCCTGATCTTTTAGGAAAGGTATTTAGTCTTTCTTCATTAAGTATAATGTTATCTGCAGGGTTTTGTTTTTTTTTTCCTGTAGATTCTTTTTATAATGTTGAAGATGTTCCCTTCTATTGCTAGTTTGCTGGTAGCTATGGTTTGTTTTAGTAGAGAATGGTATTTAGAAACCAAGATCTAAGCATTATAGTTGCCCAATGCTATTGGGATGTTGTTGCTCCTGACACAGGATGGGGCATATCCCCTAGTGGGGATTCAAGCCCCTACACCCACTGAGAGAGGATCCTTGGCTCCGTGCAAGAGAGAATTCAAGAGTGAGCCAGAGTTAGAGACAATGAAAAGTTTACTATAGAAGGAATAACGCTCTACAGACAGAGATGTGATCTCTCAAAGTTAGAGAATGAGAACCTGAGTTTTTGAGGAATTGGGTTTCTTAGTTTCTATGAAAATTGCTGATTACAGAGAGGAAAGAATAGAATGAATGGTTGGGTTTATTTTTAACTTGTATAAGATATAGCTTAAAGTCCTTGTTTTTCTGTTTTCCTTTCATGATGTGGGTATGTATAGGTAGATGGCTGTTAGTAATCTCAGCAGGACTCTTCTTTGGTTCCGTAGATTCTCTGTGGTCTGGCTCTTGTGGCTGGTGAGCCAGGTTCCCAGGTCTACAAGCACATAGCAGGTTCTGAATACAACCTGGTTTAATATTTAGTCGATTTGTGTGGTTCTCATGGCTCTTTCCTGCAGCATTACTCCCAAACCCTTTTGGCGGAGAGAAGTAGGAATTCTTCATAGGTACCTGTACATAAAATCATGAGCTCACACCAATGTTTCTAATTCCCATCCAACACCACAGGGTCACTCTAGTTGTCTCCTTCCCAACAGTGTTTTGGGCTCAGACACCTTAGGTTTTCCTTCCTTAAGCCGCTTAAAATCTTGACGTTTCATGCCAGCCAGCCTACTGGGCTCCCTCCTTTGTGGATGCCCTTGTCTACTCTCTTTGGCCTCTGACTTCTCGCTCTCGGGCAGGCTGACTTCTCCACCCCCTCCTCTCCACACAAAATCCAACTTTGCTCTGCCCCATGAAATGCCTTTAGAATAGAATTATTCAGGTTGGGAAGAAAAGGGAAGATTAAGAGGAAGAGCTAAAAATATCTTTTTAATAAATTAAAAAAAAAATTCCTTAAGTGTGAAATGGAAGTTAACTGAGTGGCTAGATGTTAAGGGACTGTGTGTGTTGGGATAAAGAGCATTGGTGGTCACTTGAAGCTTCCTTAATGCTTGAGCACTGCTTAAGAACCTAAGAGGGATCTTGCATCACCTTTGAAGGGCAGAGATTAGACCCTGTAACAAATGAGACTAAATTTCCTGCCAGCTTGGGGGAATGGGATTCTAGAGTTAGAATGCTGATTGTTTAAAAAATAATAGACGTAATATTTCTTGACCTCTCGAGTTCACAATTGCAAAGTCATATTTGATACAAACAGAAAGAGAGAAATTGGGTAGAAGGAAGAATTTGGAGGTAACAGTGGAAGAGTGGAACAAGCAATTAAATGTGGAGCTCTAGAGCTGCAAAAAGAGATCAGCACTAGAGTGGTTACCTAGTGCAAATAGTTAGTCATGTGAAGAGATGACCTCTTCAAGGGAGAGAGGGGCAGACAAAAAACAGTGCTGGACATAGGTCCCTGTGTTGGCATGTGCACTTAGGGTGAGCGGAAGAAGAGCAGAGAGCAAATACGATTCAAATGGGCTTAGACAGGTCGGTGAATCAGCATACCTCAATAGTCAGGAAGCCAAAGGAAACGAAGGTAAGGTTAATAGCATCATGTGCTCAGAGAGGGAAAGCAAACTGAAACTGAGGAACCATTATTCCTAGTGACTAAGAGATGGCCTATGACCCTGGAAGTGCAAGTTCAGTAAAACTGTGAAAACAGAGCCCATTTCAGACACTTGAGAAAGTGGGGATGAAGACACCTCTGAATAAGTATAGATCGTTCTGAGAGTTTGACTATGAAATGTAGGGAAATTGAGCAGTGGTTTGAAGGGGGAATCTGAGGAATAAGTAGAAGGTTTTACCGATAGGAAAGACCTAGGATTTATGTTTAATAATGACCATTTTCCCCATCCTCAAATATTACCATCATGAAACATTTGTTACAATTCCAAAACTTTATTTTTAGAGAGCTGATTCACTCAATCCACTCATCTAGTGTAAAAATAAAAAATCTGCATTTAAAATGTAAATAATAAAAGCAATAAATGTTTTCAAATCCTACGTACAAGTGGAAAAGCATAATTTTTTTCAAAATCAGAGGTTCTAGAAATTAGCTCCTTTTTACTTATCAGTTGCTAATGCGAGGGTGGAGGGGAATTGGGTGTTGGGTGAAAGAGCTGTGGCGACCAGAGCAGAGCGTGTGAGATCAATTCAGCAAATGGCCCAGGGCCTGGGGAGACTGGCCTCTCTGAGGCTGACCTTTGGGAACTTCTTCTGCCATGCTGTCCGGTGTTGGAGGAAGCCTGCTTGTTATCAGCTTTCTACAGCTCACTGTTCTCTCTATACAATGTAGTATGCCTTGTGCACAAGACATTTTCAATAGAGTCCTGAGAAAATAATGCAAAGGAAACAGTAGAAATCTATGCATGGGATGCCAGTGCCCCACCTCAGATCTTCACCACGTGAAGCCAGTTTGGAGAGATCAATTCAACTAGAAGCAAAAAGATTAAATATAAATTAACTGCAGATAGATTATTTTTTTTCCAGTCCTATGTTTAGAGTAGAAAAATGAGACTGTAAAGAAACTGGAGCAGATAGAGCAGGACAGAAGAGAATTATAAGCTACTCATCCTATAAAACTTCGCTACACAGGGTGTGGTCCTTGGACCAACAGCATCAGCATCACCTGGGAGCTTGTTAAAAAAGCAGAATCTCAGGTACCACTCCAGACCCCTAGATAAAAATGTATATTCCCAGGTGATCCATCTGCATGTTAAAGTTTGAGAGAGACAGCTGTCAAAAACATTCAGAAACTGTGAGATTGTTGATATGTTGAGAAGTTCTTTGGAGATCAGACAACTAAGAAGCAAAACTAGTCTGTCTGAAAGGAATCATCAGTAGATTAGTGAAACATCAATCATGAATTAATCAACAGGGATTTGCAAGGAAATTTTAAAGAGAAGAGGAAGCTGGCAGCTAGGGAAATTGAATAAGTGGCTGAATGTAAGAAGTGAACATAAATCCTGTCAGTTTATTTGGCTGGCAGAATCTGTGGTCTAAGGAGAGATTAAGTTTATCTAGGACCGAAAGGCAAGATTCAGAACAATAAGGAATTTTGCCTAAGCTGAGACTCAGAGTTTCCTGGATATTTGAGGAAGAGAGTTTGAACAAAGGACAGGGCTGGAGAAGGAAGAAGTGACCAGATGACAGGGCTCGGCTGGAGAGCTGAGCCAAATGCTCGGCATGCTCTACAAACCCAGCTCACTTGGCCATCCCTTCTATACTAAGAACCCCTCTCACTGGGCTGGAGTTTTTTAGACCCTTCTTAGACTGACCACCTCTAAGCAAAAATAAGATAGACTGGAGTACAACTTTCAGGAACATAATCTTCACTGGAGATTCTTTATCCTCCCTGGGGAGTACAGGAGACAATTATTCCCAGTGAGGCAAAGAGTGGTGAGGACTTGGCTAGCAGGAGGCCTCTCTGGGGACTTTGCTGGCAGGAACCTCCCTTTGTGGCAGATGTGCATCACAGTCATTTCAGGTTGGCATCCGCTTTTGGGGTTCTGGGCTCCTCTTGCCCACAATCCTCCCTTTCTAACCCAGCCTCCGCACCATTGTACCTTATAGTCCAGCCTGCAAAAGCTACCTTAGCTGCCCCACACAGCTGTATTCCTCCCTCCTCCTAGTTCTCAAATGTTTGGTACCATCAAGACTACCTGGGAACTCTAGTATAAAATGTTGATTCCTGCCCTCCCGCCCCCAGGACCCTGAGAAATTCGATAGTGGAGGGATGTGTGTGCATGCAGGGTTGGTGGTAGGGGGAACCCAGAAGATACATTAGTAACAAGCACCAGAAAGTGATTCTGATGCAGATGCACCGAAACCAGACTCCAGAAGCATTGCTTTGCACCTTCCTTCCACTTCACTCCCTCACTGCTCAGGATCTTACCAACTGGGGCGGTGGAGGTGGTGAGGATGCTGGATCCTCTGCGATACACATTCCCTTGTTTCCCTCCCCTGTGCAGTTTTCCAGGCTGTATTTCCTTTCTGCCATCTCATCACACTTTCCCTCTGCCCTCGCTGCCTTCTCAGTGACTTTCAGATGAGTGTAGGCCACCCATCTGCA
The DNA here is from genome assembly GCF_000151845.1 of Pteropus vampyrus. NCBI lineage: Eukaryota > Metazoa > Chordata > Mammalia > Chiroptera > Pteropodidae > Pteropus > Pteropus vampyrus. Next base: position 2,703,149 of record NW_011888849.1, on the reverse strand, counting down.
GATCTTCAGCCCTCACCAACTCTTATCCACTCTATAAATTCTCCCAAATGTGTTCTCTTTCTCGCTATCTATAATTCCACATTTGGAATTCTCCTCTCGATTCCAGCCAGCTTTTACACATCTCTTCTACAGCTTCTTTAGGTCTCCAATTACATCTTCAAGGGCATATTCAAAAGCCTTTTTATACTTTCCCTCCTTGACCTCACAGCTGCATCTGCCACTGCCAATCACCCTCTTCTTTGAACATTCTAGCTCTACTGGGGCAGTTTCAAGGCTACATATTTTGCCTCTCCACTGAAGCAATGAGCCCACTACTCCACTGTGAACAGATCTCAGGATTTTGCAAGTGTTCACACTTGTCACTGTGTCATATGCTTCCTTTAATCTCCTGAAAATTGGAATACCACTGGGGAGCCTAAAAGGAACTCTCTCCACAACTGGTTGTCTTACTCGGGTGTACTCGAAGATCCGTTCTTATAATCAGGAGCGGCTACCTATTTTGTGGAGTCCAGTGCCACATGAAAATGTGGGTCCTTTGTTTAAAAAGTATTAAGAAATTTCAAGAGGATGACGGCAGAACAGTCAACTGAGGGCAGGGCACTTTTAAGCATGAAGCCCTGTGCAACTGCAGAGGTCACATGCTCAGGAAGTCAGCCCTGCTTACAGTTGACTCAGCCTATTAACTTAGTGACTATCAAGACCAGATAAGTCAGTGAGAACATGGTAATAATTCCGATAAAATCAGAACTCGCATTCCCAAGTTATCAGCTAGTTTTCCCAGAATAAAAGCAACCCTCCAGTTCACAGTCTTCACTTCTCATGTCAGATCAGCTCTCCCATAGGTCTTGTCATCAAGAATGGTGCGTGGGGGTTGGGAGGGGGAGGGACGAGGGGAGGGTGCGAATGACAAAGCAGAATTCCTTATCAAACAGTGTGAGAGAAATGGCTCCACAGGGCAGATCCAAAGCATCATCATCATCATCATCATTGTTGTTGTCATTTTAAATAGGACTGCATGGAATTTAATCCCAAATGCTGTGCTCTGGCTCTTCCCCATTCTGAGCCTCCAAACCTCATAAGACAAGACTGGAGATAGAAACTAGAATCCCAGCAACAGCGAGTCTCCCTGCTTTCTTTGGGGCAGCTCCAAAAAGAGATAAAGAAAGTGTTGTATTAGGCAGCAGTAAACAGGCAAGGGACAAGCATGCCTTTAATAAAACAGACCTTCATTGGGGCTAAAATGGCCCCGGGCTGACCCCACCCTAAATCCTGGCAGTGTCCAAGGACTGGAATTCAGAGAAACAAAGACGCTGGCATTGCCTGCTGCATCCCATGCATACATAACAGAAAGTACTGCAGAAACCCTCAAGCAAGGAATACATAAATAAGATTATCCAGCATTTCAGCCAAACTTTATTTTTTAGTCCAGAGGACTATGCTATTCTATCTTCTCTGCCTCAAATTTCTGTCTTTTGACTCACGGGGAGGACCTTGGGGACAATGAAATATCCTGGAGACCTAAAATAGGTCCTTTTCCTCCCTCCAATATCAGGATAAATTTCCTACAGCATTCGTTTTTTTCTTTTATTAACCAGGCATGAATGATAATATTGCCTGGGCTTAAGAACTCATCTCTGTCAGTGGTAAATATAAATAATGAGCCACGTTCACAGAAGAGCATGCCAGAATTTCATTGATTAACATCCTGTGCCGCAGCCTCCTTTTGAAATTAAAAACACTTTCAATGACACCGAACAGAAAAGGCATTGCACAAAAAACATTTCGAAGACGAAATTGTCATTAAAGCATGCCAAAAATAGAACTGTTTTTATTTAACCATCCTCTCTCCTCTCCCCCGCCCCCAACCCTTGCAGGCTGCGAGGCTGCATGCAGTTAAATCACAAGAATTACAGAAAGTGTTTCCATCCATTTGAATTTCAGAAGCTTCAAAAGCAAACCTATAGATAATGCTTAGTTAATGTGTCTTTTTATCCCCCCCTGCAAGTGATAATTCAGGAAATGAGATGGCTTTTAAAATTAAAATCCCGCTGTTAAGTAATCTAGAGGAGAAGTCTGAAATTTCTTATTGATACATCAGATTCCGCTCCACTGCCAATGTCTTAGTTCTGTCCTTCATCACAGCCTCCTAGTCTGGTCTCCTGGCTTCCAGCTTTGTAGCCCTTTTTCAGTGGGATACTACTGTGGAACAGAATTCCCAAACTGGTCATGGGAGGGCCAGGCTCACTACAGACTTGTTTAGCTCTGCAAGCTGTTCTGCTTGATTCTGAACGCCTTGAATCCGTGTGCTGGCTCACTACAGGGCACCCTCAGCATTACCTCTTGTCTCACGCTCTACCCTCTGGAGCCCTGTCCCATACAGACACTCCTTCCTCTTCTTTGAGGCCCCTTAAGACATTTGAGTTGTTAATACCGGTCTGTGAAATGAAGTCCAAGCTCCTCAATCTCTTACTCAAAATCCCCCACCATGTCACCCCTGTAAACTTTCCCATCTTTGTGCCTCAAAATTCTTTTAGAACCTGGTCTACTGACCTTGGTCTCCTTTCCTGTCAGGCTCTCCACCTCTGCATTAGGCCAGGATGGCTCTTTAGTTCACCACAACGTCCTCTCCTCCAATTCCCAACTCTGCTTGAAAACTTGACTCACCTTTCAAGGCCCTGTTGAAATGTCATCTTCTCTGTGAAGTGTTTGTTGTTCTTTGCAGTCAGTCTAGTGTGATAGAAAAAGCAAAGACTCTGGCATTGGCCAGACCTGAGTTCAAATTCCGATCTTTCACTTATCAGGTATGAGAACTTAGCAATTTTCTTAATATCTTTGAAGCTCCGCTCACTGATTCGTAAAATGACAATGATTTATACTGCCGTTCACAGGCTTGTTTTGAGTATCAACAGAAATAATCTATAAGTGTTTATGTAATTTTTGGCACAGGACCTTCTCCTTCTCCTTTTCCTTCTTTTTTTTTTTTGCTTTTCTGTTTTCCCAGAACGATGACAGTAGAGCATTCAACTGAGTGCAGGGCCCTTTTAAGCACGAAGCCCTGAGCAACTGCAGAGGTCACAGGCTCAGGAAGCCAGCCCTGCTTACAATTTACCCAGTCTATTAGCTTAGTGGCCATCAAGACCAGATAAGTCAGTGAGAACACGGTAATAATTCAGATAAAATCAGAACTCAACATTTATCTTTTAATGAAGATATTTGGGCAAATGTCTTTCTCTTCTACTGAATCACAGAGCAGGAACCTCATCTGTTACATCACTGCATTCCCCACAGGACTTAGCCTGGGCCTCCCATTTGATACTCAGACATTTATTAAATGTGTGCTTGCTCGAATGGTCTCTTCTGCTTTAATCATGCTGACAATCACACACATAAGAGAAATGGGGCTGAACAAACTATGTGAACTTATATAATATTTATAACTTTTTTCCACATTTTTAGATTTTTATCCACATGATTTAGATTTTAATCCCCCGAATTATAATATAATGATAATTTATTATGTGTGTGTGTATGTATATATATATACACATATATATTTTATATATATACACATATATATTTTATATATATATAAAATATATATGTGTATATATATATACACACACATAATAAATTATCATTATATTTAATTATATATATATATATATATATATATATATATATATATATATAAAATTTTTATTACTTTTATAGTGCTTTCCAGGACCAAGTCTAAGTGCTTAACATTTATTCCTTATGTAATCCTCACAATAAACCAATAAACCTGGGAGATAGATGCCATTTTTATCCTCTTGTTACAGATGAGGAAACTGAGGCTTATGAGGAACTGAGGCTTAGAGAGGTTAAGGTTAAGTAACTTGACTAAAGTCATGCAGCTAGCACCTGGTGAGGCTGGAACCAAACCCAGGGAGTCTGGCTCTAGAGAACAAGATCTTTACCATGGCCCGTATAGACTTTAATATACTACCAGATAAATTGTAAAGCAGAAAGTAAATGAGATGTATCCAGTTGGTTACTTTTCTCAAGCAATATAACCTAATTCAACTGATGTTTTGATTGGCTAGACTAAGTGTTCATGTGTGATCTTGTAGCTCATTAAAAATGACTGACAGATTCTTTGTCCCCCAGCTATTTCCGCAGACCCTGGCAGGTAGCACTGGGTCTCCTGGAAGCAGTTTCTTGCCTCTCCTGTAAATCCAGGTGTAACTTGCCAAGGAAAGTAGTAGTAGATCACAAAGGTGTACAGCACCAGGGGGCCACTCTAAGAAGGATTCGTGGAGTTGATGGTGGCAGTCTCAGGCCTGCAAAGCTTGGGACCAGTTTGGCTGTGGGAATCACCCATGCTTGTTCCTTTGCTCTTGGGGGTCCAGATACCCCCCCAAACAGTATGTTGCTTCTTTTGTTCCAGAATCTAGGTCCATAGGACACTGTTTTCCACATTGTAACCAGTAGCAGTTCTTCTCAAACTTTAATGTGCAAATAAATTACCTGGGAATCTTATTTAAAATGCAGATTCTCAATAGATCCAGGGTGGCCTGAGATTCTGCATTTCTAACCAGCTCCTGGGTGATGCTGATGCTACTGGTCCATGGATGACACTCTGAGTTGTAAGGGTCATGGAACGCTAAACTCATGAAAAAGGTTCATAAGAGATGTGGTCATTCCTTATAGGGGACCTCTTAGAGGCTGTAATGTGCTAGAGTGGATTGCAAAACTTTAAAAAGTGTCTATAATGTACAGAATTCCTAGAACTATTTCTATATGGAACTCTTTTTAGTAGAATATCTATATCACCTATATTAGTTAAGATTAGGTTCAATTCTTAGAAACAGAAAATCCAAAATAACAGTGACCTTTTTTCTTTACACCTAAATGAAATGTAGATAGTCTAGGGTCGGCAATGTCCGAGAACTAGGTTTCTACAATTATGTTGTTCTACCCTCCTCGGCATGTGACTTTCACATCAAGGTCAAGATGGCTGCTCCAGTTTCAGCCATCAAAACACATAAGAACCAGCAGGAAGAAGAAAGGGCAGGAGAAGGACATACACGTTCTCCTTTCCAGTGACACTACCAAGAAGTTGCGCACTACCTATCTTTCATTTCATTGGCCAGAACTTTATCACATGGCAAAGATGCAAGAATGACTAGGAAATGCGGTCTCTATTTTGAGCAGCCATACTCACAGCTAAAATCAAGGGTAATATTACCAAACAGGGAGGAGTAGATATTGAGGGAAAATAAGCTCTTTTGATGATAGTCTCCTAAACTAGTAAAAATAGTTTGGGAAATGATGCTCTGTTCTGAGCCTGTCATTTTCTACAACTGGCTGATGGGTGAACCAGGACAAGCATCTCCGTCCCTTGGCTTCCATCCCAGGACTTGCTCAGTTACCCTGTGGTTCCCCTCCAAACAACATTCTTCATATCCCTTGTGGCAGAGAGGAGATCCCAAGGAGTCCCTATCTCGGCTGCTGGAAACTGTTAGGAGCACCTGGGCGATGGAATGCAGTGCCCAGCTCCCTCTGGACTCAGAGAACGCATTAGTGTCACAGAAGAGAGGCCAGGACACTGGAAAATGAAATTATGGCTCATTATTTTGCCATTGGACAGATTTGCACCAACAGGCAGATGACAGCATCAAAAGTTATATTATTCATGCAATTTTTTGGTGAACCTGGTCTTGTGAAGCCTTCTCTGCGAATTTCTCAATACTCTATCTTTCCATCCTTGCTTTACTGTCTTTAAATTTTGATGACCTCCTATGGAGGTAGTGAGGCTCATTCCCTAGCACCGAATCACGGGGCAATGTCACTTATGTCTTAGTGCTTTGATTACTGCACTAAATGAGAAAGGAGTAAGAGGGAGGCATAACATTTATTGACTGCCTACTGTGTGCCAGTTGCTAGACTAGATGTTTATATATTTATTTTATTTAATGCTCTTTGTAGTTTATGACACAGACTGGAAATGACCAAACTGGGAGTCAAACTGAATATCTATGCCTCTCAAATCCATCTCTTTTCACCGGGACAGAAAATAGGAGCCTTCCACGTGTGCTGCTCGCTCTCTTTGTCTCCGCTGCTCCACCCTTCCCCCTACCACATTCTCTCACACATTGACTTTGTGTTCATCTTTTCCCAGTAATTAGTAAATTATAACCCCTGCATCTCTAATTCTTGACATTCATTTGCTGTTTCCCAGTAATTCATTCCATTTGGTATTTGCTTTGAAAAAGACGCAGAAGTGCTAGCTAATGCGGCAGCGCTGCCTTGCCTGGATGAGGCTCTTCACCTCATTTATCACATTGCGCTGCTGGTCCTGAAGTCTGACAGGCAATTCAGGCTTTCTGAATGCAATTCAGGCATTGATTTTAATCTATAAAGCTTTGGCGTCTGGATCCTGGCTGCCATGGAAATGAAATCGCTTCTTGGATACTTTTCTACATGCTGCCTCTAACTGTTCTGAAATGTGGGCTCCGAGAGACGTTTCTGTGCTTCTTCCGATGTAAAAATGTCCAATACGAATAGCTTCCTAACTTTAACCATTACTATGAACGTGGAAGAGAAATCCCAAACAAAGACAAATATATGGACTGCGCTTACATTCACGAACCTACACACTGAATTTATTGGTTATCTCTAGTTAAAAATAAATATAAAAATACAGACTATGAAGTGGTCAACATATTTGGTTTCTAAACTGGAAACCACTAAGCCGGAATGGGACTGAATGGGCACGCCGCGAAGCCAACGGGGAACCGTGATGTTTAGACTCTTGTATGTAATCTGATTTTCTCTTACCCACGCAGGGGAAATTGGCGACTGGAAAGCGATTCTAAGATGATGCTTTTTCAGGGTGATGAAAGGAATTGCAAAACCTTGGTATTTGTTGGTACTAAAGGTATGGTGGCAGGCAGCTTTTGTGCCAGGGAATATGACGCCACCTTTGTTTCAATTGGCCGTGGAGGCTAGGGAAGGGTGAAGAAGATCAGAACAGTAAAGGTGGCTTAAAAGCTGTCCACGAGAGTTCTGCTTTCAGTTTCTTCACCAGAAGGTTCTGGCTCTCTGCAGTTATTGCTCAAGTGGCACTCATTTCAAATGCAATTCCTTGCTTCAGCTTTTAAAATTCCGATGACGTTAGCATTCGCAAAGAATGCGGCAAGGCAGTTGACATGTTGACATATATCCCTAAAAGGATACAGTTTTAATTTTTAAAATAAGAATGTGTCCAAAAGTCAGAAACTTGAGTAAAAGTAGAAAAAGAAAAGGATGAACATGAGGCATGTTTAAGTAACAAATGACAGTTGAATCTACTATGTAACTTTATTTTTCCATGGGAGAATGCTGTTAGACATAGACTCATTATATAGAAAAAGTTGTAGGGAATATGTAATTGGGTCCCGAAAACATCACCTCATATAAAAAGCACATGTAACTTAGGAGGCGGATGCCGGTCTCAACTCCCATAAGCAGTGAAGGATAAACTCAACCACAGTTTTTAGGAGCTTCAGTATTACCCGGTTTTGTTTAGAAAGTCATTGTGAAAATTCTACCAGCACTAAGAGCTACAAGCGGAATGTGGTCAGTGTTATCGTGAAGGTTTGGTTCCGGCAAAGCCAGGCCAGGCTGGGAGATGTAGCTGACATAAGATGGCATCGATCAGGTAGATGCACCCTGACTTTTTTCCAAACTACAAATTGTGGCTCTGTTTGTGCGATATCAAAACAACGGTGTGATGAAGTTCATTTTGTCAATACCCTCTCAGGGCAGTTGCTCGAACCCTAAATATGGATAATCTGGTCACTGCTTTTTGACTTTTCAAATGTGGCCTTAGGTACATTAGGAGTGAACAGTAGACAGGAAAGATAAACTCACTTTATGTTTGGCCAATTCAAGCCAGCCCTTGTAAACCAAGCAGACAACTGCAATATCAGAGACAGAGGCGTGGAAACTTGGGATAATAAGTTGGGCGTGGAATGAGAACCTGACTCACCTAAGCATCATTACAACCATGCTTCTCTTGCTCCGAAGGGGCTGGTACATGTTACCCCTGTCTCAGATCCCCCTAGGCCACAGCTCTTCTCCTTTCTAAGGAATGCACAATGGGCCGTTGCCTGTCTCAGACTAAAGGTATGCTCCTTGCCAGTACTTTCTTGGATTAAGGTTGTGAGAAGCTCCCTTCAACCCCACCATCATGGAGCACCCACAAGGATTTTGTGAGGTACGCAAAGGTGATGAAGGCAGTGTCCTGGCCGTGAGATACCCACAGTGATATTTTTCTCCTAAGTCAGCAACCTTATTATCAGGGACAGCATGACAGAATATTAAATATTGAGGCTCCCTACCTTTTTCCTCTCAGAAAAACAGTCTGTCCCAAATTCCCAACCAGATTCTTTGATGTAACACACACCAACTGGAGATTGCAGTGATCCTCCTTTCTCTGAGAATGGCTCTGACTCACAGGGATGGGACCCCAGCAGTCATGTCTGTGTTATATGGCCCTGTTTCTTGCATAGCTGACAGATCCAGGGGTAATGAACCCAAGATGTTTCAATCAGGACCACCTTGCTATCCACAATCAATCACCCTAGGGTAGGTAAAAATGTTAGCAGTTTGCCCACAACTAGTAACTATCCTTTAAAGTGGTCAGAAACTTAAATTAGAATCCCTGACCTTGGTATTTCTATAGAATTAGAACTAAGGGGGTCACCTCTCTTCTGGAAGTGGAACCCACAGAACAGGATCTTAGCCCTGTGGGAAATTTTGTTCTCCATCCAGCCAAAGATTCTGGTCTGCAGTTCAAGGCAGTATTGCCTTCTCTCTTTAGAAAGAGGCAGAGATAAAAGACAGAAGTAGAGAGTTCTGGGGAAATTTGATCCTTGGGGCCCAACTGCCCCATCCCCCTCCTGTTGGCAGTTATACGTGGCAACCCCTTCTCCTTCCAATAAGTTCTCTTTTGCCTGAGCTAATTAGTGCTGAGTTTGTATCACTTGCAGCCAAAATGACACATTGGCAAATTTTCTCATCCTGACAGCTGGCCTGTCCCACAATTAGTTGACCCTTCCTGTGTATTTTTTGCCTCAAATCATCCATTTGTCCTCTTTCCTCAAGTTGTGAATCACAGCTTGCTATATGTGGCACCCAAGTGTTTAAGATTTGTTGAGGCCTAAAGCTCACCATGGCCTTTCTGTCCACAGTTGCCAGTCACATCTTTACCTTCTCTCAGTGGGTGAAATTCTGTGTTTTCTGTCTCGATACCTTCCCATCCTATCATCCTCCCCTCTTTACCCCCCTCCCCAAAATACACATGGTTTCTTGTGGTTTATGACAGATTATGGTGAAAATTTGGCAACTGAGCTGCCTCTTCTATCCAGGATTCTAAACTTTCTCTGTTCCCAAGAATTTTAATCAGCATTCTTTCTTCCTTTTTCCCTTTTCCTCTGTTAGCATTAGAGCCAAACTCTTGGACAATTGAAAATTATCTCTTCTTTTTTGAAAACTAGGAAACCATGGTTTAAGGCTTCATTTTGGAACACTTAACTTTGATTTCAAAAGACTTTTAGGGATCTTATTTCTGAAGATGATATAGAGAGGCCTTGACATTCTCAGATTTAAGATGCACCATCTCCCCTTGTGGCAGACATTATTTTGGTTGCAAAGCATCCGAATTTCCTTCCTATGTTTGCGAAATTGGTGGGAGACAGTATTCACCTCTTCTTGTAGAAGCTGAAAAGGGCTGGTACTCACTCTTCCGACCTCACTTACAGGTAGAGCCTAAGCACTTAATCTAGGCACGGCCCATCATATGCATGCATCTAGGATTTAGAATCAGAAGCTAATTAGGCAAAAAAGAAGGGATCGTGGATTAATCATTCTGGTGGGGATAGCAAAGACAGCAAGAACATCCCGTTTTTAGGGGCAGCCATGGTCTTGGTGCCTCCAGTGGGGTCCAATGCCCAGCAGCATTGTCCATGTTGGACAGCTTCTGTGGCATTGATCTTGGCTGAGGACTGTCTGTCATGCTTCAGTTTGAGCCCGCTCATTTTCTAACTCTGGTTCACCAGCCTTCCCCCAAGGATTCTGTAATGTTCCCAGTGCCCTTTTATACTCAAGTCGTTCACATCTAAAAACCATGAATGATGCACCTGCAAAGCATTCACAATAGTCAGTAATTAATTTTTTCCTTGCAGCACAACTTTGAAACATGTAATCTGGAAGGCTAACATGTAAGGTCTAGTTGATTCATTGGTGAGTGAGCCTAGCTGACTCCTAGTATCCACAATTGAACACAACTTTATTCTTTTCTTGTGAAATGGTAACAGACAACTTGTTTCTTTTTGAAGGGGAGGGAGGTGGAGGCACAGCTGCTTAATTGAAGCTGTGATAGAAGCGATAGACATGCAGAGAAAGGAAAAGATGGTTCCTACCCAGAAAATAGCTTTATAAACGACTTAAGCCTGTGCATAAAATATAATCAATCATAGATCTAACAGGATCACTTCAGCGATGCTTCTTCTATTATATGGGTAAAATTATATTCTATAGTGATCATGTGACTATTTGGTTTATCAACTAAACCAGGATGGTACTGACAATGAAAGGAGATGCTAATAATGAGAATGCCGAGCCAACAGTCATGATGGCCATAAGTAGTAGAGTGGAGACTTGGAGATTCTTGAAAGTCATGGTGTTTATCAGGCACTGAGATATCCGTGTTGCTTTCTACTCCACAGCGCTTCATCCATCTTCTTCAACCACATTCTAGTTCTTTTTCTAGTCCATCGCTGAAGATGGACAAGTGTCAACATGCCTGCCACTTGCTTGCACCCTCCATTCATGCATCTGGCAATACATTCTACATTTGCATGCATTCTTACAGGGGTGATTTCCATAGCAACAGTAGGAATATAAAAAAGGCACCTGAATGATGCTTTAAAGATAAATCACCCTCTTTAAGAAATCCTCTATCTAGGGAATTACAGGCTTTTGCCACATAGAATTTCTTAGCTCCTTGTCTCATACATACTTTTCTAGCTACGGCTCACTGCCTTCCAGCTTAATTAATTACAAACATTTTAGCTTCTCTTTTAGGCCAGAAGATAAATAGAGATTCTTGCTGGACAGCTGTGGTTCATAAGCGTTTTATGAACCGAGAAGGAAGGAGGAAAAAAATTTGCATGTTTTGAGTGCCCACTAGGCACCCAGCTCTTTTACTTATTTTATCTCATTTTCATAAGAACATAGGCAGAGCAAGGACACTTCTGTAGTGCAGGCTGCGCCTTGTGCAAAACTGGCAGATTTTTCACGTAACAATTCTATTCCTCTGTCTCATCACAGGGAAAGCCAGAGAAGAAAGATCATGAAGTGGTTAGAAAGAGAGGGTCTGGGTGAGATGGAGGTGGGAATGAGTAAGGTGCGGGCAGGGGAGTGGGGGCACAGATGTAAGCGGGAGAGCTGAAAACATAGGGCTCCGTCTGGCTGCTGTTTTTCTAAATCTTTCATCTCATCAGGGCAGAGGGGACAGAGGGAGGAAACAATAGTATTCATTCATTTTCTAATCTGAGGAGGGATGTCCTCTAAGCAAAGGGTATTAACTAATTAGGACTTGCTTTCTTGAAACCTGTCATCCTCAGTGAGTTCCCTCTCTCTTTTTACTTTAAAGAAATTTGTACAGTGTTGTATTTTTAAATAAAACATCAGCTCTCTACATGAATCTTCCCTATTTCTTGAGACTGCATCACCATTTTTTAGGTTCTTTTTTTGTGTGACTTTTTCCCTTTGGAGCAGATATGTCTCACCTGTCCCTGAAAACTCACTTCATTCACACAAGTATTTACTAGTCTCATCCTTTAGGTCAATCATGGTGCTTTAGGCCGAGAAATGTGAATAGACATGGACCTTATCCTCGCAAAACTTATCATCTAATTGAAAGAAAGAAATTAATCAGTCAATTATAAAATACATAATTGAACATCGCAATTCGGGCAATGAAAAAAGGAGAGTATATGATAATGTGATAATGTTAGAAGTGCTAGAATGTGGCCCTTTGCCCCCCAACATTCTACTCTTAAGATCTATCCATTTGAAGAACGAACAAGTTATCACATTAAATCATTCACCTGATAGCATGAATAAGTTCAATCTCATTGCTTTCCTCTAAACAGATGCATGAGATCCATGTTCTGAGAAACCAGGAAGATTTATGGAATCAATGGAGAATAAAGGAATAATTTAGGAACACTAGACATTACTTGGTGGACAAACCTGGTCAGGAAGCTCCAGAAACCCTAATTGCAGAAAAAAAGGCACCAGATGCCAGAGAGAAAGGAAGAAGGATACAGAATGAGAAGCTAAGAGCACAGAAAACAGATCTGTCCTAAGGAGGGCTTTACTCAACACTACACATATCTAGAGATAAGGTACAGGGAGTGACCTTAAATTCACTTGTTATTAGTACCTGGACTATTCAAAGCTACTTTTCAGTGACTTCATGATTAATGATAGACACAGGTGTTTGGCATTCTCTCTGAAACCAAGAGGCATCTTTTTATTAGAGGTTTTTCAGATGACTGCTTTCGATTCTGCCAACTACGCCAGATGGGAAGGGTTCCCTTACCTGGGCTGAATCTGCACATCCTTCCAGTCATTATTACCTGTCAAGCCTAGACACCTGAATGAGATAATACAATATATGATTAAATTAAATGAATATTTTTTATTAGTTATGACTTCCCTGGTTATGATTTATTCCTGGTTATGGTCCTAATCCCACTTTGCTTCCTTATCTTAGTTAATTAGATCAAACGACATATAAACTCAAAGTCTCTCCCTCTTTTTCTTTATTTTAGTCTGAAGCCAAAGCCAGAACTAATCATGAGAAATGAACCCCTTGATTTGCTTGTCCCTGGGTTCCACTTGGCCCTACATGTCTCTCTGGGTAAATACACCTCCTAAGATGGAGGCTCAGCCAATGCCATTTCACCATTCTAAAGGCAGAAGTGAAAGGAAGAGTTTCCCCAGGTTTATTTGGCAATCATCCACCCATTCCAACAAAGTCTTCATTGCCAAGTTTTAAGAAGGGTGCGTGAACCCTCCACTAAGCTCATGTAAGGCTCTTCCCTGAGTTTAGAGTGGGGGAAGAAATCATGCAAACAATTTTTCAATTTAGGGCCAGTTGGAACTGCTCATGCAAGGGCTGTTATCTTCCGTAAAGAGCCAATGTGGGTTCCTCTAGTATTTCCCCTTCTCTTAACTCAAGTTCTCTGGGAGTCTGAATCTCAGTGGGATTTCGCTTTATGTAGATTGGTAACTTTGTATGTTTTTCAACTTCATTTTAATTTAAGATGTGTCGAGGAGTTTCTTCTATGTTCCTTGGATTGAGCGATCCTGGCAGTGTAGGACTATGTCTTACATGTAACATTTTATCTACCATGTGGCTTGCTTATAGCTTTTGCAAAATAGAAGCCGAATTAATCATTCAAGTTTAAGGGAATTTCTCTGCTTTCAGGATACTTATAATCTGGTGAGAGAGATAAAGACACACACACATAAAAAGGTATATAAACTACAATCATCCCTTGGTATCCACGGGGGACTGTTTCCAGGACCTCCCATGAATACCCAAATTCAGGGATGCTCAAGTCCTTTCCATAAAATGGGGTACTATTTGCATATAACCTATGAACATCCTCCCATATGCTTTAAATTAGCTCTAGATTAATTGTAATACCTAATAGAATGCAAATAGTCATTATATTGTATTGTTTAGGGAATAATGATGAGGAAAAAAAGCCTGTACGTGTTCTTCATAGGTCTAACTACATCATACACATCAGCAACAACAGAATTTATTTCCAAATATTTTTGGTCTGTGGTTGGTTGAATCTGTGGATACAGAAGGCTAACTGTAGTGTGGTACAAAGTGTTCTAGACTGGAAATCCTGAGCCCATGTCAGAGTGGCTCTGACATTTATGGCGACTTGACATTATTTCTCTGAACTCCAGTTTCTTCATCTGCAATGTCTAGGAGTCGGACTAGATAATATCAGATTACTGCCCACAGACTCTACCTTCAGACCATATGTCAAGCCTATTCTCTTGCCTCCACATCCTCTGCTATTCCTGTCCAAGTTACCACCATCTCATTCTTCTACAATTGTAAAGCTCCTTGTTTCTAGTCTTACCATCCTGGAATTCATTGTCACAGTCAGAGTAATTGTTTGAAAACACAAATCATATCTTGTTATGCGCCCCTTCCCTACTACCCCAAATCCTCCAACAGCTCCCAACTGTACTAAGAATAAAACACAAGCCACACACCAGGTCTTCTATGCCCTGCGTAGCCTGACCTCTGATTATCTCTCTGCTTTACCTTCTTGTGCTCTCTTCCTCATCCACTATGTGATTACCACCTTCTTTGCACAAACCATTCTCATACTCATTCCAACCTGTTCTTCCATCTAGAAAGTTCCTTTCTCTTGTATCTTCTG
>NW_011888849.1:2683209-2687907 GCF_000151845.1 Pteropus vampyrus | reverse complement strand
CTGCCAACTACACCAGATGGGAAGGGTTCCCTTACCTGGGCTGAATCTGCACATCCTTCCAGTCATTATTACCTGTCAAGCCTAGACACCTGAATGAGATAATACAATATGTGATTAAATTAAATGAATATTTTTTATTAGTTATGACTTCCCTGGTTATGATTTATTCCTGGTTATGGTCCTAATCCCACTTTGCTTCCTTATCTTAGTTAATTAGATCAAACGACATATAAACTCAAAGTCTCTCCCTCTTTTTCTTTATTTTAGTCTGAAGCCAAAGCCAGAACTAATCATGAGAAATGAACCCCTTGATTTGCTTGTCCCTGGGTTCCACTTGGCCCTACATGTCTCTCTGGGTAAATACACCTCCTAAGATGGAGGCTCAGCCAATGCCATTTCACCATTCTAAAGGCAGAAGTGAAAGGAAGAGTTTCCCCAGGTTTATTTGGCAATCATCCACCCATTCCAACAAAGTCTTCATTGCCAAGTTTTAAGAAGGGTGCGTGAACCCTCCACTAAGCTCATGTAAGGCTCTTCCCTGAGTTTAGAGTGGGGGAAGAAATCATGCAAACAATTTTTCAATTTAGGGCCAGTTGGAACTGCTCATGCAAGGGCTGTTATCTTCCGTAAAGAGCCAATGTGGGTTCCTCTAGTATTTCCCCTTCTCTTAACTCAAGTTCTCTGGGAGTCTGAATCTCAGTGGGATTTCGCTTTATGTAGATTGGTAACTTTGTATGTTTTTCAACTTCATTTTAATTTAAGATGTGTCGAGGAGTTTCTTCTATGTTCCTTGGATTGAGCGATCCTGGCAGTGTAGGACTATGTCTTACATGTAACATTTTATCTACCATGTGGCTTGCTTATAGCTTTTGCAAAATAGAAGCCGAATTAATCATTCAAGTTTAAGGGAATTTCTCTGCTTTCAGGATACTTATAATCTGGTGAGAGAGATAAAGACACACACACATAAAAAGGTATATAAACTACAATCATCCCTTGGTATCCACGGGGGACTGTTTCCAGGACCTCCCATGAATACCCAAATTCAGGGATGCTCAAGTCCTTTCCATAAAATGGGGTACTATTTGCATATAACCTATGAACATCCTCCCATATGCTTTAAATTAGCTCTAGATTAATTGTAATACCTAATAGAATGCAAATAGTCATTATATTGTATTGTTTAGGGAATAATGATGAGGAAAAAAAGCCTGTACGTGTTCTTCATAGGTCTAACTACATCATACACATCAGCAACAACAGAATTTATTTCCAAATATTTTTGGTCTGTGGTTGGTTGAATCTGTGGATACAGAAGGCTAACTGTAGTGTGGTACAAAGTGTTCTAGACTGGAAATCCTGAGCCCATGTCAGAGTGGCTCTGACATTTATGGCGACTTGACATTATTTCTCTGAACTCCAGTTTCTTCATCTGCAATGTCTAGGAGTCGGACTAGATAATATCAGATTACTGCCCACAGACTCTACCTTCAGACCATATGTCAAGCCTATTCTCTTGCCTCCACATCCTCTGCTATTCCTGTCCAAGTTACCACCATCTCATTCTTCTACAATTGTAAAGCTCCTTGTTTCTAGTCTTACCATCCTGGAATTCATTGTCACAGTCAGAGTAATTGTTTGAAAACACAAATCATATCTTGTTATGCGCCCCTTCCCTACTACCCCAAATCCTCCAACAGCTCCCAACTGTACTAAGAATAAAACACAAGCCACACACCAGGTCTTCTATGCCCTGCGTAGCCTGACCTCTGATTATCTCTCTGCTTTACCTTCTTGTGCTCTCTTCCTCATCCACTATGTGATTACCACCTTCTTTGCACAAACCATTCTCATACTCATTCCAACCTGTTCTTCCATCTAGAAAGTTCCTTTCTCTTGTATCTTCTGAGCTTTTTGTGCCCCCCACCCCACACCTTGTTTTCTCTTTATCTCTCAGAGTAGGACAAGGGGACCAACGAGGTAAGCGGCAGAAATCAAGACTAGATTCTTACCCAAGGGAGAAATTAAGTGAAGGATAATATCAAGGTTTCTAATTTGGAAGACTAATGGAGGCAGGGAAATAGAAGAGGAGTAATGGGTTTGGAACATGTTAAAGAAACTTCGATGGTAGTTTATTAAAACTTTGCTCTTCTTTCAATCCCTTTCCCTTATTTTTTAAAGAAGAAGATAGTAAGCATAGTCATGGCTAAGCTGGTTGCTACATTCAGTGTCTGGTCTGATCAATCAGTGCCCTGTTCTAATTGGTCAGTGTCCAGCTGATCTAGGTGTTAGCGGTTTTTAATGTTGCAACTGTTAGTAATCCTCAAGTGCCCCACTCCCTCCCCGAACCATCTCCTGCTCTTTGCTAGAATGCCATTCCCAGGCAGAGCTTCTCAAAGTTTTCCTCCCATGGGCCCCTAAAGGTAGAAATTCCTAGATTTGAGGTTGTGGGGACACCCAAGAAATAGGCCAAATTTGTTTGAAAACTCTTCTCTTTAAGGCTTACAGTTCATCAAAATTTGTATTCTGCTTTATAAGAAATCTGTATGTGTTTTAATATAAAAACAAAACTTTAAAGTCCTATCAAGATTTGCAGTTTAGAGAATGGGCTTTGAAGTCAGATCGACTGTTCTTCCACTCACTAGTCGTATGTTGTATGACCTTGAGCAAGTTTCTTGGCTTCTCTGAGCCTTCATATGCCTCACGTGGTTGTTGAGCACATGGTAAATATGGATTGTGAGCACCCCGAGGGCCAGAGTCTGTGTTTTGTTCATCTTTGTATTTCTCACAGAGACTAGAAGAGTGTCCTGTGCATAGACATCACTTTATAGGTGTTCATTCCTCTACATCAGACATATGTGCACCTATAGTTATCCCGTTTTTACCACTAGATGGAGAGCATGTATCCTAAGATTTTTAATCCATTATTAAGTGAGAAAGCAAACATTTGTCTGTAGTGTCTTAACCAAATCAATTTATTTATTAATGACAACATCATTAAAACTGGCTCTCAAAAAATGCAATTGTAACTTTCAGAACTATTTATTCTTAAAATAATTAAAAGGCAAAAGCAAGAGAGAAACACCAGCTTCAGGACAGTGGTTACCTCTGGAGATGGAATAGATTGGAATCGAGTGGGAATGGGGAGATCTAAAAGTATCTAACAGCTAATATTTTTTATAAAAATCGACTTGTAGCAAATATTTCCAAAAACGTTAACCTTGGAATTGGGCAGTAGTGGTAAATATAAATGTCTCTTTATTTTTTGTTTTTGGTTTTGATTATTTTTGAAATTTTTCACAATTGTTAATTTTTTTCTAAAGTTGGGGAAAAGACTCAAAGGTGAAATTTATGCTTACTCTTTCTATCTCTATACCTACTGCATAATGAGTTTTTTAATGTTTTCAGAAAGCTGCAAATGGCAATAGAAAACTACAACAGAATGAAAATCATTTCGTGTCTCTCCACTTGGTCCCTTATGTTGCCACCCTTCTACCGATCCGACATTTTGCCCTGAAGTTAAGTCCTTTAAAGTCCATTGCTTAAAGTCCGTTAGCTAATTAGTTCTTGTCTCTGAATTGGATTATTTTTCAACTAATATGAAAGATGAAGAAAAACTGTTTCTGACTGTCTGTTCTGGTTACTACTGCTACGTAACAAACCACACCAAACCTTAGTGGCATAAAACAGCCATTTTATTATGCTCATGGACTCTGTAGGACAAGAATTTGGACAGGGCACAGAGGGTGTACCTCATCTCTGCTCATTGATATTTGGGGCCTCAAACTAAAAGATTCAAGCTGGGGGGGGTGGGGCGGTGAGACTTGACAGTTGGACGTGACTTGATGGTTGGGGGCAGAAATCGTTGGGAAGTAACATTGCTCTTGTGTCTGATAGTTGATACTGGCTGTTGGCTGAGACTTTAGTCGGGGCCATTGACTGAGCTTTCTACTGTTTATAACCAAGTCTCTGTATTTAGCCCCGATTCCGCAAGAGGGGGCAGAGAATCCTTGTTCTCAATGGGAAGGGTGTCGAAGAATTTGCAGGTTTATTGTAAATCCATCACCTCTCCTCTTAAGTCTCCTATTGCAATAAAGTGGAATTGGCCAACTTGGACCCTACTTCCTCTTTTTGTCCACTCAAGTGATCCAGATGGAAGAGCATTTGAGTGTATCTAAATTGTTTAGGAACATGGTCAAGTTCCTTTGCCTTATCTGGCCAAGTTTGGGCAGCTCAGCTACAAACTCATATGGTAATTTATTTTATTAACCCTATTCCTTTTGAAAGTTGACTGTTCTTTATGATTATTAAACATAAATGTATATATCATAAATAACATCTGTAATAAAATCTTTACCATAAATGAAATATTATCCAAGGAAAACTTTATTAACTATCTATTGCTGCATAATGAATTCCTCTAAAACTTCATGGCTTAAAATAACAAATATTTATTATCTCAGTTTCTATGGATCCATAATTTGTGAACATCTACATCTTAGCTCTAGCTTAGGGTCTCTCACAGAGTTGCAGTGAAGATGTTGACCAGGGCTTTGTCCTCTGAAGACTTAACTGAGGCTGAAGAATCTGCTTCCAGCGTGGCTCACTCACATGGCTCTTGGCAAGAAGCCACAGCTTCTCATTGGTTGTTGGCAGGTGACCTTAGTTCCTCACTATGTGGGCCTCTCCATTGGATTG
>NW_011888849.1:2672198-2682274 GCF_000151845.1 Pteropus vampyrus | reverse complement strand
ACATTGGGGTCAATTTGACAATCCTACAGGTATGTCCTTCCTCCTACTCCATTCTGTTATAAACTTGAATGGTCGGGATAATAGATGAGGCTGTGCTTCAGGACAAAGTAGATCTTTAGATACAGTGAAGTTGCCATCTTCAAAAAGCAAAACCCAGTCAAGTAATGTGCAGTCCTGAGTAACTGTTTCTCAATTCGGGTGAGATGTAACAGAATAGAGGCAATTACTCCTTCATCTGAGGAAGGGAAACAAGTGGCACTCAGTTTGGGTATCTAAAAGGAAGATCTGCTGCAATTCCTCATGGGAAGAGCCAGTCCTGGGGACGGGGTAGCCAGGTTCCTGACAGAGAGAAGGAGGTAACTTCCTTCAAGGAAAAAGAGTCGAATTGTATCTGGTTCTGGATCTAATTCAACTTGACTATTTAGCAGTAAAGATAAATTGAACCCACAGAGAAAACTGAAAATAGCATTTTCCTGGCAAGTCCTTCAATGGACTTAGTGTGTTTAGATTTATGAGGGGGTGGATGACCTTCTCTGCCTTGGTTTTTCACATTTTCATTTTTCCAGGACTGATTTTCCATCTGGCCTAACCAGAACCTAAAGTTGCTGAATCAAACAGAGCCAATAGGTCTGACTTGAGCTGGCTGGAACATGCACAGAACTGGGAAAAAACAAATAAGCTCATTCTGAAAAGACTATCAGGCAGAAGCCTACTCCTCCTCCACTCTGCCTGCCTCAGATCGTGGCCCTGAAGAGAAGACATCCTGTTCTTCCAACTCCAGACACCACTGCCGAAGGAGCAATAGCAGGCTTGGGAGTGTTTCTATCCAAGAAGCTGGCTGTGTGAAGAGGAAGGATAGCATTATTAAGTGCAAGGACACTGTCACATAACACCTGGTTCCCATCCCAGCATCCTGGGGTGCCAAGGCCGGAGAAGGCTGATGTGGTCTAATGGTCTCCAGCAGCCCCAGAGGAAACATGGAGGGCAGTGCAAGTTTCCATACACTGGAGGATTCAGGAGTAGGGCAGCATTGATCAGCCCTGGGGGTATCTGACAGATTGGTAAAGGACATTGAATCAGAAAACAGCAAGACCAAGTAGGGGCCTGAACACTTCTGGAAAGTCAGTAACCAGAGGTGGGAAACATCCCAGGAGAGGGAGACTTTCCAGAATGCCATGGAGGTTCCCCACACCAGGGAGAAGGAAGACAGGATTGAAAATCAGAATGAACTGAACTCTAAGATAAAAAGACAGAAAATACAGAGGCTTTGTAGACATGATTAAGATTGCATGTTGACATTAAACACATTAAATTTCATTATGGAAAATGTTTTATTTCTTGTACGCCCAAGTTTGTGGCTTAAGAAAATTCAAACCTGCTTATAAATGTGCCATTCTCTGTCTCTTCCTATGGTTTCCCCTGTTTTTCATACCAGACAGAGGAAAAGGGCTGTTTGGGGTTAGTGTGTCTCTCAGCAAATGACTACAGCAGAAAATCTTCTACACCAGAGTCTGGAAATATTCTATTTAAGGGGCCAGATAATAAATACTTGAGGCTTTGCAAACTGAACACTCTGTTGCGCTCTCCAACTCTGCCATTGTAGCCCAAAATTAGCCACAGACAATACATAAACGAATGGGCACGGCTGTGTGCCAATAGAACTGTTTTCTTTCTTTCTTTTTTTAAATTAAGTTTATTGGGGTAACACTGGTTAATACAATTATATAATTTTCAGGTGTACATTATCATTTGACATCTGTATATTCTATCCTGTGTTTACCACCCAAAGTCCATTTTCCTTCAGCTACCATATATTTGATCTCCTTTACCCACTTCACCCTCCCCCTAAACCCTATATTTGATCCCCTTTACCTCATCTACCTCTCCCCTCCAATCTACCCCACTAGTAACCACTAGTCTATAGTCCTCTGATAACCACTAGCCTATAGTCCATGAGTCTCTGTGATATCATGTGATTTTCAACTTGTTTCTGTCTGGCTTATTTTGCATGATTCCAATAAAATTTTATGGACGTTGAAAACTGAATTTCATATAGTTATCATGTGTCACAATATATTTTTATTCTTTTGATATTTTTTTCAAGCGTTTAAAAATGTAAAAGCTATTCTTAGTTCACAGGCCATACAAAGACAAGTAGTGGACTGGATTTGGCCCATCGGCTATTGTTTGTCAATTCTTATTTTAAACTAGTCACTGCTTTCCACACCATAGAAATGATTAATTTATTCAGGTTCATGGCTCTGGGTAAAAAGGTCCAACTTCTTAGGAAAATGCTCAGGTTTACAAAGTCTTCCTGAGAATTCACAGTATTTTTCCCACGGGATTTCCCTGGGAAATGCCCTTTTTACATGGCTTTAAGGCAAGAGGCAAGCTTTACATCTGACTTAGAAAAGCCGCAACTCACATTCAAACTGCTCTATGTTAGCAGAAGCTATCAGCTGGGCTCTAAGCTCCAGGAAGAGAGGGCCTGTGTCTGTTTTTCCTGCAATTGTATTACTGGGGTCTAATGTGGTATCTGACACAGAGTAGGCATTAAATAAATGACTGTTGATTAAATAATCGAGTGATTGAAAAATTCTTTTCAGCACTTTTCAAAACTGTTTATTCCATCTTACATGAAATATATCACTTTCACTTTGAAAATTCCTATAACAATGACTTAGAATTCAAAAAATCATCATGCATAAACAAAAGATTTTCTTCAAAGTTGGACCAAAATTCTATGTCAGTGTGAAACTGCAAAACCATTGTTAGCTCTGTTTAAATGGGGACCTGTTTGCAGTAAGAAGCTAAAGAAAAGTAGCTGCAAATATCAGAGATCACCCTTGGTAAGGAAGGTACCACTCTTTGCCTTTCTCCTGACATTAATTTTGACCTATGGAGGTGGCCTCCACCATTATGCCCATGACATGAAAAGCTACCTGGGTAACTTACCAGGGACCATGACATGGGAGGAGCTGATACTGAAAAGCCCTCTGCTTTGTGCTAAATTGGCAGTTCTCTCCCCATTAAGGCACACAACATCTAGGCAGAAGAGAGCAAATTCAGAGAAAAGCACATAGCTTTTAGTTACCTTAATTCAGCATTTAATATGAATAAGCTTCATAGCTCTCCTTTTAAAGTTTTTTTTTTTTTTAACTTCTACATAAGTTTGCACAGAGAATCATGAGACTGTGAGAGACGTTGGGATGATAACTAATGTATGGTACCAAGAAGAGGCGAAAGAAAAAAGATCAAAGATTAGTATCTCCGAGCTGGGTGGCACCTTGGCACCAAAGCCTGGGAACAGATGCTGGCTTATTTGAATAAAAAAAGAGCAGAAATAGCCAAAGATAAGAAATAATTGGCTAAAAGATATAAAGCCATACTTTTGACTGGGATAATAAAGTTTTCCAAGCAGATGTTAGAATAACTGCCTTTTTAAAAAACCACCTCAAAGAAAACTAGGAAATGAGAAGTATTGCTAAATATTTTCCCTCACAGTTCGAATTAAAACATGGTCAGAGAAGAAGAGACCCTTTCCAAAGCCTCAGCGGGATAAATCAGTTGAGTGGGGGCCTTTGTGTTTCACGAGAAGGATGTCAGAACCCATCCCAGGAAGAAGAAAGAAATGTTTGCACTAAAGGTCACTTGAGAACTGTAAAGATAAATGCTGTTTGTAATGACTTAAAAAGGCTTCCAGGAAGGAGAGGAGTCAACTCACTGTTTTAGAATCAATGGAAAAGGAAAAACTCTCCTGGTTGAAAAGTTTCAGAGAATCATTTAGCCATTCTAGAAAGCCTATGAAACTCTGAGGGGAAATAACCCAGGAGTATAAGTATGGAAAAACTGTTATATTGTTGAATTGTTAAAAGTAGGTTGTAAATTTACGTAGGGGTTGGTCATAAAAAAAATAACTTAAACGGTTTCTGATAGCAAGCAGAAGGCAAGGACTAACAATCCCTCTACCCTGTTTATCAATTGACCCTGAGAATCCTTAGGTTGTCCAGATATTCATGGCACATGACCTGGGTTCACATTTCAGCTCTATCACCTTCTGATGCTGAGAACTGCTACTCATCATTAAATCTTCCAAAGCCTTAGTCTCCTTGCTAGTTAAGTGACAATAATGGCTGTTTCTTATAGGGTTATGTTTAAATGAGATAGAGTGGACACGTAGTACATGCTCAGTGGATGGCCTTGAATTTGTTGCACTAGAGTCAACTTAGTAGCTAAATAGATTGAGTGCTCACTAGCTCTAAGCACATCATTTACCCTGTCTTGGTCTTCCCAGCAGCCCTATAACCAGAGAGAACTGTTATTCATTTTACACAAACGAGGAAACTGAGACTCAGAAAGGTTAAGAAACTTCCTCATGGTCCAAGTCGTTAGTAGTCAAACCAGGCAGCCTGGCCCTTACCTGACCTAATGCAGGAGAGAGGGAGTATGGCTGGACTTATTTCTGTTATGACAAAGGGAATGAGATGAGTTTTTCCTTTCTTAGTAGAATAAATAGCTACTGACCTCATTCCAATAAGGAAAGTTAAAGGGAGTGTCCTTAAATATAAAAGGTCCGGTAATAACTAACACTTTATGATATAGACAGTGTTCGAGATGCTTTATTAAATGGATTCATTAATGTTCTCAACAACCTTATAAGGTAGATGCCACCCATCCACTCCACTTTATGGAAGCTCTAAGCAAACATGCGGTAGAATTTGGCTTTGGACAGCCATCGAAGCACCAAGGCCACACCCAACCATCACCAGCACGGCTCTCAGCTTCAGGCTTTCAGTAGCAAGCCACAGGTAATTATTGGTGCTCTCCTGGCAGGGTATTGGGGATGGGAGGAGCAATGCAGCTTCAGAGAGAACTGTAAATTGAATTTGGAAGAAAAATGATATTTGTTGACAGCTTATAATTTAAGTGAGTAGGGACATTTTAACTTAATAATGTCCTACCTAGGGTTCCAAGTTCTTGGACTTCAACAAAGACAATAGCAGAGGTCTGTGAGCTATTTTTAATATTTCAAAATGCCTATTAGTATGTCACTAAAAATATAAAACATAATCTTTGCATATGGTAACAAAGCCTTAAAGAAGAAAACTTTTAGGGAAAGTGTTTTTTCCTAGGTTTGAGGAAGGCTGCAAGGATTCCTAACTCTGCCAACGAGTGAATTTTTGTCCTGTTAGAATTGGAATAATCCTTATAGATGTCAGATTTGCCCTAAAAGAGGAGATAACCCATTATCAAAGAGAATTCAACAAGACTCAGAAACTTCAACAAAGAAGTTACCAGCAGACATGAAAGGCAATTTTGGCCATTTACTTGGAATTGCCAGTCACCGTGGGAGCAGAAGAGGCATTTTTCTGCCAACTGGTTGAAGCTCATGCCAGAATGATCCTGCTGTTTCTTAATTGTCCTAAAAGCTTGTAGCCAGCAATTTCCCTGCCAAGCCTGACCTCACTTTCATGTTTTTATAAAATGCAGATCACAAAGTGTCCCATTCAGAGCGGGAAAACGAGAAATCACTTCCTTGTCCTTACTCTCTTCAGAACTCACTGTCTAATCTGTATAATGTCTCCCTATAAAATAATACATCAGTGGCCATCTCAAAACCTTGGGTATAATTTTTTAAAAAAATTCTTAAGTACCTTCTAATGCATGATTAATACTCATGGCAAACTTAGAAGATAAGGGAGGGGAAAGCAGTGTCCCTCCCATTTATGAGTGATCAGCTAACAGGATTGTGACCGATGCACATAAAAACTCGTGCATGGCATATTAAGTTGTAAATTGCGGATGGACTATAGAATATGCTCTCTCTTTTTTGTAAAAAAAAGAAAGCCATACCGTAACAAAACTGTGTGTGTGTGCACATATGTACTATAGTGTGTGGCAGGGGAAGGGGGACTGTGAAAATGTGGCAAGAAATCTTGCAACATACACTCTAGTATCACCAGTGGTTACCTCCTAAGGTGGGAGTGAGTGAAAGGGGCTATAAATGAGAACATTCACTTTTATATCTATGTACCTTTATGTTGTTTTAATGTTTTACAATAAACATTATTTTTTAAAATTCAAAAATAATTTTTTGAAAAAATTTAGGGTAGATGATAAATGTCCCACCTGAAGAATAAACATGGGTCTTGCCCTCTAAGGACTCAGAGTCCTGTAAAATTGAAAAAGACGATCACTCACTAGATCACCTTAGATTAAAATATACTGATTCTTATCCTCATCGAATAGCTTCCCTGGACAGTGTTCTCTGTGATGCTTCTTTCATCAACTGCCATAGAGTACTTTCACATGAAAGAGAGCTCCAAGTCTTGTGACAAACAATCAAAAAGATAGAAAGAAAAAAGACTCTAATGACCCCTGTGAGACCATGATCCTGGAGCTGCAGCCCTGGTTTTTTTATTTTCTGTCTCCCTTCCTACAAGTTGACCTCTAGTAGCATCACAGTCACGTTGATTTGGAGAAGTGACTACAACAACGTGGGTAGTATCAGGACTTATCTCACAGAAGCCTGGGTTAAGACTAAAGAAGTTTTAAAGACCAGCCTTTCCTAGCCCGGATCTTTTTCTTTCTGGTTCCTTGAGTGTGAATTTTTCTTCTCATTTCCACTTGCTCCTACTTATCTCCAAAAGCTGAAGTTTTTCGCTCAGCTCTCCTCATCCTGAGACAGTTATACCATCTAATCTGCCCTTTAAGAATCACTCCTAGATCCGGGGAGGGTGGGCATCTTGGGTCTTCTGGGACTCAGGAGGCAAGTGTTGATGCTGGTCAGCACACGCCAAAGTTCTCCCCTGAACCAGCTCCTCGTGGCATCATCTTCCATACTTTCTCTTGCTTTTCATGACTCTCTGTTCACCTGTAATGGCTACTAGCACCTAAAACCCATAATCTTTTTCAAAGCCTTTGCCTGGCCAGTTTAAGTTTAGATTACAATATAGTTACATAGACTGATAATCAGGTCGTTTGTGTTCTAGTGCTCTCTCCGGAGCCACAGACAAGTCCCTTCACCTCTCCAAGCTTCGGGTGACTAGATGGGAAAAACTGCGTCATTGACAAAGATATGTTCATCAAGTGTCCACACACAAACACACACATACGCACATATTTTCTGGATGAGTTATAAAGGTAGTTTCAATTCCAACTCCATTGTCTCCTAGCATGTGTAATCTTGGGCAAGTTATTTCGTTAAGTGTCAGTGTCCTCTCCTGTGAAGTAGAGAAAATAACATGTCCCTTAAGGGGTTCCAAAGGAATCAATGGAATCGTTCCATTAGGAAGGAGCCTGGCTTAGAGGAATTGCTTAGTCGGCAGCAGCGCCCATCACTGCCCTCCTCTCTCTCCGAGGTCTTGCAGTCTCCCCACCCTCTTCTTCCCTCCCTTCTCTTCTCTCGTCTAAATGCAACGATTGTTCAGTTCCCCCCCCCCTTTTTTTTTTTATTTGCACTGAAAATGATCAAGGGCTGAGAAAAGAGGTAGGTGATTTGTGTCTTTTAAATGTGCCAACTGGCACTAATTAAGGAATGACGACTACACCTAGACTCTTCTAGCCAAAAGAAACAATATTGATTAAGCTAGAGAACTTGTCCTGAAATTGACTGAGACGGTCTAACCATTTAAATCACAAGTTCATGAAAAACGCGTTATTGCCATCACATCATACTCTTGCAAGAAAAAGCCGATGTCAATATTAGATGACTTGCTAAAAGAATTTTTTTTAAACTTCTTTTTTTGTAGAAGTTACACTACAAGAAAAAATATACGGTAGTATAATTTTAATATCCCTTTTATTTATTTTTTAATTTGATTTTTATGACTATATATTTATTTTGGAAAATTGCAAACTACAAAAAATATTTGGATGAAATCATAAGTAAAATTATTTAGGATTATACCACCCCAAAACAAATACTTATTTAAAATTTTTTTCTCTTTGTAAATACTTTTATTTTTAAAGTTAAGAACATATTTGCATATATAGTTTTGTGTCCTGTGACCATTTTATTGTCAATAGAAAAAAAATTTTATGAATAGAATTTCTCAAGGTATGCCACTGCCTCCAAATGTAACTAATCGCCTATTATGAACCATTTTGTTTGTTTGCAATTTTGTTGATTTTATCTAGCTTACAACCCTTTTCCTTTCTCTTCTTTGATTATTAGTGATGCTAAATACTTTTATATGTTTATTCACCATTAATATTTGTGAATTGTCAGTTTTGACCATTTTTCTAGTAATGGTGCATTACTGTCACTGTTCTCGTCATAGCATTTTTCTTTGGGACCTTGGCATTCCTTGGGACCAGGTGGTATTGAAAGAGTTGTTTTTGTTGCCAAGAAATCTATTAAAAATGAGTTTATAAGGACATCCAGGCCTGGCGTGGGGCCTGAAGCTGAATAGGAAGCTACCAGGTCATGGGTCTTCTCAAGAAGGCTTTAGGCTCAGCCAAAGGAATGCAATCCTAGGAAAAACATGTAATGGGGAAAAACATGAAATCTTCTTTATCTCTAAATGGAAAAATCATTTTTTCAGGGAGGAATTAGTTTGTTGTGTTTTTTTTTTTTTTCTGAGTAGTTCCCTTTTTTGCCTGAAACTTTACCTCTAGGATCAGCTCAACCTAGAAATCTGAAGAAGGTAGAAAATAGGAAATAGACACCCATGATCCTAACGAGATTGTACATCAACCAGGATTTTTCCGAGGCCACTTACGTGCCAAGCTCATTGATCACCAGACAGAGAAAGTCAAGGAAGGCAATTGTAGCTTAAAGTCAAGTAAAAGTGTTGGTTTCCCTTCCTGGGATAAAAACCAGTGATTTTACCTGTCACACTAGAAAGACCGGACTTTTCCTTTACCGTATTTCCTGGCCTTGATGCTTGATGACCTTCACAATTTGGGACCCAAGAATGTATTTAGTTTCACTCATGACAGTATAACACTCTTGAAGTCAGAGACGAAATCTTTAACTTCTTTGGAAATCTCACTGCAGAGAGGCTATCCACAGCTGTCAGACTAAGAGTCATCCAGAAGGTATACTGCTTTGCTAGATGCCAAGTCCTGGAGGGCTGGGTGTCGTTGCCTCAAGGGAAGGAAGTGGGCTGGCGCGAAGTCAGGATATAGGATATTATCAGACATAAATCAATTTGTATGGCTGCCCGGTCAACATCTTCCTCCCACCCCATATTACTTTGAGTAGGAGCCAGTATTCCCACGATCGCCTCCAAGGCCCTCTATGATTTGGACCACAATCCCCTCCTTACCTCTTTCTTCTCCTTTTCCTACTACTCTTCACTCCATTCTATGCACATAAATAATGCTGTTCCCCCTGCCTGGAAAAGCATGGCCTCAGCTTGGAAGCTAGGGCAAATCCTGACAGCACTAACAGCTGGATGCTATCAGATAACTGCACTCTCAGTAGCTGAACAGGAAATTCTTTCTTAAAGGAAAATCCAAATAGTATATTCCATGGCTGCCACTCTCCCCAAAGTAATTGTTTCCAGGAGGTATCACAAGTCCTCAGTCTGTCAATCATGTCTGGGCTGAATGTTCCAACTATGTGCTCTCACAGCATCCTGTGTTCCCCATCACTGCACACCCACACTTAGTGCAAGTGCTTGTTCACTTGTCTCTGTTTCCCACTGCATTGAAGAAAGGGGCTCTGTAATTTTATTCACCATTGTATTCCCAACCCTAATCAGGTCTTGGCACATAGAAGACATTCAGCAGATGGCTGTTGCATGAAAATATAAATGAAGAAATGATTACCAGCTGCCTCCATTCCCTTAACCTGATACAGAATTAATAAACTAATCTTGAACCTAGTGAATATATGAAAATAATAGTACCACTGAGGACTATCAGAACATCTTTTCTCTATTGGTTGCAACATTTTGCTTGCTGATTTGTGCTAATAATTACTGCCAATTTTACTTTGGATTTAGATATAAAACTATACTTGTTACTTGAGGGAATGCTCCAAAATTTCTAAACTTGGGAACCCTGCTAAAGACATAAAACTTCAAAAGACTCAGAAAAAATTTCTCTCTCTCTCTCTCCCTCTCTCT
>NW_011888849.1:2632102-2671159 GCF_000151845.1 Pteropus vampyrus | reverse complement strand
CGCTATAGATAGACGAGGATAAGAGATTTTAACGAATTTCTAAAGACCATGTGTTTGGATCTGCTTAAATGTTTCTGTGAGAGTGAAGTGTAAAAATTAAAATTTCTGTGTGGGCCATGTTACCAAACTGTAGCCTGGCTCTGGGCAGCGCTTCACGTGTCAGGCCTTTACACAGGTTACGCGGATCTGCCGTGCGTGCAGGTCCGTGACTGGGACCTGACTCCTAGCTCCTGCTGCCTCCCACTGGATGCCCTTTTTTCTTTTAACTTAGAAAAAGTTATACTTTAAAATTTTTAAAAATTTTTCAATTACAGTCGACATATAATATTATATTCATTTCAGGTGTAGATCATAGTGATTAGGCATTTATATAACTTATGACGTGATCTCTCCGATAAGTCTAGTTCCCATCTGACACCATACATAGTTATGACGATATTATTAACTATATCCCCTATGCTGTGCTTTACATCCCCATGAGTCTTTTATAACTGGAAGTTTATACTTCTTAGTCCTTTCCTATTTTTTACCCATCCACCCAACCCACCTCCCATTTGGCAACCATCAATTTGTTCTCTGTATCTATGAGTTTGTTTCTGCTTTGTTCATTTATTTTGTTTTTTAGATTCCACATATAAGTGAATCATATGGTATTTGTCTTTCTCTGTCTGGCTTATTTCACTCGGCATAATGTCCTCTAGGTTTATCTATGTTGTTGCAAATGGCAAGATTTTATTATATTTTATGGGTAAGTAATATTCTTCCTCACTGGATGTTAAGGAAACGTATCAGGAGAATCTCTGCTCTGCTTCCTGGGGAATCCTCTTCTTTCTCTGCCGTTCGGATTCTCCATCTTCTTAGCTGCTCCTTCCTGACTCTCACTGCTTACTTCTGCTTCTCACGCACACTAGTTGCATCTTGCTGTCAGTGTCACATGAACACTGAGTTGCCCCAACATATAATGTAATTATAGATGCAGTTTAATATACTCCCACACATTCACTAAGTGCTAGCTACTTGTCCGGTGCTGCAGAAGTTAAATAGTATGGACACAGTCACACACCCCTGGCCTCGTGGAGTCTACACTCTAGACGGGAATTAGATGCAATTAAATAAGCAATGGTTTTTTTTAAAAAAAAAAAAAAAAAAAGCAGTACTTTCAATATAGGGCAAGAATAGGGTGTCATTGCAGAGCCTCCCAAACAGGAAGGACTTCTCGAGGTAGTGACATTTAAGCTAAGAACAGGAGATAGGTGACAAAAAGGAAGGGAAGGGTATTCTAGTGAGAAGAAAGAGTATTTTGGAAAACTAGTAAGGAGAGTGAAGAATATTCAAGGAACTAAAAGAAGTTCAGCATGACCGGAGAATGGTGTTTGAGGGGAGGTATGCTGAAATATGGAGAAAGAGGTCAGGAGGGGCCAGGTCTGCATCTTGTGAGCCGTATTAAGGAATCTAAAGTGCATCTCAAGGGCAAAAACAAAACCAAAAACAAACGAAGCAACAAAAAACTCTTGCAGCAGTACTATCCAGTGGAATATGGGTAATAATGAAAATAGTCATATCTACTCTGTTCAGTATGGTAGCCACTAGCCTCAAGTAGGTAGCTCTTGAGTACCTACAATGTGGCTAATTCATTGGAGGTATTGAATTTTTAATTTTAGTTAATTTTATTTCATTTAAATAGGCAAATGTGAGTAGTGGCTACCTGTATTCGACAATGCAGTCTTATAGTGTTATAACCATAGGACACTTACACACATATTAACTTGCTGATACGTGTATGAACACCTCCTACGTAAACGGTTTTGTATTTGCACATAATTATACATACCCGAAGAATGTAAATATAGATAAAACTAGACACAATTGCATAAAACAAACCCCTACCTATTCTTATGGAAGGATAAGAGCCATGAAAATTTGAAACTGGAAATAGTGCATGAGTCAGTATAGAGAGATTTGACACAGAAAGAATTGGAGCAAGGAGGATATGGGTGGGTTGGAAAACAAAGTGAATTTGGGGTGA
This sequence comes from Pteropus vampyrus, assembly GCF_000151845.1. Classification (NCBI taxonomy): domain Eukaryota; kingdom Metazoa; phylum Chordata; class Mammalia; order Chiroptera; family Pteropodidae; genus Pteropus; species Pteropus vampyrus. Next base: position 2,669,133 of record NW_011888849.1, on the reverse strand, counting down.
TATTTTTTAACTGAACAAACAAACAAAAACAGAAAGAAAATCCAATGAAACCACTAGTGGTTTGGGAATCCTAGCTTCGTTTCCTTTGATCTTTTCATCTTTCAGCAAGACTTTCATAAATGACTCACACCCTTCTAAGGCAGACTTGAACTATAAGGATGGCCCTGATAACTGGGAAGAACTCTGAAGGACAGAGATAAAAGAGGGAAAGAAAGCACTTCTTCACAAGGGTGAACTAATTCTCCAATTGACATTCATCCACCAAGAAAACTATAGGCTTTCTGGTTTGCAGGAGAACAATATATTTCAGTTATTAAAATTGTACAAGATGGACAACACAAAGTTCTAGCTATCAGTATTATCAGCTTACCTAAAAGTTTTACTATCCCATGGACTAGAACAGGGGTCTCCAACCCCTGGGCCATGGACCAATAGTTCTCAGTGGCCTTTTAGGAACCAGGCCACACAGCAGGATGTGGGTGGCAGGCGAGTGAGTGAAGCTTCATCTGTATTTGCAGCCGCTCCCCAGCGCTAGCATCACCGCCTCAGCTCCACTCAGAGCATCAGGCATTAGATTCTCATAGGAGCACCGGTCCCTGGTGTCAAAATAGTTGGAGATTGCTGGACTAGAATATTGACTTTTTACTTTTTAAAAAAGGTAACAAAATCCTACAGACATGAACTAAGCAATAACTCCTCCATCCAGTAAGCAGAATAATTGTTACGAGCCTGGAATGCTATGATTTGCTTCCCAGTACTCATCTTATTCATCTAAGTCTCTTGATGGATACCCTTTATCAATACTGGCCTTGCAGTTCTCTCAATATGCTGTGCTCTTGCCTACTTGTGAGTCTTTGCACATGCTGTTGCCTCTACATGAAACACTCTTCAGGCCTACACTTATACACCGCTTCATTGGGAAAGTCTTCAGCCTACCTCCACCTATCCCAGCTTAGATCAGTCCTTTCTGTTTTATGTTTTCACTGCACCCTGCTCTTCTCTTTCATAGCACTTTTCATGGTTATAATTACTTAATTATTTGTATAATTATTATTTAATTTTATCTTCTCTTCTGAATTGTTAGCTCCATGAGGTCAGATATTATAATCTGCCTTGTTCATCCTTTGCTGTGTCTGCAGGATTTGGTATGGATCACGGCAAATAGTAGATGCTCAATAACTATTAAATAAATGTTCAATAAATGAATGAATGCATTTAATTTTTTTACTTTACATTGGTTTATCTAATTCTTCCTTTCCTTCCACCTTACTATATCATAAGCTACACTATTATATAGTTCTATACAATGGTAAAGAACTCAAAAGAAACCCTAAACCCTGTGTGTAGTAGATTAACTTTACTATTCCTTGTTCGGTTCTGCTTAAAAGCTGGTAGACCATATGGTGGTAAATCATTAGGTCACAGCAGCTATAAACATATTCAGGCCTAGGTTGAACCTAGTCTGACATCCAAACAGTCTTCTGGCTATTGCAGAAATGCCTCCATCTATTTCAGAAATGTGCTTACTACAGAAGTACGATGCTCAGTTTGTTATATTTATGAGATACTGAATTCCCAGGATGCTTTTAATCAATAGATAACAGACACGATATTATTTCCTGATGTGGCAATAGTAATGTGACTGGCTATAAATTTGAGAATGAGGAAGATAAGGTGGTTCTCAGAGGATTATTTTAATATAGAGATTGGCTAACTTACCTTAGAGAGAATGGCTTGCACAAAAAGTGCCTTGAGTGTAATGAGAATTAAGAGAAAATTTTAAATATATGTTGGTCAAAAGGGGATTAGTCAGTGATGGAGACAGAAAACAGTCTTGTCAATACGTGCGTCCCTTTTGGCTTAACAGCTCTGCCTCACATTGATGCATCCGTCATGGGAACCTGGTTAATCTGAATCTTCTCCCAATGGGTATATCCCCCATCTCTGGGCTGCTATGGCGAATCAAGTGACAGAGCATGTGCAGCTGAGGCCAGACTCCAAGCCTGGTGCATCCATCCTGAAGGCTGCGATGGCTGGCTTCCTGAGGAGTCACCTGTCCTCCCACACTCCTAGCAAAATCTCAGCCTTGCTGGGCACTGTTTTTGTCCAATTTAAAACAAAGACTAGGGAGAGGGAGGTGAAATGTTCATTAAAACCAGCCATACTCTCCTAAAGATTTTTTTTGAAGATTTCAATTATGAGACATGAAATTCAAGTCATGTTGTGGTGATGAAAACTAATGCCTCAGGAAAGACAATAAACATTGGGTAGAGGGCAAGGAGGAGAGTGGAAGGAAAGAGTAAGGGGCTAATATATTAGAAACCAAGGAGACAGAAGATACTATATCAAATAACTAAATCGGAAAATGGTAGAATATAACTAAATTACAAAAACAATCAACAAAAGAACTATAAATAATTATAGTAACTACATTGTAATAGATACATAGGTGAAGAAGGAACTAAAAATAGTAATAGTAACTATATTGTGGTAGATAAATACATAGATGAAGGGAGTAGAATGCAAGTGAATCAAATCCAGCTCTGTCATAGCAGGGGGCCAATAGATACTGTAAATAGAATCAGTTATTTAGAGTTCTAGGAAGTAAACTAACAGAAAACAGCTTAAAAAGTTCCAAGTGGTTACCTTTGGAAGTGTGACTAAATAAGAAGGGTTGGGGCAAATGAGATTTTTATAAGTCTATTATTAATTAATTTTTGATCATGTGCATTTTGATTTATTCGTTCATTCAACAGATATTTATTAAGGCAATCATGCTTAAGGCCGAGTCTAAGCCCTGGAGATACAGCACTGAACATAAAAGTTAAAAATTTTGTCCTCAAAAATACAGTAGAGGAGATAGAAAATAAATAAACAAGTAAAATATATGGTATGTCACATGATGTTTGGTGCAATGAAGAAAAATTAAAGTTCTTTTATATCAGGTAAGAGGTTTGAACGCAGAACTGAAGGATGTGAGGGAGGGAGCCATGTGGATTCCTGCGGGAAGAGTGTTCCAGTGCAAAGGCCCTGAGATGGAAATGCTTGTAAGTTTGAGGAACAGCAAGGGGCCAATGTGGCCAGAATGGAGTTAGTGAGGAGATGCAGTTAGAAGAGGCAGTGGCAGTGAGATGGAGGGAGACACATCATATAAGGCTTTGTATTTTGGCTTTTACTCTGAGGTGAAAAGCCCCCTGAAGGAATGTGAGCAGAAGAGTAACGTCTAACAAGTTTTTTGGTTTTTTTTTTAATTCTGAATTTTTTGAGGATAGGCTTTTTTGAGATGGTTAGCGAAGGAGCAGATGGATCAATAAGGAGGGAGAACAGTTTTTTAAAATATTTATACAGAAAGACAGCAGAAAAAAAAAAAGGCTTCTCAACATACCATTACATAGAAGTGTATGTTTTCTTATTTTAACATGTAAATATCTGTGTGCTCAAGTCTTCCATGACATAGCAGAAGAACTCCCCACAGTTGCCCTTGGAGGTTCTTTTACAATGACTGTTCTCCATGAAGTCCCTCTGCCAGCCAGTGGACCGAGGATGGGATATCCAGAATTTGGAGACTTGTGCAGCTCCTCAGATATCCCAGTCTCCTCCCTCGATTTGAAGTCAGAGGTATTTCTGTCTTTGTTGTTCCCATATCAGAGTTTCCAAAATCTGGCTGATCATTAGAGTCTCATGGGAGAGCTTTTTACAAATATAGACTTCTGGGGCCCAACCTGGCAAAAGATTCTGAGTATTTTGGTTTGAGGTAGGATCTAGGCAGTGATGTGCCGAGGGCAGGGTGGTGGAGAGCGTACACTCAGGTGCAGGCAGTAAGTAGGTGCCTCGTCTTTAGAGAATTTAAAACTATAATAGAACCAACTAAAAGTCAGCCTGCTTTTTATTATCACCATGTGCTGACAATGTCAAACAATGTTAATGATAAATACTTCAAAATCTTTCTTTGGCCTCAGTACTTGTTGAGTTTAAGTCATTTATACTTAAGCTTCAAGTTACACATTTTTCATACTTATCTTTTAATAAACACCATATTCTACCGGGAAGTTAATTTGGAGAACCACCAGTAATACAGTCAGCCCCCAATACACGGTTTCACTGACACATTTTCATTTCCAGAGAAAGTTTTTTAACATTTGGGGTCTGAAGCTTGCGTGGGGTTCAATTTGTGTTTTCAATACCAGTAGTCTTACCATTTCCTGCATTCTAAATAAATAAGACTAACATGTAGTAATAGTCTTAGTCAAGACAAAGAAACAGTTTGAGTTACTTCAAATTTGCCATTCTATGTAATCACCTAGAGTTTTTATTTATTTCAAATTTAAAATGGTGAAATAGAATATAAATTATGAAATACAACATTTTATTTTGGCATGGGTAAATTTTATCCCATACATGAACTATTATATTTAAAAAAAATATGTTTTAAAATTCAAGGTCGTTCTTTCTTTTTAATTAACTATAAAATGAAAATGAGTCAAAATAAGATTATATATATTTATTATTTTATTATATGTACATAATGTATAACATACATATATATTACATAAACATGACTTTTATATATTTTATAGTTATTATTGATATTGCATAATTACTATTAAAATAATTTTAATATAGAAGAGGAAGATGTTTATCTACTCCAATTGTCAAATGTGCTAGATACTTCATTGGATCTAGAAGTCTTTATGTTTTAAAAGCTCCCCAGGTAATTCTCACACGCAGCCAGATGCGGAAATCACAATCTGTAGCATGTTTACCGCTTGCCCTACCTCTGTTTCTACATTCCCCACCTTCCTTCGCCACACCTACTCTACTTCCAGTTTTCACCACATTAGGTCTACCAGGATCCCTAGGGTAGGTGAAGAGGTGCTAATTAAATAGTTGCTTCTAGGCAGTGGTGTGTTTTTAAATACTTAACAACCAGCTCTCTGGGGGACTTAGAGCATTTACAAATTTCCATAGCGTAAAAATACTCTCAACGACCAACATGATGTGAAGCTGCTTGAGAAGTTTTTGCACATTTAATGCTCAGCTCTCACAAGCTTGTACGAGTCAGCTGGAATGGAGTAAGCCACTGCTCCCGAGGGCTCCTAAGACATCCTGCTAGAAAGATAATGGATTCTCATGGAAGAGTTTTGCTCAGTTTTTTAAAAACTAGTGTTCAGTTTTCTGGATTATTTCTTAAATGTGTGGATTCATCTTTAAAATTTAGACCACTCTTATACTCTTCCGTCAACAGTCAGGAAGAACAACTTTCAACATTTCTTTCTTTTTCTACTTTATATAACACACACCAGCCCCATATGCAGAAGTATTGTTAGATGAAAACTTGACTTTCTAGCAACCTGTATAAAAACACACCCTTGTTAATTCTTCATTCACCCCTTAAGTTGGTGGAATGTACCTCAGAGAATTTATGCTGCTTCCTCCATTCCCAGCCAACCTGCTCCCCTGTCTAACTCAACTTGTCTTCCTTCATTCTTTCTTCTCAGAAGGAGATGCTAAGGGATGAGGCAAGTCTTCAGCCTGACTTTGAAGAATGAGTCATAGCCAAACGAACCTGGGTTCAAGTCCCATCTCTTAGCACTTATGCTGTGTGAGACCATTTACCCTCTCTGAGCCTCAGGAATAGTTGCTATCTCCTAGGGTTGTTGTGAGGTTTAAATGAGAAAATACTAGCGAAGAGTGTTTCTTGTAACTGAAACATAGTTAGCCTCAGCACATATTATTCTAATTACCTTGATAAGTATTAATATGATTATTCCTCTAGACTTCCCAGTTGCCATGGAAATGAACAGCAGTGTTGCTGATGTTTAATGAGATATGTACTCAACTGAACCGAAAACAGTAGAAGAATCTTTTTACATTGCTCAGTCCTTATGCTTATAATTACTTGCAAAGCATTGTTTAGAAGCAATCCTAATATATAATTTCTCTGTATTGCTTTGTATAAACAAAGTCTCAATACTTAATTCCTTCTTATTACTTAACTGTTCACTTATTGTGCTTTGTTTTCTTAACTATTTTGTGAAAATACAGGAGCCATGTCTTATTCATCAATGAGCTTCTTCACAGCACTTAGCAGAGTGCCTAGTATGAAATAGGCATTCAATAAATATTTGATTTACTACATTGTTTAATGATTTATACTATACTTTTGTTCGCTTGCTTTGGTGCTGTAAATCTGTAATGTTTTCTTATTCTTGATTTCCAGGGATTAAGTCCTGTGAATAAAGTAAAGCACCTCCTTCTCCTCACAAAAGAAATGTACATTATTTATGGTAATACAAAGTATATATGTATGTGGGTATGTTTAGTTAATAAAAATGATATAAATAATGTAGTTTTATCATCAAAAATGATAATAATGTATTAAGAATCTTTAGACCTGTTGAACTTCTCTGTGCCTCAGATCTTGCCATACTGTTCTTATAGAGGAACCAGGGAGTAGGAAGCCTAAAGAAGCTCTGGAGCCTTGGAACCAGCTGCATGGCTATGACTAGACATACGAGAGAGTACTTGCTGAATTATGCGTTGTAGGGGGCAAAGATAGGGAGAGTAATGGATGGAACCATGTGTTTGCCTTGAACCACAGGAAGAATGCTGTCTACTCGGGTGGAAAACTGTGGCAGAGAAATAGGTTTCAGAGAAAAGAAAATAGTCTAGTTTGGGAAGTGTCAAGTTTGAGATGCTTATAAGTCATCTATGTGCAAATGTCAAGGAAGAAACTGGACCTAAGAGATTAGAGCCCTAAAGAGTTCTCTGGGCTGGATACATAAACTGAGGGGTCATGAGCACATAGATGGCATTTGAAAACATGAATGGATAAATTCACCTGGAGAGAGAACTGAGAAACTTCTACTTAGAAAAGACAGAGAGAAAAAAGCTTGAAAAGAAGCATATATGGACTTACAGAGAAGTGGGAGAAAGACCAAGGAAAAGTGGAATCAGAGAAGCCAAAGGAAACCATGAGGACAAACAGAAATATGAAGGGCAAATTACTGCAACCTTGATGACATACATGAGTGACTTGTGAGAAAAGCCCGTGTCCTTCATCATGGAGCTGCACATGCACCTGGACCAAGCCTCAGAGAAGCTAAAGGAGAAAACTTAGCAGGAGATGGAGGAGCTGGGAGCTGGGGTGCTGTCCTATGCCAACAAGGGGAGCCAGCAGGATAGTGACAATGTGTGGGAGCTGCCACTGTGCCTAATGTAGAAATGGCAGCTACTTCATTAGTCTTGTGGCCGACCCTCATCCCAGATCATACAGAGAAGTAATTTTGCTTCTCTAAATGTACACAGTAAAAAGCCACCACAGAACCCTGGATGACACAAGGGCTATAATTTCCTTGCAGAATTATTGTAAAGGACTAGAAATAATACGTGAAACCTGACAGAGTGACAGGCATATAACTGGTTCTCAATAATGAGAAGGGAATGATAATGCTGTTGATGTTAATAACAAGATAATTTGTTAAAATGTTCAGTTATGGTTTCTTTTCCTTATATTTTCCTTTCTATTTTAAGCAGGTAGCTCTAATTGTCCCGAATAGATATCCTCTCCTTCTTTTTTGTACTAGAATTCCCTCAGTACTGTATTACTTTGAGGCCAGGTGTGGTCTTGTGAATTAGTTTAGTCAATGGTTGGAGTAAGAGTGACAAAAGATCTAGAATTTCTAGATCTTTTTTTTTTTAAATACAAGTTGCAGGTCTTGGCTTCCTCTCTTTCTCCTTTTTGCGGGCTGGGTCACAGATATAGAAGTGATCCAACTTTGGCCATGCAGAGGAAGACAACGTCATGGGGACTAGTGGAAAGATAAGCTAGAAGGCACCTCCATCCCTACAAGACCACATGGAAGAGATAAACTCAGTCACCCTGACCCTTTACTTCCAGGCTGCTGTTCACTTGGGTCTCTTATCATAATAGCTGAGCATATACTATTTCCTAGTATCTAAACTTTTTTGCTAAAAGCCTAAAGCAGAAATGGCTTAAAGCCTCTCTTAGTTTTCAGTACCTAAATCATTGAATAAATGTTCCAAGAAGGGGAAGAAAGAGTAAGGAATGACTTGAGGACAAGAGAAAAGAGATTTTTCTTCCAGACAGAGAAGAGAGTTGAGGTCTTCAGGACCCATGAACAGTGGGGACCCTCTCTCTGCTCTCTGGCAGCATTCCAGGAGGTGGCAAGTATTAGGGCGAATGATTGCATAGTGCCCTAGGGAGGCTGGACCTTGGTACACTGGCTCTAAATCTCATCATAGATGACCGTGGTTGGCAACAGAGATGCCAGATGTGAGGGACCATTTGAACTGGGACAAAGAAGGTCTTAGCAATAATCATTCAATCAATTAGCAAAGAGGTTATGCTAATGCTCTGCCATTGGAAGACCCAGGAATATTTTGTCCAATGACAATCAGGATGAAGACTTAGTAATAGTTAAGTTGGATTTCCTATTAGTTTGGCCAAATGAAAAATCTAAGATAGATTTATTATTTTTAAGAAAATATGGAAATGGCATGTCTCTGGCACTCCTGAGTTTGTGGATGTGGATTCAATCAGATACATCATCATTTTTAACCATCATCCAAGAGTCACGCTGGATTTCTATCTACACCAGGGTAATCGCTACCTTGGCTCGGGGACTAGCAAAGGCTGCTCTGCAGAGTGGAGGCATTGGTGTCCACAGAGAGGAGGACTGGTGGAGGCAGGACAGGAGGCACCCTCATGGTCTCAAAGGATTGTGGCTCTAAGGCTGAGTAGTCCATTTCTTAGTTCTCATGCCTTGACAGCCATCAGATTATCCTTTCTCTTCAAAGTGCTAACCTTGACAAAAACAAACAGGGGCAACTTGAGGACAGTGGTTACTCAGAGTGCCCTCCATCTCAAGTTCTTCTTGGAGCAGCAAGTTCCAGGGTATCAACATCACCAGGCAGGTTGGAGTGGTCAGGGCCTAGAATTACAGAAAAGCCACAGCAAGGAAGAATTCCAGAGACCCTGTAGCACCACTTTCCCATTACCTGGGTAAGAGCACTGGGGCCTGGGGAAGAGAGACTTACCTGCATTTACACAGCTAGTTGGAGGCAGAGATAAGAAGGGGACCAAAGCTCTTGATTCTCAGCCTAGTCCCTAGTTTATCACACGTAGGAAGAACCTAGAGAGATATTTTTTTTCTCCATTGATTTTATTGGGGGCAATTTGAAGAGAGATTAAGGGCTTGTGTCCCCATTTCATAATGTCAAGTTACCATAAACTTACACTATCCATTTCAACCCTTGAAGCCTTAAGCCCATGAACTCTTATTTTGACATAAGCAGGAACAGAGCTCCATGTGAGTATGGAAGGAGTGTGGAAGCCAAAAGATGCTGACAGGTGGGCTTCCAGGGGACTCATAGGGAAGCTGTCTTCCAGCATCTCCCTCTCTCTCTCTCATACTCATATGCACCATCCCCAATAAAGCCTAGAGGTAACAGGGATCAGGTCAACTGAGAGGGTAATGATCCTTCCCAAGGCAAAAAGCAAGTGTTCCTCATAGTCAGTGGCACCTGGAAACCTTTGAGATGCTTTGTAAGTTACAAAGGGCTAACAAATTGTGGAGAGGCTCACCATAAAGGCCTGAGGTTTTATAGCCCCAAAACAGATGTGACAAACACCTGAAGAAGACAAATAACACTGCTTCTTAGCAGCCAGGTGCACTGATCCTGGGAAGTGGGGTGGCTAGCTCAGCTATCTATTTTCAAACCCTTCCTTCCTTCCTTCCTTCCTTCCTTCCTTCCTTCCTTCTTCCTCTTCCCTTTCTTCCTCTTTTTTCCTTTCTCTCTTCCTCCTTTCTTTTTATCATCATTGACTAATCCGAAAACATGCATTCGAGTTCTTTCTATGTGCCAGGAACACTGCTTAGATGCTATGGTTACAAAGACAACCTTTAGTCTCTGCCCTAGAGCACAATGTGCCATTTTAATAGATCATTCATTTATTAACACTGGTTGGAAAAAATACAGTCCCTTGAGATTGGAGCTTACGCTGATACATGGCCTAGACAATTAGCAACTGCCTTCTACCAAGCATACAGAAGAAATACAGGTTCTTCTAGAGACTGATTATAGATAGAATCCTCTACCTTTCCTTTTCCTCATTCAGCTCTCAATTCCTCTTTTCCTTTGTTTGCTAATTTTTCTTCCCCAAAAGGGAAATAGTTTGTGCCTGAAATTCTAAACTCCCTGGTTTTAGACAAGGCCTGGGAGAGTAAAAATAAGCATATGAATATTTAGCAAAAATGACTGCTATGCAAAGCTCGAAGCACTGTTGTTATAATGCAGAGCCTGCTTTAATCATAGCCACAGGGAAAGCATTTGTCGCTGTCTTATCACACAGGAATGATTTTCCTACTGGCAATGGCAGCCTGCCAGCTGGCTGTGGAGCCAGTGCCTTCTTGGTCCTTCGGGTCACAATATCAGTTGGCATGCTCTACCACCGCCAGGCACTGATATTTCTATTTTTGCAGAAGGCGCCAGGTCGGGAAACAAAACTGCAGAATCACAGACAAATTCTTATTTACATTGAATGCAAATCCCTTTTTGGCTCAGAAGCCTAAGAATTTCCAACAATTATAGTTCAATACATCAGAAATGACTTGGATTTTTGCTGATCGAAGTCAGCTGATCGTCTTTGGATCTTATCATTCCCTTTAAATACTCAAAGTGGGTGGTGGTGTATCTCTGCAAATCTACAATAATTTTCCATTTCTAAATAAAGCAGCAGCTCTGCTGGGGCACCACTTTTATCCAAGCCCAACTCAGAATGAGCACAACGGAGTGATGGCTTACATAGCGAGACTGAGTCCTCTGAGAAGGGCTTTAGAATCATAATTTATTGCCTCTCCCAAATAATGATTCCAAGAGCTCCTTCAGACCACTACCTGAGATAATTCATAGCCACGTAGACTCCATGATAGCTGCGTCTTGGAAATATTTTAACATTAGATTGACACTTGTGATTCTAGCCAAGACAGAGTAACAGGGACAAGATTTACTCTCCCACATAACACAAAAACTAGACAAAATGTGCGAAATAAGTTTTCAAGACACTGAACGTCAGGCAGGAAAGGATTCCTGAGAGCTGGGAAACAAACGAGATGAGCACTACGATTGTCTCAGCTTACCGACTTGAGATACTTCACAGATTGCAGTTCAGGGGTGATGAAAATACAAGTACAGTGTAATAGGCTCCCTGAGTTGAGGGCTGGGACTGAGGGTCTGAAGATTAAGGCAGTTTGAGTTTGCAGGACAAAATACTAGGGAGGAGAAAGCAGTGTGCAGAGAACATTCTGAAAATCTCAAGAGAGTCCTCACTGAGTATTCAGCTGAGTAATGATCAGTGTGTACGTATGTGAAGCAACTATATGAAGCTGAGGAAAGAAACACCCCAAAGGATTAGAGGCAATAGTGCAAAACAATCACATACAGCTAGGAAATAGTACCTGTTCCCACGAGACAGACTGGAAAACTTCATAATGCATGGAACTTTGGATAAAGTACATAGAAGGGTCTTACTTCTGTAGTGGGGAAAAATTAGTTCTTATCTGAGCATTACTCCAGTCCTGCCTAACAAATCTTAAAATCAAGAGCCAAAAGAATCGAAGTATTTCTAAATAACTTACCTGGATTCTAGGAGGAAAAAAAGCTCAAGAGTATTTATGGGAATACAAAAATATCCAATACCTTAACAAAGTAAAATTCACAGTGTCTGTTATCCAATAAAAAACTACCAAGCATGAAAAGCAGCAGGAAAATGCAATACATAATGAGAAAAAACAATAAATTAAAATCAACCTAGGACTCACATAGGTATTAGAATTAACAGACAAGGACTTTAAAACAGCCATTATAACTATATTCCGTATGTTCCAAAGCTTAAGTAGAGACATAGAAGATTTTTTTTATAAGACTCAGATTCAACATTTAGAGATGAAAACTGCAATATGTGAGATGAAAAATGCTTTGGATGGGATTAATAGCAGATCAGACATTGAAGAAGAGAAGTTTAGTGAATTTGAAGACAGAACAATAGAAAATATTTAAAATAAAACAAAGCAAAAAGAGAATTTAAAAAAATGAACAGAACATCATTGAGCCATGGGGAACTTCAGAGTCCAGAGTGCTAACCATTACACAGTAGATGTGGAACACTTCAAAGAGCTTAATATAAGTGTAATTGAAGTCCCCAAGGAGGGGAGGGACAGAAAAGTATTTGAAGAAATAATGACCAAAATTTTCCAAATTTGATGAAAACTGTAAACCCATACATCCAAGGTCAAATAATCCTAAGCATGAGAAATATATACATATATTTTAAGTAATCAAATGTTCAGTGATGCAGAAAAAATCAGGGGGACAAAGAAAGGAATAACAGCAGATTTCTCATCAGAAACAATGTGAGTGAGAAGACAGTGAGCAACATCTTTACATTACTGAAAAAAAAAAAAACCCAAATGTTTGAACTAGAATTCTATACCCACAGAAAATATCTTCCAAAAACAAAGTTGAAATGAAAGCTTTTTTTAGAAATAGAAAAGCTGAAAGAATTCATTACCACCACACCCACACTACAAGAAAAATTATGGAAAATTATACCAGATGGAGCTATGGATGTACACAAAGGAGAGCTTCAGAAGTAACTACATGGGTAAATATGTAAGATTTTTTTTTTATGATTTAAATCTCTTTTAACAGAAAATTCTTTAAACAAAAAAGTATAACAATCTGGTATGAGATTTATAAAGTGTGATGTTTATGCATGTATGTAAAATGTATGACAACTATATCATAAAGTCTGAGAATGGAGAAATGACAGTATATAATATAAGGTTCTTATATCTATGTGGCATAATATCATTTGAATGTAGGTTCTGATGAGTTACAGATGATTCTATAAACCCTAAAGCAATCACTAAAATAACAAAACATAATTACAATAAACCAACAAAGAAGATAAAATGAAATCATAAAAAATTCTGTTAATTCCCAAAATGTATTGTCTGTTACTAAAAATAAATCCTGTTAAAATTTGAGGCAGCAACTTTCAGTTAATGAGAAGTGGCAGAGAGGCTAGATTGCTTTGAAGAAAAATGACATTAACTAAGAGAGGGGGATAGGTGCTGAACAGAATGGGAGGGTAAAGAAGCGTTGTAGGAAGAAAGCGAGAGAAACCAGAGAGACAGCTGCACTTTTCCATTTTAAATGATAAAGTCTTGCCCTGTCCCCAGCCTTGGAATATATATGTATATACAAAAGTTAGTCACCATGACTTTCTTCCCTTCCTAATACTCTTCTACTCCTACATTCAGCTGATGACTTATCTCATACTACATTGATAAAATGAGAAAACATTGGGTGGGAACTCTCTGATCTGCCCACGAGCAATTCTACCATCCTGTTCCATCTGCCCCTAACTGCTGATTCCTGACTCCTGGTGCAAGTGAAAAAATATCTACCCTCCTCCTTCTCATCTTACCTAGCCCTTGGCTCTTCCTATTGCATCACTGTCTCTTCCTCCACCACCATATCATTTTGGGGGGTATTGATGTATGCTTATCCCTGTGCACCCTGCTTTCCACCACATGACCATGGGGCTATAACTCCTCCTAATCCCTGCCATGCTGACCCAATTTTGTGGCCAGTCTTGAGTCTTGGTTTCTCTCCGTGAGCTCCTCTTCTGCCCCTTAACCACTAACAATTTTGACTATAGCTCTGAATCTTACCTACATCACACACATTCTCTCTGAAGCCATGTTCCTCTTCTTTGTCTCTGTCATGTGTATTTATATTAAAATGATCCTATGATATACACAAAGGAAATAAGAATATCCAAACATATAGATAACACAACTGACTAAACAAGCTGGGATAATTTATCCAAGGTCACATTGTAAGTGGAAGAGCTGTGATTTAAGCTCATGTGTTCTGACTACAAATAATTTCATTGCACCAAAGCACGTGAACTAATAGGAATGACCACTATTCTGAATGAGCTTTGAAACTGACCTCTCTTCAGATTGTACCTGATGTGGAAAATTTCTGGAGGGCTGATTCCCTTTCATAGTTAAGACAACTCTCCTGTCCGTATTGCTCTTCTTCTGTCCCTCCAGCTCTCAGAAATCCAGCCGTTGAGTAAAGAAGAAGTCCTCTTTTGTCTTTGGCTGTCGGTTATTTTAATCAGAGGTAAGAAAGCGAAGTATGGAAATCAATATAGACCAAGTTCCTAAAAAATGTCCTAACCTACATGAACTCACAGAACCATTACAACAATCTTGTGAGTAGGGGCTCAAGACACCATTTATGAATGTACATGTATACACATGCAAGTATATTTGTCACTTGAACTGAGTAGGAATTCACTAGATACTTAATAAAAAGGAAAAAGATAAAGCAAGTTGGAGAACTTACATTACCAGACATCAGGATGTATTCATAAGTTAAAGTAATCAAAACAGCATGGCACGAACACAAAGACAAACAGCAAAGTAAAGCAAACATAATCATACAATGTAAGATTCTACTTAAGGTCTAGAAATAGAAAGTATGAGACCATTATTCTTCCTACCACATAATGTAAAACAATATGAAAGACCTAATTTCCAACATATCAGTCATATCAATAATTGTAAATGGGTCATAATCATGTAGTAAAAGAAAAACTATATTCGGTTTTATGAAGTGAAAAGAGCGATGGAGAGGGATGGTGGTGATGACTGTGCACTCCACCCTCATGACCTAAACACTTTCCAAAGGCCCACCTCTAGTACCATAACAGGATTTTAAGCTACGAACTTCAGGGGAACACAAATATTCGGACCACGGTACCCTTTAAGTCTAGGATTGAGCAATAAATTCAAGTCAACTCTCTGGTACCTTTGCAGGCTACCGAGGGACACCATAGAGTTTGAACCTAGGTCTATTTAACATCCTGGCCTGGGTTTTTCTCATTACTCTCTCTCCCAATCACTGTTGGATGTATCACAAATACCCACCACATGTCCTAATATTACTCCTTGGGGGACATCACAAATTGATCACAGCACCCTTCCATGCTGAGCCCATACAGTTTCACTCTTCTTCAAGACAGACTGCAGGTACTTCAAAGAGGGGGCAACGTTCACGATCACAGCCCAGGGTGGATCTAGGTCTTCTTCCACCCTGTGTGGCTTTCACCATGGAGTTCAAGACCTTCATTCATCCCACCCCCGAATGTTCTAGTTACACTTACAATGCCATCGCTCCAATTGGTGCCCTTCTAAGCTCCTTGCTCTTCTAGTGTTAATGGAAAACAGTGCATAGTAACATGTTTTATTTTATTTTTGCTCTACTTCTACCCCAGAAGAATCGCTAAACTCTACTGCTTATAGGACCCTTATTCGATTTCCATGTTTGTATGTATTCGGTTTGAACCAAAGTTAGCTTGAATTTATATTTAAAATTTCCTAAAATGTAGAGAAAAGGAAGAGGAAGGAAAAGGATGTTATTGTTGTTGAATGCCTATCCACTGAGAACAGCAGAAGGACCATTTCAGTTTTGCCAAAATTAGCATTGCTAGATAAATTGGGAGGCTTATATCCTGCTGGTTGCCAGGGGAGCATGCCAGCTAATTTTAGCCCACTGTGTAAATATAACCCACATTGGTATGTACTGGCCTTTAACCTTGACAAGGGTCAATGACATCCTACAGCAGCCAAGGAAGTTTCTGTACTAACCTAGTATTGACTGGCCTTCCTAGACCTTTAAGCCCCTGCTCCTCCCAGACATATTGATTTTCCACTTGGAAATGACCTTGGAGATCCCTTGGTCTGACCCCCTGCATCACTCATGGCCTCTTCCACATCTCTGAGCATAAAACAGACCCAGCAAAGGCAATTTTAATAAAGCAACATCCTTAACGAGTTAATACTTAAATAAATTAACACAAGTGAAGCATTTGGAAGAGTTCCTGGAAGATTATAAAGGCTTAATAAGTGTTAACTATTGTTTAATTGTTGCATGGATTGAAATCTGAGCTCCCCATTTACTAGTTGCATGACCTTAGGTGAAATAACCTAAGTCTTGATTTCCTCACCTATAAAATGGACATAAGAAAAAGCCCTACCTGGTAGGGCTGCTGTTAGGACCAAATGAGTCGAAACATTATAAAGATCTTCCTTGGCCTCTGCCGGGCAGTGTGTGTGCCCAGGATGCAACAGCTGCTCTTGTTACTTCTTTGAGCATTTGAGAGCCTTTTCAGTCGACAGTCACACTGACAAACTACTCAACTTAAATCGTTCCAGAAACAATTTCAGAGCGGCTAAAGAAATTTAGAAAAGATGTATGTGTGTTGTGTGTATATGATCGTTTTCACTATTTTTTTTTCTTTATAGCTACTGAGATGATAATAATAAAAACAAATGGTTTTAAAATATGGAAAAATATAAAATAAGCAAAAGTAACCATAGAATAGTATTCAAGAAAGAAGGAATATTTCTGGGTTGGTTTTTTTTTTTTCCGCCTTTATCTTGTGCTTCTGGACGAGTTTTGTTGAATTTGTGTTTGCCTCAAAGTTTAGTTATAAGAATAAAAGTATGTTAGAGTTATTAGTCAAAGCGGACTAGCTATACTGCTGTTCTACTTCAAAGATCCCCGACAGACATAGATAGTGACTGAGATAAATAAAAATGGCCTATTACTTTTTTGTAGATTACGTGCACCTGAGGAAAGCCCTGCAGAGGCTAATATAAACAGGTGGATAATCTCCAAATTTTCCTCATTCATTTAAGTATGCATCATGTTGTTTCTTTTCAGCAACCAGTTCATCCTTGAAGGTATATTTTGCTTTGGCCAGTATTAGTTAATTTGTATTTCCTGCGCCAGTCAAGCGATTGGTCTTATAAGATAGTGACATGGGAGGGAATTGGCAACGGAACAACTGCAAAGGAAATAATTCGTTATTTAAATGTGAAATGTTGCTAGATTATTTTCTTTTCATGGAGAAAAGAAAATTTCTTTTAGGTAAACCATCTCTAGTATTTAAAAAGTGTACTTTCAGGAGTTTTACCTCATTTGTAGTTTTCTTTAGAGGCAAAGATTTAATTGTAATAATAGCATTGCTGTGTGTGGTCCTTGGCAAATGACTGTCACTGTAGCTCTTTCCTCCCTCGCAGTGAGTCCTGGAGGGTTGTGGTCAAACTGTGCTCCTATGCAGTAACAGCCTGTGACAAGTAGGGAGACATTTAACCCCAGTACGAAGAGATGTATCTTTATGGCTTTAGTGAAAAGAGCATAGGCCAGACATCATTAGACTGTTTAAAATCCCACTCTATAATCTGCAAGCTGTGTAACCTAAGGCAAATTATTTCACCTCTCAGGACCTCTAAACCGGAACAGTGGTCCCTGCTTCATGTGTTGGCTTTTAGCTCAATACATGTTAGCATATATAATTTTTACATATATAATAAATGTGTGCATATATAATTTAAGCCTCACAATATCTCTGTGAGGTGGGTATTATTATTAGTCGTATTGTATAGATGAGAAAAACAAAGCTAGTAAGTATTCAAGTCATACTTTGCTGCCTACTATAAGGCTTCTACAGCGCTGCTGGTGAATGCTGCACATGTGTGATGAAGTGCCCTCACTGAAAGGATACTGCCAGGCATGGAAATTTGCACACTCCGAAGATACTCCAAACAGACAGCACCAGCACTTGCCACTAGTGGGAGGTAGAAGGGAGGAGATGACTGTGACCTCCCTGCATGCGTTCTTTCTGCCTGCCAGTCTCCTTCCCTTCCCATTCTATGTTGATGACAGTTTTTCTGAACTGCAGGTAACTTAGTTGACTAGAATAGCTATTCCTGTTACAGTAACAAGGTTTTCATCTCCTTTTTTCTGTTAACAGACCTTGCTGCAAACCCCCTGCACCACACACACATGCATAGGCACTTGCACACACACAGGTATGCACATGTGCACGCATACACACTCCTTCTCATCACTCAATTCCATCTCCCCAGACTCACGCTCTGTCATGGTCACATGCATAAGCACAAGACTTTTCTTTACAGTGAAGTTAGAAGGAGTCTGATGAGGGCCTAGAGCCTGCCAACTTAGAACAGGCCTGTCTGCTATGGCAGATTGAAAGGCCGGCACACAAAGAAGCAGAGACCAGCAGAAAGAAAAGGTGCACAGAAGGCAATTCAGGCCAAGTCAGCCAGTGGCACCTCCTAAGGAAAGGCCAAGCCCCCGTGTGTGAAATCTCTGGCATTTCTGGGCCCTGTGAGTTTTCAATATCCCCACCTCATCTACCGGAGCCAGTTTGAGAAAGCAACTTTGGGTTGGGTATTTGCAGACAAAGGAGTTCTATTTTAGTATACTCAAGTCTATCATCGGAAAGTTGAGAAGAGAATCCTAAATGTAAATACACTTTTCACTTTTCTGAGGATGGCTCTACATTTATTCACTCAACGAACTTTTACTGACTGCTGACTATAGGCCCTGTGCTGAGGGCTGGCAACCCAAGGATGAGTAAGACATGGTTCCTGCCCTAACGGAGCCTATAAGTTGCACACCACGTAAAAACGCAATGAAATGTCACCAGTGTTTTGATAACGGTCATGGGGAGCTATAGATCAGGAAAGAAAAAAAAAAAACGTGTCAATTATTCCTACAAGGTTCAGGAAAGGTTTCAGGGAGATGATAACCCTTCACTGACATTTGAAAGATAAGTGTGGTCTAGGCCTTTGCTACTCTGAGTGTGGTCCCTGAACCAGCAGCATCAGCATCACCTATTAGAAATACAAAGTCTGGGGCCCCACTTTAGACCAAATGAATCAGCATCTTAGTTTTAATACGATCCCCAAGTGATTGATATCACGTGAAACTTTGAGAAGTGCTGATCTAGACAACAGAAAGAACAGAGTAAGAGGAACTTCAGGCGGGGGGACCAGTTGGAGCAAAGGCTGGTAGATGTGGTAGAGCATGATGTGTTTATGAGACTGTACGCCACAGCAGGGATAGGGGCTGGGGGGTTTGTGGTATGAATGAAAGCAGGTCTATCCCACATAGAGCCATATAATCCACGCAGAGAGGGCTGGACTTTATTCTATGGGCAATGGGGAGTCAATAAAGTATGTAAAGTAAGAGTGAGACATCATCAGATTGCACACGTACAAGCAAAGTAAGAAACCTTTCTGGCGAGCAGAGTAATGGATGGAGTTGGAAACGATCCTGAAAGGAGGGGAGCCATTCAGAGAGTCAATGAAAAAAATAACCTGATTCAATTGATTTGACTGGATGTGATTTATTTTGAAGTCCTAAAGCTAAATGCCTGACAACAGTGTGGAAGATGGATTGGGCAGAGCATAATACCAAAGGCAGAGAGGCCAACTGGAATACTTTTATTCTGGTAAGAGATGAACAAGAGTAGCTGTGCAGATGGAGATGCAAAGATGGCTTTCAGAGAGCAAACGGGTGGAATCTGCAGAACTTACTCAATGGTTGGAAACTGCATTTGGAGTTGGGTGGGGCTGGGATTTCTGGCTTATACAATAAAAGCAGTTTGGTGGAAGAGTCAGTATTGGAATGAAAGATACTAAATTCTGTTCAGGGTCTGTTGAGTTTGGGCCCTCTGTGGGAGATACATACGGAGATAACAGATAGGACACATTAGCACCAAATACCAACCTTCATCTACAAGATCTCTCTTGAAATTTCTCAATTAGAACCTTCTTTACTTACCTAGGAAGCATTTAATTGACTCCACAAATAATTAACTCTAATATAGAATTTGGTGGCTATGAACGGGCTCTACAGCTTAAAGCTGATCTTTTACCTGTTACCTCTGCTTAATGCACGCACAGCATCGAAAGCCATGAGGATCAGCAGATCTCAGAAGACAGGTAATTCTGAAGACAGAACAAAAACACTTCTTTCTGTCCTCCTCAAATACTCTCAAATCCCTAAAACTTACGTACAATTCAACAAGTAATAATCGACCATCTACCATGAGCCAAGCACTGTGTTAGGCACTAAGGACACAACATAAACAAGTTTTCTCACCTTCACTGGGCTCGGTGAAGTTAAAAGGAGTCTGATGAACCTTCTAGCAAGGGAGACAAAGTTAAACTGAAAATAACCGTGGCAAGTGCAGAAATCTGCTCGGTTCTCCCTTCAAGAAAGGCCTTGCCGCCCAGCTAGGCAGAGTGCCGTTAACTGACAGCCTCCAGCACTTAGCACCTTCAAGTCCACTTCTGCTTTCGGAGTGGCTCCCAGACAATGGAGGTGCAAAGCAGTGTTAGCTGGAAGCATGTACTTCTTGGGGTAACCCCAAACTGGAGTTGCCAGATTTAGCAAATAAAAACATAAGACACGCATTTAAATTTGCATTTCAGATAAATAATGAGCATTTTTTTTAGTATAAGTATGTTCCAAATATTGCATGGGACATACTTATACTTTAAAAATTTGCTTGTCTGCGATGCAAATTTAACTAAGCATCCCATATTTGATCTGAGAACCTCACTCCCCAGCCAATGACTGAGCAAGGCAGTGGCACAAAGGCCTTCAATTTTTACCTGAACTCAGAATGTTTAATAGGCAATCCGGGGTCCAGAACTCTTGCTGGGTTGGCAGAGACTTTGTCACATCTTTATCCTGGTCGGATGGTTGTCTCTATACAATCCTGATTTGTCCCCTTTCCTGCTCACAGGTACTACTTCCCAATAAACATTTAAATAAACTTCTAACTCCACCTCAGCAACTGTTTCCCAGAGAACTCAACTTGCAAGTGTTGCTACCAAAAATGATCTGAGAAAGCAAGTGTGAAGCAGAGGTTTGGGGAGTGGATCACTCACTGCCCAGCTAGTAATGAGAATCCCCACCCCTGGTGGTAGGTGGTGTGCAATTAATCCTTAGCATGAGATGGCAGTCCAATAGTTGAAAGTCTCACTAATGGTGAGCGGAAGTGGCATGTAGGCAGAGGGGAATACACTGATTCAAGCATTTGAAATGTACATTGAGATTTATAAGTATAAAGATAATGGAATTGGATGATTATCACTAAGTTGCACTGATGCCCTACAGAAGGATAGTAAAAAGTAGAGAACAGTTAATGATTGAAACTAAGTATGATAGAAGAGTCTCTACAAAGAAGCCCTCTTACTGTGTGTGGGCAAAAAGCTGAGGATGAAGTACAGGATTTAACAGAGTTACTGAACTTCATAGACAATCAAATGCTCAACCAAAGCAGGGCTGTGATGCCAAAGGCAGGCCCCAGTTGGAAAAAACCCAGGATCATAAGACATGGGGTTGGAACATTAGGGTGAATATTCTCTAGGCTTCTCTGAACCTTCTGAGCTTGCAGGTGGCTCCCTCTTCCTCTCCTGGACATCGGGCCTATAATCAGGGTTAAGTCACAGTATAACCCAGCCAACTATTTGCTGGCCCTGATAAAGGAAGAAAGTGGCCATAACCTCGAAGGAGCTGCAAGATAACATCGGGGTACTTGATCAAGAGGACTAGAACGTAAGTCTGGAAGGGAGAGTTTTTGTTTCATTCTGTTTTTTACTTTGGTCACTCTCTTAAGATATGGGAAACATCCGAGAAACAATACAAACTTGCTATTAGGGTTGCTCCTAGAGCCTGGAGAAAATGATGGCCCATGTGGAAAGGCTGAAATACCTGATTGCCATGGCAGACATGAGGGAAGAAATTAAAAGGCTCAGGGAAGTGGGCTTGCAGGAATGGATGTATTAGTGAGGCCAGAAAACCAAGCAGAGGACACACTATTTACCAATGCCATTGACAATGTGCTGGAGAGAGGAGCAAGAACACCTTCAGTAAGTGGTTTAGTACTGGTTCTTCTCCAGGGCAAGGGCTGACAATAGAAGAGTCTATCACAGAACTTGGCTCACCAATGGCAATAGGGTTGTATCTTTTCTCTAATGGGATGAATGGTGGCCCCCAGATATATAGGTCCACTGCCCAATTCCTAGAATCTCTGAACATTACCTTATTTGGAAAAAAAGTCTTTCATGATGTGAATAAGTTAAGGATATTAAGATGAGACCATTTCGGATAATCTGGATTGGTCCTAAGTGTGTCCAGATAAGAGACATAGACGGAGGAGAGAGACACAGAGAAGGCGGTGTGAACGCAGAGGCAGAGATTGGAGTCATGCAGCCACAGCCAAGGATGTCTGGAGCCCCTAGAAGCTGGAAGAGGAAAGGAGTGGATTCTATCCTAGAGCCTTCAGAAGAAATGCAGCCCTGTAACACCTTGATTTTGGGCTTCTAGCCTCTAGCACTGTTGTTATAAGCTGCCAAGTTTGTGGCTATGGGTTGTGGCCTCTCTAAGGAACTAATACACTCCCTTTCTCTTTTCGCAGATGTCACCCCCCAATCTTTTCCACTCCTAACTACAATTCTGCATCTGCATCCTGGAGAATCCACCTGCAACGGCATGATCTAATACAGTTAAATTGTATGAGTAGGAAGTGTACATAGGAAGGGCGCTTAGCATATTCTTGGAAGAGTGAAAGGGGAGAAGAGCATGGAGGGCTTTCTGAGGAAGTGACATCTCGAGTGGAAGGAAGGATGGATAGAAGTCAGCCAAATAACACATGCCAGAGAGAGTGTAACATACTCAAGGAAAAAAAAAACAGTCAGGATGGGGAAAAGGACTGCTTGTGGGAGACAAGGTCAGTGAGGCAAGAAGAAGCCAGATCAAACTGGGCTTGGTGAGTAAGTGATCTTAGATCTTTGCACTTAATCCTAAAAGGGTTTAAACAGAGGATGCCTAATCACCATTTCACTAATAAGAATTAATCCCTTTGGCTTAAAAAATTGCCAGAATGCAACTATCCCTGAGCAAGATACTATAATAAAAACTTCTTGTGTATTGATGTCTTTGTGTGACCAGTTGTATCTAATCCTATTCCAAGAATGTTTTCACTGGGGTTATGGAGACATTATGATGATCTCAGGCAGCTGTCTCCTGAGATCATCATAATGTCTTTGTAAATTGATAAGGACAATTTACAGCCTTTTCCCAATCTTAATATGTGCTATGCAAAGGCAGTTTCAAGACCCACCTTCCATCGAACCAAATGGGCAACACTAAATCCCTTCTAAATAGACATTCTGGAGCTCTCTGACCATGGTCTTGAGGACAAGAAGGGTTTTCAGCCCAGGGAGGAGTAGAAGTGATGCAGAAAAAGGCATAACCATCTACAACCTTGGAATAGTCTCCAGGGACCGACCACCTGGGGACTGCATGGGGTTATCTCACAAGTGCAGCTGTGAGATATGACCAGCACCAGCAAGAGAGAAAGGAGAAACAAGAAACATCAGCACTCACTCTACGAAGGCCCAGCCTCCATGGGAAATTGTTATCTTAAGTCCCTTGGGGAAAAAAGAGGAAGCTTTATTTGATGCAGACATCAAAAACGGTGACCTTAGGGCCACATCTGCTGTATTTCCTTTGGTCCTTTAGTGCTGTTGTTGTTCTCGTCTGTAATTAAACTAACATTCAAATATTTAAAAAGTTCATGTAACAGTTCAAACTTCCAGGTTCTCTTGTCAAATCAGGAGCCCTGGCTTCAATTCACCCTTATTCCCGCAGTGACCAGAGTGCGGTGGCCACCTCCTTCACAAGGGACAAGACTGCTTCTGTCTACACTGTCCCTACCTTCCCAATTTTCTCCTCAACACAGAACCAAGTGTTTTGTTTTTCTAACACAGGTGTAAGAGATATTTATCTGTAACTATATTCCCACCAAAAGTGGGAAAATGAAAGCTGCACTGAAAACTTGTATATAGGTAGGAAAGACTTTTCCTCTGACATCAGCCAGCTTCATCCATTTCACATATCTGTGTTTGTGACCCCTGATTTAAGTGTTTTCAGGGCCTCAGCCCCTCACCCTCCTGGTCTAGTTTATTTGTTCTGCCTGTAGCTTCCCCTTTTATTCTCCCCACTGAGGCTCTAGGCTTTGCTTCCCTCCCAGTAGCTGAGCATCACCACGGGGTGTAACCATGGTGCAGGTACCATGAGGGAGAATGTTTCTGAGAACCTGGGGGAACTCCAGACTTCTGGGAAGCAGCCACAGACAGAAATACAGGGAAAATTATGGTAGAAATGTTCCGATCAAAAAAGAAATCACTGTGTTTCAGATACCCTTTCCTAAATGGTTGACACACCTGCACACCCAGTCTAGATCATGCGTCACTGTGAACGGTATCGAGAAATGGAAGTAGAGTCTGCTTCCTTCTTACTCAAAATCACTGGGGGAATGAATTACCTTCCTTCTTATTCAAAATCACTGGGGGAAGTGATGATCGAGCCAAGGAGCTCTGCTGGGATGGCCTCCTGGCAGGAGAGGTACAGTTTCCTTTCTCCACTCCAAGCAGCAGCAGTCCATTTGGGGTGAGAATCCAGAGGTGGCAGTTTCCTTTGCTAATTCTCCAGGCCAGAGTACCCCTCGGGGTAGGTGAGGCGGGACAGAATGTAGAGGTGGAGCAGCTCTCCCTGGCAGGGAGTATTTTATCACTAATATTGTTTAGCATCGCCACCACATTCAGGATTGGCTAATTCAGTATTGGCAACAACGCTGTTCCTTCCATTTCTATGCTGCCACTTGATTTCCCCAGGAAGATTTCTCACATATCCAACCTGGCCAGGAGGAGGGCCTCATGCCTTGGTGGGTTTGAACAACATGGATATGTGTGCAAGCGCACATGTGTGTGCATGTCTGTGTGTGTGTGTGCACATGTGGAGAACTGGAGGTGTGAAGTGGCATGGAGATGTATGGGACGGGGCCGTTCTGTAGGGACAGAGTAAGTAGGCAGAGATACAGGGAGAAACCTAGGAGTAACAGACCTGGCTGGCTGCCCCTGCACACTTTATAAATATTGCTTCCACATAGATTTCCTGCCTGGAAGACCATTCCTTGACTTAGCCTCTCCTTTTCCTGCCTGATGCTATTCAGAACAATTCCTTTGCTTTGCTTCTTGACCAATACAGTTCCCCCCATTAGCAGGACAGTAAAGAGGCACTCTTCCTTGGTTTGTCACTAAGTCCTCTCTTCCTTGTCTCTGATCCAGGACCTTGAGACACAGGCCTGGGCACCTGCCGCTTCCATGCTACCATGTAGGGAGGATGGCTTCTAGGGCACCAGGGGTGTCACTGTTCTAATGTGAAAGAAGGAACTGGGATAAAGGTATATTTTAAATGAACAATGTCATTAAATACTAAAAAATCGTTTTAGAAATAAATTTCAATTTCATAAGTAATGCATATTTATTGAAGAAAAATTAGAAAATCTATGCAAAAATATGAAATCTAATCACACATACAAAGAGTCATTGAAAATCTCTGATTGCATATTCTCCAAGACTTTTCCCGTTGATATGGTTATGTATGCATATATGTATGTGTTTTTATAAGCATGAGAAATACATACAATTTTATAACCTGCTTTTCTAAGGAATTGATTATTGTGGTGTTGGTACAGTTCAATCATTTTCTAGAAATATAGGTTTTCCTATGTTACAGTCTAACTTTTTGTAATACGTTGTTTACCAAACTATTGACTATCAGTGGGCCAGAAGCAAGAAGAATTATTATTTTTTTAAATTTGTGCTTCTGACCTAAGTTCAGCCTATTAAGCGTTGGGTGCCATAAATGCATCATCTTATTTAATCCTTACATTAAATTGATTTTATCACTATCATTGTTAAGGAAACCTGGGCTTAGAGAGGTTAATTAACCCTCCTAAAGTCCGTCAATGAAATAGAACTTGACTTGGTGCTGGCAGAAGTATGTAGCAATACTAATCACGGAATGCAGTCTGTAAAATAAAGCATCCGCCATTACCATGGGGCCCATTTGGTATAAATGTCTCTGATGGAGGCCCATATAGAAGGCCAATCTCAGTCTCTACTGATGAACTTTTCTTAAGCATACCAGGGAAACTGAGGCAGCTGAGCAGACTTATCAAGAGACAGAATCAGCTTTGCCCTCTTGGCATAGAGAAAAGTAGGCAGATGTTGTCATTACCTGGGGCTCTACCACTTGGAGTTGGCTGGCAACTATACTGGCCTTAAGATGTGTTCCTGGGAATTCTGGGCAAGCACACTCAGGATCTATTAAATTAAACTTCTCTTTTGAAAAAAGGTCCCTTCTGTTTCTTATAAAAATTCAGGATTAAATTGGGGAATTTCCAAGTGGTCCTCGTTGGGCATTGGCTAACCACATTTTGAAAGAGCAGGACAAACACTTTATATTAGGAATCCTTTTTCTTGAGGAAATAATATTAAGAATCTTTTTTCTTCAGGTAGTGAAACCCAAAAATGTATGTAACCATTTGTACATATTTTGATATTTCTGCTATAAAAGTTGGAAGATCAGCACCCTATAACTTTACCCTTTGCGTGCAAGGGGAGTAGTTATTTGTTAGAATGACAGTCATTTGTTTCCTTCGATGCTACAGTTATAACTCTAAATGATTTTAATGTCTTTGAAGAGAATTAATTAGCTCTATGTTGATACTTCTAAAGCACTTTATGCAGGTCTGGTTTCTACTCAGCCTTTAAAAGAATTTCCATGGCAGCCATTTAACAGATAACAGACTTTTCAGGAAATGCTCAATGCTTGGTAGCATTTGAAAGGAATTATGTTTGATGGACATTTCTGCAATTAAGAAATATAATTACTCATTGATAAAAGTGTGCTGTTGATGAAAATTCCTTTAAAAATGAAAGGTATGTCTTAAAATTGATTTTTTTCTTAGTTGGAAAATCATGCCATGGCCAATTTCTTTAATTATAAAGAAACTCTAAAGTATAAGGCAGTACTCAAAGCTGGGAAAATTGCAAATTATTTAAAATCTCCAGAGTGAAATTTATTATTTCTCCTGGTGGCATATTCCTACTTCTGACAGTTTCATTCCAAATCTCCTTAGCCTATCCTTAAATCATATTTATTGAAAGCCATTGAGCATGTGCTAAATGCCAGATTAATTTGGCAATCATTTTAAACGATCTTCAAAAACAATTTCATACAGTAGGTAGTTGTAAAGTAACAAAAACGCCCCCATTTTCCGGATGATAAAATTAAAGTTTTGGAAAACCAATGGACATTGTTAAAGTCACATAACTATAAGGACCAGAACCAGAGTTTGAAACAAGGTCTTCAGCCTTCAGTGCCCATCAAGCTACACCTCCTTTGCTAAGGGGCTACTGTGGAAATATAACTCACTGCACTCACATGCACACCTGTCTGTTTTCTCATCCTTGTCCCCAAGTCAGGTCTCAGTGGTCACTTCCCAGACCTACTGATTGGGATCCTTGGTTTGGATCCTGGGCAACTGTATTTTAAAAAGCTTTCCAAGTCATTTTTAGGTAAGAAGAGTCGAGAAATCTGCTTAAAATCTATGACTCCAATTCCTTTGGCCTCTGCTCACAAATCTCATTTTCTGCAAACCATCTTCATTTTGCTTTGCTCCCTTTGGGACTCATCCCTCATAATTAACATGGAGTAGCCCTGGAAGAGACTGCCAGCTCCAGAAGACAGAGCGATAGAACTATTGGCCTGTCTCCTTCCTGTCAAACCTCCTCAATATCTTCTTGCTCATTCAAAATTTAGGTAAAAAAAAAATTTACTTTGAAAAACATGACTTTTTTCAAAAGCTAAGAGTGATCTATAGGTATAGGTATGGAGGCAAAATACAGCAGTATAATCGAAAGAACATGAAGTCGAGAGACTTTTCTTTGAATCCTTGTAACATGACTTTGGTTAAGTCATTATTTCAGAATTTATAAAATAGGGATAATCATAGATTCCTTTTGGAGCTGTTGGCAGAATTTAAACGCAGGGCCTGTGCAAGTCCCCTTTCTCCTTCCTACCATCCTGACCCACCACCCACATCTCTGTGATAAACAGCCAATTCCAATGGTCTTGAACCTCTGGAGGCTCAGCTTCTCCTACAGCTGAGGCCAAGAGGCTCAGGATTAAATGCATTACAGGATGTAAAGAACAGTGCCTGGGATATAGTCTAGAAAGTGTTTGCTGTGGTAACTGTTATTGCAGCCTGTAACAGAACAAAACGTCTTGAAAACCTTTGACCCAAGTTAAGCCCCCAAGGTCCCATAATGGATGGCAGATGCCCCAGTCTCTCATCTCTATCTCTCCCCAACACTCCTGCCTCCCAGGCTAATGCCCTTGACCTGCCTCTCGGACGTCTTCTTCACATCGAACCATCCCACACTCCAGGTCTTTCATAGGTAATATGGTGTACCTCTTCTCTACTCCTCTTATTTCTTCAATCCAGCATCCCCAACCTTCACTCCTATCAGCCTAACAGCCTTTGTCAGGGGCCTAGGAAGGCAGAAGATGGCAAGATATTTTTGTCATACACACATATTTTTGATCCTTGGCACCTGGTGGACACTTAAATGTGGGTTTCCTTCTCAATTACAGAACAAGGGTAAAGTAACTTTCGGATGTTTATGCGAAGTCTAATACCACCACTTCTTTCTCATTCCCAGTGTGTTAATACACCTCTGATGACTTTGATTTTGAAAACCAAGAACATAAACTGATCCACAGGCACGGGACATAGGCAATCCGAGGATCTAGAGTTGAGCTGTCCAATGTGGTAGCTATTAGCCACATTGACTTATTTCAATTCAAATTAATTAAAATCACATAACATTAAAAATTCAGCTCCTCAGCCACATTAGCCATATCTCAAGTGCTTGGTTGCCAGATATCACCAGTGACTAACTAGACTAGTAAATTGGACAGCACAACCGTGGAACGCTTCCGGCTCAGCAGAGAGTTCTACTGGACAACACTTGTCTCTAGAGAGATAAGCAGAACATGACTTGGGGACTCATGGAACCTCGTTTCAGCCCTTGCCGAGCCTCTAGGCCTCTACTGGAGGAGAAGCTGAGCCTCCAGAGGTTCAAGACCATTGGAACTGGATGTTAGGGAAGAGGTCAGGGAGGTGGTCAGGATGGTAGATAGGAGAAAGGGGACACCACAGGTCCTGCATTTAAATTCTGCAAGCTCTAGTCTGCTTAAGATCTTGGTAGGTTTCTGAGAAACCAGGCAACACACCTTGAAAAGATTCATTCTACTTCAGCCAGTCTACCTCTTATAACTAAAC
The DNA here is from genome assembly GCF_000151845.1 of Pteropus vampyrus. Classification (NCBI taxonomy): domain Eukaryota; kingdom Metazoa; phylum Chordata; class Mammalia; order Chiroptera; family Pteropodidae; genus Pteropus; species Pteropus vampyrus. Next base: position 2,639,948 of record NW_011888849.1, on the reverse strand, counting down.
CGCTTGGGAAAGGAACTCTGAGGTGATTTCTTGCTTTTTAATGTGACGTAGAAATTGGGATCAATTATTAGGCCATTTCAAAAAGAAAAATGTCTAAAATAAGTTATTAACAAGCTAGATGCAAAAGTAAGTTTTCTGTCCTGAATTATGCAGATTATCGCTTTGATTCTTATGTAGATGCAGTCTGATAATTTGTTGCCCACACTTTCTTGTGATTTTTTTCCCACTGTGAAATGAGAACCACAGGAGGTAGGAATGGCAAAGACAACAAATAAGATGCCTTGGCAAACACAGATTGGACAGGTGGCAGAGCAGACTGACAGATATCTTTGTCATCAACTGGTTCTTTAGAGGTTTGCAAGGTGACTGAAACTCTGGTTCTCAAAGGCATCCTTTCCTTTCCAGAGTCCCTTTCTTTGCCACTGTCACTTTCCACAAGTAGAGCTGGTGAATGGGGATTTGTAGCCTTTTTTACAAGGTGTTTTTAATCGAAGTCTTCTGCTCTCGGAGGATCCAAGCTCATGCTCTTTGAGCATAGCTGACATCTCAGGGTACCTCTAAGCTGGAATAGCAGCTGTCCAAAGCAGTCACGTGTCTGAGGACGGGTGAGACAGGACTATGATGTATAAAGCAGGCCAGCAGCTTCATAGCACCTGGCAGCTTGGGGGCTTCTGAATCCCCCTATCTTAGCTTCCCTCCTTTTTTCTGTCTCTTTCCAACTGCCCCACAGGACCATTCTCAGAGACCCATCCAGACTCATACAATATATGAGGTTTTCTTTAAAAAAAAAAAAAAAGGTAAAAAAATGTGAACATAAATTAGGTAGATAAGCAAATATTTATTTGGACTTCAAATTCTTGGAATTATAGTAATTCAGGGCCTTTCTTCTGAGATCTCTGCAGGCGGTTTACCAGAAATGCTTACATAGAAGTGCTTCCTGATGGCAACCTGGCTTTTCCTCTCTACCTAGAACATCATATAGCTGTCTGCAACAACCAGCACTCTCGGGAGCCATGCATACAAATGAGGGCCTCTGAAGCTCAAGCTTTATTAGCAAAACAGTAAATCCACCTCAGACCATAGATTCCAGGATTGTGGGTGGGATTGGAGGGTGACCCCTGGCATTCTTGCTCTTCTCTTTTCTTTTTACAACTGAGAAAATCACCCCAGAAAAGTAAGATAATTTTCTCCACTATCCCATAGCTTCTAATGTTAGGAATACAAACCAGATCTCCTGCTTCCCAGCCTGTGTTCTGGCCTCTAAACTACATTGTCTGATAAGAAGTAGTATCATGAAGTGGACAGAGCCTGAGCTTAGAGTCAGAAGATTTGAGTTACACATTCTTAACCTGCATCTCACTAGCAGTGAGATCTTGAGCAAATCAAGATTCAGCTTCTCTGAACCTTAGCTGCTTCATCTAATATGAGCCTCTTGGGCTTATGTGAGTTAAAAGAAATAATGTATTGAAACTGTATAAAACATGGTAGATGCTTAATAAACACTGATGACCTCTTTGGCTCTGATGCTATCCCTTGGACTCTGCCTTTCTACAGGAGCAAGGGCATGTGAAATTAAATGACATAACTAAAATTTCTTAAATTGTTTTCTGCAAATCTAAATGAAAAGGAAGCACACATCCTTATACCATTTTTGCAATTCAAACAACCCAGGCTCTGATTTCCCAGAGTAAAAAGTTGGCTATAAAATTAGCTCTAACCATCCAGGAAAATAAAGTACAAAAATAATTTATAATTAATATATTCTCCATTTTGCTTATGATATCTTCATGGCTAGTTTAGTGCATTTAAAAACGTGAATTTAAACCAGTATTTAAAATATGAGGTATTGATTCTACTTCCTATTTTACTTCACGACAAAAGAGATTTCATGCTGTCATATACACATTCAAGCAGAAAGCCATTTTGCTTTTTCCATTTGTTTTCATTATTTTTTTTATATTTGTTCTTTGACACTGTTTGTATTGAAGCCAGGGTTTGCCTCTTTTCGCTTTATCTCTCCATGGCAACAGATAGATTGCAATGCCACACACAAAAATGCAGAATTACAACCTCCCTGCCAGTTCAAGCAGAAAGAACTGTATACAGTGTAACCAGTAATGGAAGCTTGAGATAGTTAATGAATAAGCCAAATCTTTCTTTTTCAGTTAGAATATAAATCACAATTCGTTTTTGTATCTTCTCTTTTCTTTCCAGGAAACATTCCTAGTAGACACTCAACAAATATTTGTAGAATGAATAACTGATTGACTACCATCATTTCCTTTTCCAAGTGTTCACCAGTCATCTGATTATTCATATATTTGAGAAATTGTAACTATAATATTTATAGTTTATTGAATGCTTTTCATCTATCATGCACTATACTGAATGCCTTACGTACATTATTTCATCACACCATCAGTTTCTTGCAGATGAAGAAACTGAGGCTCAGAGAGTTTAAGTTATCTGCTCACAGCTAGAAAGTAGATGAACTGAGATCTGTTCCTTTAAAGTCTGTCTGATGCTAGAACTTGGGTTCTTAATCTGTCTGCTGCTGTGCTTGCCCCAAATTTTGCTAAGATATCAATGTCAATTCTATAGATCTATTATTTCCATGAGATACTCCTCCACCTCTATTTTATTTTACTCATCTCTAATGGGTTCCCCATGCTTTCTCAGAGGCTCATGGCGTTAAATCCTGTGTGGCTTTAGTCAGGTTGTTTAGTCTCCTGAACCTCACACTTGTTCAATACAGATCTCTGAACTCATCTGAAAATAGCTACATGCCCTCTTTCTTTATAATGTTTGCCATAGTCCTTCCAGTATTAATTTCAAGTTCTCTGCAGAAGATTATTTTCTTTGATGATTCATTCTCTGTAGGAGTACTCATAGGTCTTGACACGAGCACATGCTTTGAGCTCATGGCGTTAAATCCTGTGTGGCTTTAGTCAGGTTGTTTAGTCTCCTGAACCTCAGTTTTCCTTTTCTGTAAAATGGAAATTCATAATACGTTATAACCTCCTGGTCTTCTTCAGTGCTCAAAAATGTTATTTCCCTCTTTTCTCTTCTTAGGACAGAAAATAAGAAATTAGGCTCATCCTTCAGTCTCATCTTATGTATCACCTAAATGAAAGATGTCACCTCACCGCTTGTTCTGTGTAGAAACCTCTCTCCCTTGTTATTCTCTGTTACTTCTCACTATTTTTTCCTTGATAGTGCTTAGCTGCAACTTGTCTATTTGTGTTACTTATTATCTTTCTTTATTCCCTGACCAAGCTCTATGAAGATGGGAAACAAAATCTGCTTTATTCACCCCAGTACAGTGATCAGCACATAGTGTTTGCCCAATAAATATTTGTCAAATGGATTTAAAAGTGAATGAATAAATAAAATGATAAATGAATATTCTTGCCTCTCCACCAGTTCCTCCTCAAAGTCAGCACAGTGTCACCACGCTCTTAAGTCACCCAGTTCAGAACTCAGGTGCCGTTTATGTTCTTCTTCAGTTCTTACTCCTGTTGATTTTTTTCATCTTCATGCAGACCTCTCTTTCCTGTCCAGTTCTGTAGCCTCGATAAAGTCAAGACACTTTTACATCACCCCTAAATTATTGCAACAGTCCCCTGAATGTCTTCCTTTAAGATTTCTACACCACCCAGTTCTTCTGCTAAAGCATTTGGGATTCTTCTGTTAAGGAATTTACTGCAGCTTTATGTCTATTCAAAGGCAGATTATAAATCCTTTCACTGTCCCTGAACTAATCTATTTTCCCATTCTTCCCAAGAATTGACCTACACGAACAAATCTATAGGTCTCTAACATAGGGCTTACTCATTTCTGCCTCCAGACTTCCTCTATACCACTCTTCTGGCTGAAATTTCCTCTCCAGTTCTTTCTACAAAAGCTTATCCTTTCCCTTGTTTCCCTATAAATCCCTCGTTTGAAGTTTACTTCCATGATGTGATACCTAGCTTCTCTCCCATCTCTATCATTAACTAGTTTGAGATTATGGATAATCATCTTAAATTTCTATCTTTAGGCCATTAACCAGAAATGCTTACACAGAAATGCTCCCCCCAAAATTGACTGTCCTGGGCTTCATGCTGCCCTCGTAGTTAAGTCTTCCTTTTGGCTGGGTGCCCAGGAGGTTTTACACCTTGGAGCAAGGCACCAAAATATGGTTTTAGGTAAACAAGGACTGCATCTTCTTTTTGTAAAGTGGGAAAATGAGCCACTTCTCAGACAGATTAAATTAAATAAAAAAGGTTAAGTTTAATAATAATATAGATGTTAAGGATCGGAAAATAGATTCTCTTTAAATATCCATATTCAACTATCCCTTGAAAAATCTTCTCATTGCCCTTGAAATATAAATTCTCCAGACTGAAGATCACAGGGACAAGAAGATACTAGAAGTCTTTTCTAATAGTAAGGTCCCATATAATATGTACTTGTAAAAATAAGTAAACAGTAACCGAATTTAAAATTCAGACCGGAGGCAAGAGGAGGAGCTCTCACGCCCTACGTCAGTCACAGAGCCCAACAGGAAGAACTGTTTGTTTGTAATAGCAATCCCCGCTCCTCCTCTATAAACGAGTTTCCTCTCTTTTGTTTCTCAGGACTTGCATATGGTTCTCCATTACATTGCATGTCCCAATTTGCAATTCTTTGTAGTTCCTGAATAAACCCATCTTGCTGGTGAACAATCTGGCTATTCGTTTAAGGTCGACACATTTAAGCTTCTCTCTGGGCATCTTGTGACCTGCAGATGCTGAAGCCAGTTGATTGACAATCACATCCCAGTGTGTTTTGTCACTTACTACCTGTGTGACCTTGGGCATGTTACTCATCCATTCCTTAACTAAATGGAAATAGTAACAGTATCTCTGTCATAGAAATGTTGTGAAGAGTAAATGAGTTAGTGCAAGTAAAGCTCTTAGAACAGTGCCTGGCACATACATTAGGTGTTAAATAAATATTAACTACCACTACTACTATAACTAGAGAGATGACTGAGCAAGAGTTTGAGAAGTCAGTCATATTTACATGGTTAAGGAGGTACCTGCACACAAGTGGCAATGTAAACTGTGTGCAATGATGCTTCTAAGGAAATTCTTTCATGCAACAAATGCCTGTTGATCAGCCACTAGCCCTGCGCTAACAGTTGAAGCACAAATAAGTCAAAGCCCTTGCCCTTCAGGAACTAAGAACTTGGAAGAGAAAGTTAAGTCAATGCATGCTATCATGCAATTAAAGGGCAAAATGATTACTTGCTACAGGAAGTCAGAAAAGGGGAGAGCAGTAAGAGCTAAAGTCTAACGGACTTACTGTGCTCTCAAGGAGGATTTGATTTGGGTAAATGTGGAGGGGGCTGAGCATTTTACCTGTGGCCAGAGTATCAGGGGAAGAAGAGTTAGTATAGGAGAATAGGTTGGTGAGAGAAAGGAAAAGTGCTCAGTCTGCCGACATTGAATCTTATTGAAAAAATGATAATGGTCCTAAGTCAAGAAGATAGTAATTGATAGCAATAAATGCCAAGTCTTGCGTTCATGCCCAAAGTGTCAACTGCACAAGTTCAGGAGTAGGTAACCTTAAAGTGACAGTAGTTCATGTGAAAAATTCAAGAAGAGAGAAATTAGGGACCAATTTATTGCTTGTAAGTTCAATACAAATAAGAACTTTTCAGCCTGGCCTGAAATTCCTAACCCAGCCTAGGAGGCTGTGACAGGATCAGGGAGATCATTGTTCAATGTGAAGTTTTTGTTTTTATTGTTGTTGCCCCGGAAGTGACTTTTGAAAAGACTATTCGGAGATTGAGTTTGGTTTTAAATTTTAACATACAAAGCTTTAAGATATATATTTTTAAATCTAGTTCTTTAGCTTTTAAATTAAACTTACAAAACCTATCATTCAACTTTAGTAAAATTAACAATAATTTTTAAAGGGCTTTTAATAATACTTGGCCCTAATTATAAACTTAAAGACCTTAAAACATTTAAACTACGTTTACAAATTTAATGTAGCCTGTTATATTTTTTAAAATCTCTTTAATGTCTGACTTATCTGAATATAAAATATATCAAGTACTCAAGTAATTATTATAAAAACAAAAAGTTGTATTTATAAACATGATGACTCAAACTCTCTTAAATGTTCTAATGCTGTATATACACTTAGTAAAATTTTGACTTAAAATCTTAAGTTTATCACATCCTCAATTACACATTTTAAATTGGAGTAATAAGGTTTCCCCTCAAAAGAAATTTCTAAATACTACTTTAAATATACAAAATACTAAATGCATATCAATTTCTTGATATAAACATATTAATATCCTGGCTTTGATTTTCTTAAAACATGTTATATAATTCTAAATTCTTTCAAGGTTGGAATGTGTTTAACCCTTAGGTTAACCATTTTATTATACTGCACAATTTTTGGAATTATATTCTGCTGTAAGATGGGGAATGGCCTTCTCTGCATGAGATTACGAAGCGATCAGAGATTTGGGCGGGGGCGGGAGGGGCGCTGTCTGCATTTTCTTCTTTACAAAGCTTGATGGAATACTTTGAACCTAGTTAGTTTGTATGGAAATAACTTCATAACTTCAAAGTGTTTATGAGGTACAAATACGGGAAGAAGAGAGGTCAAATAACCCATTTCCTTGGACTCAAGTTTTATACATCACCTAGATTTTATTCTTCTCACAGATGTCTGTCATTCCTACCCAAATTGGCCATTTGGCTAGATTTTGCATTTCTTTGGTTATTAAGAGAAATAAGTGTTGTTTTTCCTTCTTACTCTAAACACTCTTGTATTTTTTCATGTATTGTTGTTGCTTTTGAATCACACAACTCTTGCCATGAGTAATAAGATGTACAATTGATTCCAGATATCTCTTTAAATTTTGCCTTACTTTTCATACCAACCTGCAAGGCCATGCTGATAGTGCAAATTTACCATATTTAGTGCTGGGCAGACCATATCAGGTGTCTTCCGTTCATTATTGCTATAGGTGATTTAAAAGATCATGATAACACAATGAACACGTCCCAAGGACGGCCATCTAGACTGCAGTGGGGACTGGAAACCAACATTAATGCTGAAGGGTGGAAAGGAGGGCTTGGGAGACATGACAACTATCTGTAAATGTATAAATGACTAGCCCATGAAGGAAGGAGTTACTTCTTTTACTTGACTTCTGACATTGCTGGATAGATGTAACAGAGTAGCAAACTCAGTTCAGCATCAGGAAGACCTTTCTAACAATCAAGATTCTCACAAGGGAATAGATTACTTTGAGAGATGGTTAGTCTCTAGTCACTGAGGGTATCCAAATGAACATGGGTACCCAACTGCCAAGGATGTATTAGTCACAAGTTCACAAGGTTGACTTAAATGATTAATAAACTCTCTTCCATCTTTAAGAATTTCTGATTAACAAAAAATAGAGTTCACAAAGTTAGATGATTCATAAAAGGCAACTAACTGTCAAAAACTTAATGATGTTATTATATTGTTCCACTTACTGCAGCATGAGCAAGTCAAAACTCCTGATACTGAAAACTTTCTTTTTCCTGAATCAGAAAGCCTTTTGAGTTTTGCAGAGAGATTAGAAATGAGATGGATCAGGGAACTGGTGGAGGGAGGAGGGAGGAGGGGGTTGCAGCAACAGCTGGAAGAAATTAGAGCCACAATAGAAATCAAAAGGAACAGATACCCTGAAAGGAGAAGGAGAGAGAAAACAGTACCACTCTGCAGTGTGAGAGGTGGAAATGGTGGGAAAAACTTTGTCTCAAGATAAAGCCCTTGAAATAGAACACTTGAAGATATAGGTAAGCATATA